>NC_142065.1:194723753-195323753 GCF_059756535.1 Pantherophis guttatus | reverse complement strand
CCCCAGTAGAGTAAGCTCTATAAGCCACTTCCTCTTGGACATCCAATAAGTCAGCAAATTATACCACTTCTTGTTGTAAACCCAGTTGCAATGTATGGTTGTGAAAGTTGGACCATAAGGAAGACTGAACATCAAAGAATTGAGGCCTTTGAAGTATGGTGCTGGAGAAGACTCCTACAAGTCCCTTGGCCTCACTGGAGAAGAGCTTAATGCTGGGAAAGATTGAGGGCAAAAAATAAGGGGACGACAGAGAACGAGGTGGCTGGATGGAGTCACCAAAGCAGTAGGCATGAGCTTAAATGGACTCCAGAGGATGGTAGAGGACAGGAAGGCCTGGAGGAACATTGTCCATGGGGTTGCGATGGGTTGGACACGACTTCGCAACTAACAACAACAAGTTGTAAACATTTTCTAATTGTTTGGATATTGTTTGGATATTGTTAGGAAACAACATACAAGCACTCAACATACAAGCACTCAACAACTACTGAGACCATAAGATGAACCCAGCAAGTCTGGGATGAGTTTTCCAACATCATCATCATCATTAACCTATCCATCTCAGAAGAACTTTCCATATGTTTTGCATCATGTAAATGTACAGTAACTATGTAGTTTAATCTCTTTGATCTTTCTTGCCTTGTAGCAACTTTATGTAAACTTCTGGGTTGCATTTTCTACATTACTTTCTGAAACTGATGAACTGTCTTAGGTTCACTGGTTCTAAAATTATGTCACATATGCAACTGTTCTTTAAGACAGCTATTCAATAAATTATCTTATAGGTTTGAACCCCAACCCAGTTATTCCACAACTGGGTCCTCAGAAGCTTTTCTTTTTCCTTGAGAAAACAGAAGTCAATCAAGCTTAATATTGGTGAATTGTATCAATCGATTAATTTATAGCTAGCATATCTTTAGAAAGGAACCTTTTAGGCCTTCATGTTTACATTTCTTGGCTCCTATAGAAGTCAGCATCCTAATGAATTGCATGGAATCCCATACATACAGAACTGTATATGCAAAAATCTTATATGAACATCCTCAGAGTATGCACAAATGACTCTGGAAATCTTGTTTAGTGGACTTCAGAAATCCATGGGGCAGTTCACATCACTGCAAAAGTATAAAACAAAGGAAACAAAATCAAGAAATCAGTAGCAGAAGTTCATAAGAAATTAGGACTTTAGAAGACAGCAGAAATTCTGCTCTATAAATGATATGTCCATATAATCTTCTGGCTCCTTTAAGAAATTCAGATATTAGAGGAAGAAGTGAAGGCCAAATCAGATATTGTTTTTGAGTGTAGATGGAATACTTCAAGACATCTTTGCCTTAGGTTATTTAGTATTCACTGTTTCTTGATACGTTTTGTTTTTCAACTTTGACACTATTATGAGAACCTCAAAGCTTCAAATCCTCTTATCTGGGATCATAACTCCCAAACCAGCTATCCCTTATTTTGTTTCATCTTTAACTGACTCCTGCTATAGAACTGGCTTTTCTTGGGGGAAGAGTGGAATAGAAATGGAACAAAGAAACAGAAGGAAATCTAACTGTAAAAAGTTCTACCTCAGCTGGAGCAATCATCAGCTGCTTTGAACAAACAAACAAAATGAATGGAACACAGCTCATGGATTTCTCAGCAGGATCAATCCCATTCTACAGATTTGTGAGGCTCTGTTGCTCTTTACCTTTTGGATCCAGAAAATATTTCACATTGTTCCATCAAAATGTCATTAAAATTTGCATCTTCATTCAGGGAAAAAAATAAGAATAATCCACCCTCCTTTTGGGGACATCTGCAATTGAACATGCTTCTCATACTCTTTCTTCTGTTTACTTTAAAGTTGGATCAGCAGGAACTGTTCCATTGGCAGTTTGCCTATGGATCCACTTCATAAATTCACAGTGCTTGGCAGTGCTTCATATTGTTCTAACGGCCTCTAATGATTGCATGTGATGTCAGCAAGAATATGCTACCTTATCTACCCATGCGGCCTCAGCTTTGGCATCGTTTCCCTCCTATTATTTTTCATTAAGCCATATGAAAAGCTTAGTGAATGAAGAACTTTAGAATGGGAACTTCTTTTTATTAATCGGCAAAGATTTCAAAGGGGACTAGAAAACTAAATTTATGATGCAGCAACAATTTATTATAAAATAAAGGTTATCATTATTTAATACAATATTTCCATGTCAGAAGCACCAAAGCTATTCTGTGGTGAAACTGGTGTCATCACTGTTGCCCAGGGGATATTCAGTTGGGGGCTTCTTTCATGTCCCTATTAATAAGACCACCAAAGTGGGATATATTTATCTACTTGCATTAGCATGCTTCCAAACTATTAGGTCGGTTTATACCTTCCTATATAATATGAAGTGTTCTGAATTTTATTATCTTAGTTATTTTAAATATCAATTTTCTGTTAATATTGAGTGATTAAACAAGGTGTCACTATGATCATGTGATGGCATATCTCCTGTGTTCAGTGTCCCACGTAATGCATCCACTGAAAGCAGAAGTTCGAGGCAGGTAGATAACTCAAAGAACAATTTATTGGATACGTCATCTTGGCACAACTGGTGAAAGCCGACTCTGAAAGTTCCCGCTGTTTTCACCTAATTAAAAAGTGAAAGTTTTCCCCATTCCCTCAGTCATCAATCACATTGTTCAATACAGGTGCTGGCTGGTTTCTTCGTTACTTCACTCCTCCTCTCTCCAGCCACCTGTTAGAATGTCCTTGATTCCCACAGGAAACTTTTTGTTTTGGCTACAAAATCCCCTGTTTCTACTTTCTCCCTTCCCTCTCCCTTCTTCTGCCTTGTGGCAGCCCTAAAGCCCCAAATATGGTCTCAGCCACGTTCACTTCAGGGTTAACATCCTGTTCATAGGTTCAAATGACAGACTCATTAAGAGCAAAATAAATGTTTATTTCTTTTTTTATTCTATGATTCCAATCTAAGGGATTTTTATCCTGTGAAAAAGTTTGAATGAAGGTTTAGCCACTAAATAGTTCAATAATTTCTAAATAGTTTCTTTAAAAAATGACATGACAGAATAAAATTAGAGTACCTGACATACTTGTGCATACTGGATTATATCTATTCACATATGTTCAGAACATGAAAGACTTTGGTGGTAATTGTTGCAGGATTCATCTTTTTTGTTCCTGTGATGCATTCCCTGTGTTGTATTACTCACTTTCAGGTAAAATGGTTTCTGCACAGTGATGGCTTGTAGTATGCTTACTTACTCTACATCAGAGGTCTTCAAACTTGGTAGCTTTAAGACTTGTGGACTTCAACTCCCAGAATTCTCCAGCCAGCATAGCATAGCATAGCTGGCTGGAGAATTCTGGGCGTTGAAGTCCACAAGTCTTAAAGCTGCCAAGTTTGAAGACCACTGCTCTACATGAAACACTAATATCCCCACCAATCAGAGCTGTGACAAAATGAGGCATGCTTATTGTGGCATTCGACATAAGGATTCCTCTTCTATAGAACATTTTATGTCCCTGAAGTGACAATGGCTCCTATTTTCATAATGTCCTAGAATTGGGGAGAAAATTTCTAGAGGGTTGGAGGACTGGACCATTATGAAAGAAAAACTCTTCCTATTTGGACTATAATTGGTCCACATTTACTTTCTCATTTTAACTTAAGTTATAGAAGATATTACAGATAACAGAGGAACATGACAGCTATTAATCATAATCCATGATCATTGCAGTGTCACATTCACTGTATATACACACCTTGCATTTATACAATATTTTTCCTGTTTCATTGTACATATTTCCATAACTTCCTTTGAATGCCTAGAATGATGAGCAAGTCTTCAGATCATCTTTCAAATTGTATTATACACAGCATCTATCGGTGCTCGCATTTCTAAAAGGAATATGAGAAAAATCAAAACAATATTGATCAATTACATTCACGGTTGACAGATAGAACATTATGTAATAAAAGATTGATCATTACAAAGCAAAATGCTCTTTGCTTTTCTTTATTTCTTAACTTATGTTTTAAAAAGAATATAAATGATTGCACCAGGGCCGGACAAGTAATTACTTGTTTAGTTCAATTACACACTATTACATTCTGACCTACAATCATTGTCTAAATGATATGCTAATTGATTCAATAACTTTGGCAGAAAAAAAATTAATAATTTTACACAATAAATTAGTTAATATATCATATTCTAATATTTAAGTCTAAGGAATATGCAGGCAGAAAATAATCAGGCCTTTGTATCCTAATCAATGGAAAAGAAGCAGATATATAGATGTGGTCTTTCAATCTAGTTCTTTTCAACATATAAGACAATCCATTTGACATGATTGATCATCAATAATGTTTCCAAAGAGAAAGAATAGATCTCAAAATGTTACAAGAATGCAAAAGATTCTTTTTGGGGTCTGTAACGTTTTCTATATTTATCCCTTATTAATATTTATTTATTGATTTTTTTTAATCCTGCCTTTATTATTTTTATAAATAAGTGGTGAACATACCTAATACTTCTTCCTCTGCCTATTTTTTCCCCAAAACAACAACCCTGGAAGGTGGATTGGGCTAAGAGAGATTAACTGACCCAAAGTCACCCAGCCCGCATCTATGCCTAAGGCCAGACTAGAACATAAGTCTCTCAGCTTCTAGCCTGGTACCTTAAGCACTAGAGCAAATATTAAAGCCTTTAAAAAAAAATAACTCTCTTTTCAATTAAACTTCCACACCTTTCGTGAATGTAAAAGAAACAGAGAGGCAACAGAGTTAACACAGATTTTAACTTGGTTAACGGTATGTAGAAAAGATCTTGGAAGATGAGGTGAAGATATACTGCCTAGGGCAGGGGTCAGCAACCTGAGGCTTTGGAGCCGCATTTGGCTCTTTCATCCCTCTGCTGTGGCTCCCTGTTGCTGGTTGGCTCCACAATTGATAGGGCTTTCGGCTAGGACAGGTAGAGGAAAAAGGACAATTGTCCAATCTCTCCAAAAAACCTCCAAAAAACACCCACAGCTTCTGGAGGCAAGCCATTCCACTGATTATTTATTATTATTTATTTTATTTTATTATATTTCTATACCGCCCTTCTCCTGCGGGACTCAGGGCGGTGCACAGCCGAGATAAAACATAACATATAAAATTTAAAAAACAGTTTAAAAACAATTAAATAATTTCAGTCCAGTAATTAAAATAACCCAATTAAAACCAATTCAATTAAAACTGAGAGGATGGGATCAAGCCAGCCCAGCTAGATGGAACAAGTGTGTCTTCAGGGCCCGACGAAAAGTCCGGAGGTCTGATATCGTGCGTATCTCAGGCGGCAGGTCATTCCAGAGGGCAGGCGCTGCCACAGAGAAGGCTCTCCCCCTGGGGGTCACCAGCCGGCACTGCCTGGCCGACGGCACCCTGAGAAGGCCCTCTCTGTGTGAGTGAACCGGTCAGTGGGAGGCTATCGGCGGCAGAAGGCGGTCTCGCAAATAATTAATTAATTAGATTAATTGTTCTAATTAATTAGATTAATTGTTCTAACTGTCAGGAAATCCATCCTTAATTCTTGATTGGTTCTCTCCTTCATGAGTTTCCATCAATTGCTTCTTGTCTTACCTTCAGGAGCTTTGGGTAATAGATTGTCCCCTCTTCTTTGTGACGGCCCCTTAAATATTGGAACACTGCTATCATGTCACCCCTAGTCCTTCTTTTCATTACACTAGACATACCCAATTCCTGCAACTGTTCTTTAGATGTTTTAGCCTCCATATCACTTTCTGTTAGGCATCAAAGTAAATCCCCACCCCACTTTTCACAGAACAATGACACTAACAGTTGCATTTGCTGACAATTAGATATGTATGTCAGGTTTTCAAGGACTCCCCTTGCCCCAAGTAGTCCTCGACACAAAAAGAGTTAGTAAGTGGCAGAAGGTACAGGAGTTGAAAGAAGAAGAATCAATATGAACATTTGCTTGCAGTATTTCATAATCAAATTCTAGAGATATCTCCTGTTTCAGCAGGCTACATCTTGCAGTGTAGATATTTCAATATAGATAACAGTATACAGCAAATATTGAGCAATAAAGAAAGAGAACATAGCTATCAGACCAGAACATTGGATACAAATTAAGTAAGATCTTAAAAGGTAGAGCTAATCGTGCTTCTGCATTAAAACAGGAATATGATTTTTTGTTTGGGTAGTTGGGCTGCAAGGAAGAAAAAAAAACAGGAATGTATTAAAGGACATAAAATCAAAGTTTTCATTGTCACTGTGTTGGAAGAAATGTCCATCTGGGTTCAGTTCCAAGTGGGGAGAAAGACACTGGAAACATGGAGGCTGATTGGAAAGATGGTTTAATGGTGGACAGGATCCACCATTAAACCATCATGGTGGATCACATGGATTTCTTGGATCCTCGGCAAATGAGCACATCTCTCTCTCTCTCTCTCTCTCTCTCTCTCTCTCTCTCTCTCTCTCTCTCTCTCTCTCTCTGTGTGTGTGTGTGTGTGTGTGTGTGTGTGTGTGTGTGTGTGTGAGAGAGAGAGAGAGAGAGAGAGAGAGAGAGAGAGAGAGAGAGAGAGAGAGATAGAGATTTATACCCTCTCTTGGGCTCCGCCTTAGAGCTTCCTGTTCCTGTGTAAGGGCAGGTATCCTGATTGGTTGTCAGATTCGCATGGGCCCATGCAGGGTAACTTTGTAGGCTGCCTTGAGTCCCAGGCTTGGTTAAATCTTGCTGGGTGATGATGTAACGAAGAGGGTTATGTTCTGAAAGGGTGTTGGGCAATTCCTATTAAGGCTTAATGACTTTGTCCTGGTTTGGATCTTGAGTGAGGGCTAACCCATGGTGGACTGCTGCTGGTTCAGACTGGTTCGGGCGAACCGGTAGTTCTGACCAGCGGCTGGGACCACTCACCCACCCTGGTGCTATCACGTCCTATATAATCACCAGTTTTTTTGATGTGTGCATGCATGGAAGGCACATGCACACATGAAGTGAGCATGCACATACACACACTCACATTTTTGGTTCTGGGCGAACCAGTTGTTACAGTATGTGACACCCACCTCTGGGCTAATCCTATCATGTCTGAGGGTGAAGGTCTTTTGTTTTGTAGATAGACAGGCTCAGTCTTTTGTCTTGTAGATAGTTTGCACCAGTCTTTCTAGGGCTATTAACAAAGATGGGGGCTGCTTTCCAAGAGCATTTTTCTCCTTTTCTCATCCAGGGAGGTATAATATTCTGCCTTTTTAATATTTCCTGGAATATTTCATTCTTTTAGGAGGGGGTGGCTGCTAACTTCCTACAACTGGATATGAATAACTCAGAAATGTACATTCATACTTTGACACCGGATGTCAAAATGGACACAATCCTTGACCTTTTAAAATGCTTACTTTATTAAGTAATCATTTCTCCTGCCAGATATCTCAGTCATAGAAAAAAAGTAAATGCCACTGTCTTGTACATGCCACGGATTTAATCTTTTGTGAAACAAAGATTTGACAGAGTTCAAAAGGGGAAGTTCGATTTGAATGCAGAATAAGGGAACATTGGACAGTAACAAAACAAAAAGCCGGTGAAAATAAGGCATTCTAGTCATACAAAAAAGCAGCTTCTTCAATGAAGAATTATAAACTTCATATTAACAAATAGCTTTTGATAGCAACTGAATAGTTTCAATATAAACCAAAGCTTCATCTAATTTACTTCAGCACTAGAAGTGCTGCACACTCACCATCCTCAGTGATAACACATTTCTTTTTTGGGGGAGTAATAAGTTTTTATTTTATTTTATAACATACAAAAATTCCAATTTCACATTTCTGAGTGGACATGTGCTGTTATATACAATAAATAAAACCAACAATTTTAATCTAGGTTTTAAAAATGCTTATAGTTCTATAACATTCTACTAGATTAGTTTAGGAATTAGACAACTAATTCCTGAATTGAGGAGGAAGAGGTGCAGCCATATTTTAGCCATTTTCTAATTCAAAATACTCTCTCTCATATAGATTATTATAATTCATTGGAAGAAAAAGCAAGCTTGCCTGACTTAGAATCATAAGGCCGGAAGGGATCTTAGAGGTCTTCTAGTCCAACTCCCTGCCCAAGGCAAGAGTACTTATACTATCCCAGGCAAGTGGTTGTCAAAACTTTTCTTGAAAACCTCCTGCAATGGAGCACCCACATCTCCAGGAGGCAAGCAAGGGGTGAAATCCAGCAGGTTTTGACAGGTTCTGGAGAACAGGTAGCAGAAATTTTGAGCAGTTCGGAGAACCAGTAGCGGAAATTTTGAGTGCCACCTCTGGCTGGCCCCAGGGTGGGGTGAGAATGGAGATTTTGCAGTCTCCTTTCCCTGCCACACCCACCAAGCCACATCACGCCCACCAAGCCACGCCCACAGAACCGGTAGTAAAAAAAATTGGATTTCACCACTGAGGCGAGCTGTTCTATTGATTAATAGTCCTTATATCTATATATCATGTATAGATATATATCTTTATATAATTCCCTTTGGAATTATATAAAACCCTTCTGGGTTATATATTTTACGCAGTACACAAAATCATAATTTGGTACTCATTTTTAATATAAGTAGAAATCAAAATGCTTAAATTCATGATCCATGGATAAAGCTCCAGAAAAAGCAACTTTTACTCATGAGAATAGCTGTGGTGCAATGGTAATGGTTTTCCTTAAAAAAAGCTCTGTTCAATCTCTAGCATTCTTCAACAAGCCTAGAAAAAAATATGTTTGAAACATCATAGAGACATTTTCATAAAAGTTTTCTGGTTCAAACCAACTGCTGGTTACCGTATGGTCTAATTCTTTTTCTTCTAATTTCTCCCTGAAGAAATTGATAGATCTTCAGAGAAGTGTTATTCCTGATGTCCTGATCCCAACCAGAATAGAGCTGGAATGGACCTTGGAGGAGGAGACTATACCATTTCAGATAGGTGGCTGTCCAGTTTTTTCTTAAAAACCTCCAGTGATGAAGCCCCTACAACTTCTGAAGGGAAGCTGTTCCACTGATTAATTGTCCTCACTGTTAGAAAGTTTCTCCTTAATTCCAGATTACTTCTCTCCTTGATTAGTTTCCATCCATTGCTTCTTGTCTTGCCTTCTGGTGCTTTGGAAAATAAATTGATCCCCTCTTCTTTGTGGCAGCACCTCAAATACTGGAATATTGCTATCATGTCACTCCTAGGCCTTCCTTTCTCCTGACTGGCCATACCCAATTCCTGCAACTGTTCTTCATATGTTTTTATCTCCAGGCCTTTAATTGCTCTTCTTTGCACTTTTTCCCAAATCGCAACATCTTTTTTGTAATGTCGTGACCAAAACTGGATGCAATATTCCAGGTGTGTCCTTACTTAAGGCTTCTATAAATTGGTAGTAATACTTCATGTGATTTTGATTTTATGTCTCTGTTTATACAACCAAGGATTGATTTAACTTTTTTGGCTGCTGCTGCACATTGCCGGCTCATATTTAAGTGTCCACTAGTACTCCAAGATCCATCTCACAGTTACTATTTTTGAGCCATATTTCACCTACTCTGTACTTGTGTTTTTGGTTTTTCCTGTCTAGCCGTAAAACCTTGCTTTTGTTCACATTAAATTTCATGTTGTTGGATAGGGCCCATTGTTCAAGTCTGTCAAGATTTTTTTGGATCCTGTTGGATTCCATCCATCTATATTATCCATTGTTTTCTCTTTCTACTTCCCTCATCATTATACATTGTCACTGCAGGAGCCATTGTTTTAACTATTCTGAGATTTGCTGTCAGAGAAATAGCATTCCCTGTCAGTTTATCTAAGTTGGCTATGTCCTTCCTGTTAGAATTACCTTCTTCTTCTGCAGCACATTGACTTAATCTGTAATTGAGCTCAACAGAACCATCTACCGCCTTCATTTCTTTATCATCAAATGTCAGTTCTCTAAGAATGTTGACAATATTAGCTTTTTCCTTCTTAATATTTAGTAGAAAACCAGATTTTTGCTTTTTCCTTTTCTTTATTTTCCTAATGAACTTTTCTAAATCTTTTTTTAATTAATGCTAATAAAATGCTTCCATCTGCATTGTTAGCACTTCATTCTGCAATTATAATCCCAGCTGTCATTTTTCAATTCAGCCATTCCTATAAGGTGCTTGATGTAAAGATTAAACAGAACTGAGGACAACATGCTTGTTGTCCTCTCATATGGTTGTTGGCCTATATCTGCTCATTTTATCCTGAAATTTAATAAGCATTCAGTTGGTATCACCAATACATTTCTGCTTTTGCCTTTGATAATTTGGTTGTTGTCTTTCTATCCTTTCTTTCTAGTAAAGTCAATTCCCAAATCCATTCTTCCTTTCCAAATGATTCAATATTCTATTCAATATTTTTCTTTTAGTATAATCCTGGGTGCAATGAAGAATATTTATGGCCAAATGATAAAATGTGTATCATGACATATGTACCTCTATTAGCCATCAGGACACAAGAACATAAGGGTGGGATTCACAGCATTGCATCATGGTAGATATGTTTACAAAATTATAACTAGGTATAGTCATGCTTAAATATAGTCTTTAGTCTTATTTTACCTCATTAGTGTCTTTTCTTTGGTTCCTTTTGAGCAGGATTACTTTAGTTGTAAACATTCTTCTCTTTTCTCTGAACTGAATTCTCTGTCCTATGAAGAACATACCTTATTCTCCTCTTTGTTATATTTTTTTATTGTCTATTACATTCTCAATTGAGATATACTTTTAGTTCTTTCCTCCTCAAAAATAGAAGTTGCCATTCAGTCATTGCATTACCTATGGAGGTTTTCATCCTCCATGAAGATAATTTATTTGGAAAACCCACTCATATCTTTTCTTCTTCATTTTATTTTCTGCTGTGGTTTTTACAGTTTTTAGTTTCTTATCTCATCCAACAATACCTTAGGTCCTCTTTCTCTGAAATGTACTGAATCTGTTCTTTACATTGATTTCATAGCCTGACTGTAGGACTTCTAGTTTAAACCTAGCTGGCATATCATTTTAATATTCAACTTTAAATGTTCAACTCATTTACTTGGTACCAGTATTTCATGGTCTATTATAAAATTAGCACTTGAAGGAATCCTGCACTTCACATCTGTTTCCTATTATGTAATGAATTTAATTCTGATGTTGTTGAACCAATGATTTTGAGGTGCAGAATTCCAGGTTGTTTATTCAGGTGCTGGCAGGGAACAAGGCAATTTTTGACTGATGTATGTGTTAGTACCTTTTGAGCCCACTGAAGCTTAGGTAGTTTGCAACAGTGATACCAGGTGCAGTTTGTCATGGATTAATTCATTTGTTCATTCATTCATTCCATAATGGCAAATAAGATAATCAGAGAGAGACCTTTAAACTTCAGTTCGATGAGTCTGTAGGAAGGGAACACTACCTTGTTATAGTATTTCAGTAGAAGAACACAAACACACCTGCTAAGCCCCCGCTTTCATAGGCACCTTCGCTAAATTTATAATAATATTTCTAAACAATTACATTAGATGACGGTCGTGCACAGATTGAATCTCACATACACATTTGGAAAGTTCCTATTGAACCAAACTAGGTTAGGCCCTCTTGTGATTACTAGTGCTTAGCAGAATGACAGGCCAAAGGTAAGTCATCTCAGTATAGGTTAATAAGTAGGTTATTTAAAATGGTGTTGCTCTGGTATAGGCACATGAGTCAGTCAAGCAAATCATAGAGAACCAAGGTCTTACATTAAGGTAAGTATTCATCTCTATATTAGTACTTTTAATTCAACATCCACAAGTTTTGTCAAAGTTCTTATTTGGTAGATTCATTAATGTTGCATTTGCCTGGTGTATTTCTTCACTTATTTGTACTACAACCATATCTATCTCCTGAACTGTCCATTTTTCCCCTCTAATTCCATGTTACTCTATTTCTCCAACTTTTACATCCCAATCATATTAGAAATACGTCCTTTATAGATAATGATTTTATCAGCGATTGCATTCTGTCCTACATTTTCCAGCTCTTTCAGCGGGATAGAGCAGGGTTTTTTTTTTAATTGTATTCCTTGTTTCTTAATGTTTCCTTCCCTAGAAAAGTAACCTATATGTAAATATGTTGCCATTTATTCCTTTTTATTTATTTATTGTTTTATTGTATTGTGCATAGCCTAGAATTATTTGGACAGTTAGACTACTTAATAGAATGAATTAATTTATTCCAAAGTATCTAATTTAGGATACTTCATTTATACTTTCAGATGTTCAAGTTTTCTTTGGTTGGTTGGTTGGTTTAGTTAAAACATTTATATAGCTGCCCTTATTATTCCCTTCTCAACCTCCAGATTGATTAATGAAAGGTCATTATTATTCCCAAGGAGCTATAGGAAAGTCTTCAAATAGCGATGACATCAACTGACATCCAAATTTGCCAAATCTATCTTCATATTGTTTATTTATCAACAAGCTAAATGCAGATAGCCATTGGCTTCTTCTGTGTTTGACTAATATACAATTTCCAAAGCATGATCCCTCACGTTCTGTGCTTTAGTTATAATTAAAACTGTTCCTGCCATATAGCTAACTTTAATTATCAGCTTTATATGTTTGAATTATTAGCAAGACATTTGAACATAAGCTGGCTGCAGTCTGCATAACGCTCACTTTTCCAAATCTTTACAGCCAAATCTACAATTACAGCTGCGTTAGGGCTGTCAGTTTATTTACATCATTTCATGTGGCTGTCAACTGTTTCACTCCAAGCATTTTTTTACCATGACAAATCAAAACTGTTTCCCATCATTTTAGCTTAGGACTTTCAAAGCTATTGCTCTAATTTAATCTTCCAGTTGAAAGTGCATTTTAATTAAGGGCCAATAACTTTGGAGACCAGTTTGGAAACAGAATGCTCATTTGACATGCGATTAAATGTTCATCCTTGAAAATTCAATGCAACCTGGAAATAAAGCTTGATGAAATGAGGAAAATTTTCTACCACTTAAGAAAAAGGAAGAAAAAAACATGAAGAAGGAGGGGAAAAAGAGAGATTCTGATATATTACGCCAATAGTTGCAGCAACATTTTATCAAGTCTTAATAGAAATAAAGAAGCCACAGGATGCTACTTGCAATTGGTTTTCAGTGAAACACATTTTATACCTACATCACCTGCACTGGAGAATCCTACTGAACTCCAGTTGACTGAGTGGTACCGACTCTTTTAAGTGCAATACCCTATTACAGATGCAATTAACACCTCTGTGTAGGATACTGATATCATTCTATGGTGCTGAACATCAATCATTTCTCCAAGATGAACTTTGGTAACCTCTAACTGCAATAACTCAATAAAAAACTTTACACAGTAACTGAATGAAACATTATGCCTACAGAGATTTTGCTTAGGGTGAAAATGGTAAGTCTGAGCAGGCGAATTTTGTTCTGGAGAATTGAACAAAACAGAAAACTGTTTTGATGAGGGAAATGTCCCAGTGATCCAGGTCATAGCTGTCTCAAAGGTGCTTTTTTTTCCTTCAAAAGGCAACTGGGCTGTTTCTTTCTTTGAGGAGGAAGGAAAAAAAATGTTTCTCTTCACATCCAAGAAGCTTCATCAGTTCTAATGGCAAGTAGATGAAGGATAGGTACTGACAGTTGAGATGGGATGGTGTGGGGGATGGAAGGATAGGTTCTGAGGGGATGGTGGAAGGGAAGGTGGAAGAATTATATTTCTTTGCAGTCATCTGGACATTAGCACTCTCTGAGGCCACTTGAGGCCACTTGGGGGTTTATCTATGTCCTCAGGATCAGTAGAATCAGGGTGCAATTGGTTGTGGAATCTTCTTGGAACTGCTGCAAGGACCGTGTTGTAGACTGGAGATAAGTGGTGTGTTAGTCCTATCCCTCTGTTGATGGTGGGGTGTTCAGTTCTAACATAGATGGATTCCTTTGCCCCTCTTTTAAACCAATGATTCTCTCCATCCAAGAAGTAGACTATATCCATGATGGCAAACCTATGGTGTGTACCATAGGTGGCATGCAGAGCCCTCTCTGTGGGCAAACGAGCTGTTGCCCCAGCTCAGCTCCACTGCGCATGTGCACACGCCTCTCTCCAGCCAGCTGATTTTTGAATCTTTGCCGCACATGCACAGGGGGCAAACGCAGGAGATGCGTGTGCATGGGTGGGGGAGTGGGGGGGCCTGCACACATGCGCAGGGATAGGGGGAGTGGATGTGTGTGACGTTCCCCCCACAGCCCATTTTTGGTCCCAGGAGGCTGCAGGGATGCCTGCTAGGCCCAAAATGGGGTGCAGCAGGTTGTGCGTGCATGCGTGGGAGGCGGGAGAATGCGGGGAGCACACATGCATGCATGGGGGGGCAGGGGGTGTCATGGGTGTCATGGTGTCAAGCCTTTTTACTACTGGTTTGCCCAAACCAGTAGTTTTTATCGCTACTAGTTCGCCCAAACTGGAGCAAACTGGTAGCATTTCACCCCTGGTTTATATTCATTTGAATGAAAAGAGCCTTGATAGTACAGTGGTCTACGCACCCTGTTATTAACACAGCTGCGTGCAATTTACTGCTGGTTCAAATCTCTCCAAGGCTCAAGGTTGACTCAGCCTTCCATCCTTTCTAAGGTAGGTGAAATGAGGACCCAGTTTGTGGGGGCAATAAGCTGACTTTGTATAAATATACAAAAGTATGAAGGCTATTGCTTAACGCATTGTAAGCCGCCCTGAGTCTCCGGAGAAGGGTGGCATATAAATCAAATTAAAAAAAAAAAAAAGCAGGCCTTTCATTGCTCATGGTAATGGGGTGGTAAAATAGCCTACCCCCACATAGATGTACAAAGCTATTATATGTACCCTCCTCACCATGCATGCGAACTGCTTAAAGGGCCATTGTAAGAGAATATTTACAGCAAGCTGAATTGACCCTAAGTGGAAACAGAGTGAAGAATCAAAGTGACCAGTGCCACAATAAACTAAATTGTTTCTATTCACTGACCATATCTCAGAGATAATATCGCTAGCATGCTGACTTAATAGGAAGGAATATATAATAAGAAAGTTACCCAGGTGAGTTTATCAAAAGTACTCCAACATCATGCTGTAATTTACACTGTCTCTGGCTTTTCCTTTGCTTTGTGTGTGAAATATAGTAAGCCAAAACTGTCTACATTGTTATTCTGTTTTTGTTCAGGCTGCCTATAACTTGCCAGTGCTTTTCTTGGATCCTGATGTATACTGTAGTTGTTTATGGGCTTAACACAATTATGCTGTATTTTTAAAGTGATTTGGTTGCTTTAAGTGAGCCAAGTTTTGTCCATAACAGTTTATATCTTAAGTACAGACTTTAGAAGTTAAAATATCTATCTATCTATCTATCTATCTATCTATCTATCTATCTATCTATCTATCTATCTATCTATCTATCTATCTCCACTCTCTTTTTGTCTCACTGTTTCTCTCTCTCTCACACACACACACAATCAGAATATTCATAGACATGTTGAAAATAACAATTAACCACATTTTGTTAGATTTTTTTTAATGCTATCAATGTTACTATTATGACTATATTCAAAGGTTTAATATGAATGCAAAGGGTTTCATAAGAAAGCTAGTCCTGTTCTTTAGAATCCATGCTAGCTTCAGTCCTAATCCTTCTCTGTTAAGGATCCTTTCTGAATTATCAATTTCAAAATGTCCATGGAATATATTGTCATACAGATTGGTAGAAACATTTTATTGACTTTCACCAAAGAGAGCAAAATAGGTTCTTGAGGATAGTGCCAGTGGTGGGATCCTACCAGTTTAACAACCGGTTCGCTGAGCGCGCGCTTTGTAGCACACATGCGTACTTTGCAGAAAATTGAACTTCTGCATTTCTGAACACAAAGAAAACAGCTGAGGAGCGGCAATCCACTCTGCCGCCCCGATCAGCTGGGCTTCGGAAGCAGAAATATAGGTAAGTATAATGCAGGGGCGGGAGGGTGGGCCCACTTCAAAGAAAGAGAGAACTGGTTCGCTCATGTCTGAAAGTTGGAGTAAACAGTTCACCCGAACTGGTCCAAACCAGTAGAATCCCACCACTGGATAGTGCTTTCCATTAGGTGAAATAATATATCTATTTTTTTAATCCCTTAAACTCTCCTACATGTGTATATAGTATGCATCCCTGTCTTTGGTAATTAGTGAGAGCATCAGCAACTATAACAATAGGCTGAACATTACAGTCTCCCTAAACATTCAGAGAGAAGCATCAAACTAGAAACTAGGAGAATGTGAGTTCTAGTGTCATCTTAGGCACAAAGCCAACTATCTCTCTCTCTCTCATCCCTAACAAGAGGACAATGACCAAACACTTTCAAAATCTTGCCAAGAAAACTGGATGGACCAATCTAATCATCAGGAATCAAAACTAAGTTAAAATCACTCCTTCTTTTCCTTTCCAAAAGAGCTTTTCTTAAATAGTTGGGTGATGAGTTGACAAACTTACAGGTGTGGCCAGTAATTGCTGAAACACTACAGTAAGTAGTGTTTCAGCAATTTGGTATTTGATGCATTTTGATGCAAAAACTGTGTCTCACTACTCAGTTTATTTAGTATTTGGCACTTTGTAAAAGGAAACATTTCCATACTGGGAAGGTCGCTGCAAAAGGAAGAGAGAAATGTTTGCAGAGGGCAGACAAGAAGTCAGTCATGCTGCAGTGGTACCAACATAGGAAAAAGGGCAGACAGAAAGATTTTCCCAGCCAAAACAAAGGGTAGTAAGTTACCTTGTTTGTTTGGCACTCATAGTTATTTAATTTTTAGTAGCGGTTGTGCCTCCTAAAACCAATTTACCTTGAATATCAAGGTACCACTGTACCTTAAGACAAGACAGTCTTCCTTGAGATTTCTGCCTGTTGAACTATTAAATCAAATTAGAATGTCCAACTAAAGAGATAGTGGTTTGCAGTAGTGGTTTATGTCCTTTTGTCTTTCCCTCCCAAGCAAGTAATATTGAAATATCAACCTCAGAGGAAGGAGTTTAGGCACTTGTTTTCCATTACAGTAGCTTTCTTAAAAGGTTAAATCATGGCAACTGGACCAAAGTTTATTAAAACTGAGACACTTTATTACTCAACCACATAATTTCTTGGAGTAAGTTACTTGGATGAGTAATGAAACATCTCAGTTTTAATAAACTTTAATAAAAATTGGTCCAGTTGCCATAATTTAACCTTTTCAGATATTTTTGCCCTGGATGATTGAATTTTCATTTATATATCACTTTTAATTTTGGGGAGAAACCCCCTGCAGTCTGTATGGCAAGAATTGATTCTTTCTAGTGACTTTCTAACTCTCTACCTTTCCAAATTTTGACTGAAGAAGTTACTTGGATACGTATTGAAAGATGTCAGTTTTAGTAAATGTTGGTCCAGTTGCCATGATTTTACTTTTGCCTTGGATGATTGAATCTCCATTTACATATTACAGTAGGTAGTTCTTTACACCTTATCTATCACTAAGGAACATTGCAGGTGGAATGAGCAATATATTTTTCTTTATTGGAGGAAGTCTGAAAAATATGTAAACTAGAAAGTAAAAAAATAGAACAGCAGGTAATCTATTGGGAGATTCATTGATAAATGGATTTTGTTCCATCATGGGTCCTAGTGACCACATTGGTATATTTCTCCACGTTCATTAGTCCCTAACCTGGTCTTTCAGATACACTGACTTTTAACTGTGTCAATTCATTTAATTGATATTTATCTTCTTCTCGTTCCTTCCAATTTTCACAGTATTATGGCCTTCTCTGGAGAGCTGAGACTTTCCATGATATGCCTAAAGTGGGATAATTTGAACTTGGTCATTGTGTCTTGAGTAAGAAGTCTAGGTTGATTTATTCAATGATCCATTAGTTTGTTTTCTTGGCTATCCACTATATCAATGATGGTTAACCTTTTACGTCACCGCGTACTGGCCTGCATGCCAGAAATGGCATGCAAAACCATCCCACCTGGACCACATGGCCTCATTGGCCTTTGCGAGCGAGGGAGCACAAAAACCCGAAGACCAGCGTTCCATCATGCATGCGCGAGCAGGCACCCAAACTTCTGGTTTCTGGCATGGATGTACACCTGACGAACAACTGGCCATTGCGCATGCACATGACATAAACCCGGAAGTTCGGGTGCCGGCTCACACACACATGATAGAACGCTGCCTTTCCAGGTTTTGGCAATCCCGCATGTGCGTAGGCCAGCTGATCAGCACATGTGTGTGCACAGGAACGCAGACGAGGAGCCAGCGAGGCCACACATCCCTCATGGAATGGTTCTGTGAGCCGCTTCCGGCCTGCATTCCATAGGTTTGCCAACATGGCACTATATTCTCTGGAGTCTTCTCCAACAGCGAAGAGTTCAAAAACATCAATACTGTTCTGATCTTGCTTGTTCAAAGTCTAACTTTCACTTCCCTGAGACATTTGTACATTTAGCTATTATTTTAACTGTATTTTAGGACAAAAGATCTAGTGTAAAGTACCTGCTGTGTAATTACACATTAGGTTGTCCTGTTTATCATTAGTGAAAAGGTTAGATCCTCTTCCACAAACACATTGAAAGGGAAACAATTATAGTAGCCTTTCATTATGTCTGATTGAAAATACCACCTTACAAGTAGGCCTTGACTTACAACTACACTTCCTATCAGAATTTCCATTGCAAATCAAGACAATTATTAAGTGAATTGTGCCCAATTTTATGACCTTTTGTGCCATGATTGTTAAGCAGATCACTGCAGTAAAGTGAATCACATGATCATGAGGAGGATTCAACTTCTTCCATTGACTTTTCTGGTTGGAAGCCAGCTAGGAAGGTGGCAAATGGTGATCCTATAACCCTGAGATGCTGCAACCATTGTAAACACATGCAGGTTGCCAAGTGCCTGAATTTTCATCATGTAATCATGGGGGTTCTGTGATGGTTGAGGTGATCATGAGCCCAAAGATTGATGTAAGTCACTTTTTTCCATTGTCTATGGAGATTCTCAGTCATCCTGGTCATGGTTGTCCCAACGGTGCTTTTTCAAGAGGCAACTGGGCCCTCTGGTTTTTCTTTGAAGACGTTTTGCTTCTCATCCAAGAAGTTTCTTGAGCTCTGACTGGATGGTGGGGAATGGAAGGATTTATACTCCTTGCAGACAGCTGGTCATTTGTATTCTTTTAGTGTGTCTTTAAGATCACCTGGAGGTTTATTTGTGTCATCAGTGTCACCTGAGTGGTGGAAATGGGTGCGGAGTTCCAAGAAGGCTGAACATTTGAAGTATGCAACTGAAGAATAGTGATAGCCAAATCTGGTTCTAGGTTCTGCCTTGGTTTACCTTCCCAATAAGCTACTGAGTCAGAAGATCATTTAAAAACAGTTTATTAGGTTACTCTGATAAAGTGGGATGTCCCTATGAAAAAGGAGAACCTTGAGCCCCATATTACATTCCTTTTTATACTTACACAGCAAAGAAAATGCAAGAGGAAAATTGATTGGACAGGATAAAATATAACCTCCCCTTTGCCTAGGAAATCAGGTAGTCAAACATGTTATATATTTGCATCCCATAAAATCACATACATATAGACATGTTGCATCTGTGGATTCTAAGTTGTTTATGGTACCCTTCTTCGTGTTTGCAAAACTTTATTATTTTTTAATGTATTTTGTTTAATTAAAAGGAGAAGGGAAATGTTTTTACAAGAATGCTTTTTAGGTATTTTTTTTACAAACAATTAAAATGGTAGGTGATAGTACACAGCTTTGTAAAATTATGCCCATCTGTGGGAGAGTGGGAAGAGGAGAAGAAAAAGAGAAATTAATTTAGAGGCTAACAAGTCCTATCTTCTTTCTTGGAAAATAAATATTCTCTGACCAGTCATGTTGTCCCAGAAAATGTTATGTAAACAGGTGTGCTGATTATATTATTTGATCTAGCTCCCCCTAAGTATTCTAGAAGGTTTAAAATAAGTTCTGGTGAGAAAACATGGTATTTTGTAGATCGCCAGACAGATGTCAAAACATTTGATTGCTACAGACATGAATTTTTCTGGGGGGTATTTTTTTTTTTTTTAGGACTAAAACAGAAAACCTGAAGAAATCACATAACAGAATCATCCCTGCGTTAATGCTCCAACTGAGAGATAAAATTTCCGCTTGATGTTAAGATGTATTTTCTGAACTGCCCAGCATTAGACTGATGAGGAAGAATTTTGGCTGGTTTATTTGATTTTAGCAAGGATAGATACATGAAATGTCAGTAAATGCTTAGTCATTTATAATTGGCTCTGCAAAACCATTTATCAGTTCGGCTTTTTTGAAGATTTTGGAATAAAAAAAAAATAGAAAAGTTTCCTTAAATTTCACTTTGAAACTGCCTGGAACATTTGAGTGCATTTATTAACATAAAGAAAATATGCATTCATCAGTCAGCCCAGCAGGATTCTAGGGCAAATAAAACAATTCTGAGTTTTCAATCAAGGAATATTTGAAAGACAGTGATAGAGGATGGTTAGTACTGGAAGTTGGCAAGGAAGGGGATTTGAACTAAACTATTTAATGAACGGGCAATATTTTCACAAGAAGAAAATGTTGTTCCTATCTTCAACTTCTTCCAAACATTGTACAGTTCTCCCATGCAAAAGAGCCATTCTGTTAAAAACTCTACAGGAAGTCTTTATACAAATTTAATGTAACTAGGATTATGTAAATTTATGTCAACATGGAATTTTGCAGATCAAGTATAATCTAATGAACTACGACGAAACTCTGAGCAAATAGTAGCCACCTGCTCAGATAACTGCAGGACCAGCATTCCTCTGTTGTCCATTGCCACCAAGAACCTCATGGGAAGGTTTTTGGTCTTTCAACTTTGTTTATTTTTATTTTTATTTACCATTGTTTAGGGTGCTTGAAATATGTTTTAGGAGAATTAATAGCAATAGCACTTAGACTTTTATGCCTGCTTTACAGCATTTTCTGAGCAGCTTACAATGTCATCAAATTGCCCCTAATAATCTGGACCATCATTTTACAAACCTCGGAAGCATGGAAGGCTGAGTCAACCTTGAGCCCATCAGAATCAAATACCAGACTGTGGACAGAGTTAACCTGAAATACTACATTGTAACCAGTATGCCACTAAGCCCATCAGGATCGAACAGCAGACTGTAGGCAGAATCAGCCTGGAATACTGCATTCTAACCACTGTGCCACTAATACCCTAAAAGCAGGATATAATTAAATATAAAGATGTTAGAAGGAAACTGGCTGAGCCAAGGAAAGGAGTCAAATGGGGAATTAGCCTAGAATTTCCATGTTGCCACAACAGAAGAAAATCTGACACTTTTGAATGCCTTTGACCTTTATCTAATCTAACCCATGTGCGAACTGTCAGTCTAAGAAGAATTTTATGTATAGGCTTGAACTATTAAGCAACTAATTGAATGCTTCACATGTAGATCTAGTTATTTGCACCTGACAAAATAATTGTAATCAAGAAATATGCTAACCCTTAAGTTAGCATCTCTCAGAAGATTTTTTCCCAAGAAGTGTTTTGATATTTCTCAATCCCTTAGAAAAAGCTTTATTTTGCAATGCATTTTCTCTCCTGCCAATTGTTACATCACACCAAGAGTAACATAACCACAGTACACCGTTGAATATATATAATGATAGTCAGATCTTTTACATATTGATAGTTGCTACCATGTTTCTCCCAAAAGAAGGTTGGGTCTTATTTTCTATTGACCTCCAAAAACACCGGCTAGGCCTTCTTTTTGGAGGGTTCTAATTATTAACTCAACTTGCGGTAGTGGCACCGACAGCCTGCCCAGAAGGATCCCGCTGCTGGCTCACTTCTGCGGCCGCTTGCTGCCACTTGCACGCATCGCCCCAGCCTCCGTTTTGCCTTCAGATGCCTGCTGGAAGGCATTTGCAGCCGAAAACAGGGCTCCGGATCGATCGGATGGTATTGGCTGCAGATGCCTTCCAGCAGGCATCTAAAAGCAAAACAGAGGGCAGGACAATGCATGCAAATGGTGACAAGCGGCCGCAGAAGAAGCGGCCGCAGTAGAAGGCAAGACAGGTGTCGGGTTGTGCGAGGCATGATAAGTAGGGCAGCTCCACCCCCATCCCCATACTAGCTTATTTTTTACCTGTGTCCCACCCCCTGCATCCTGGGGTGGCGGGTCTTAATTAGGGCTAATTTTCTGGATGGGACTTAATTTGATCACATGAGCTCAAAAATGTGATAGGGCTTCTCTTCAAGGTGGGTCATCTTTTTGGAGAAACATGGTACCAATTGCGGCCACAGACAGCACCTTCATTCCCAATCTATAATGGTTGATAACAGGTCTATTTCTGATCATACTGAATTAAGCAATTTAGTTGTATACCTTAAAGGACTTAACCTACAAGCTCTCAAGACATGTTGGCCATCGTTCAGTTATAATGGCTTCACAAATCCAATCCACCACAACTGCCAGTATTATTAACCATTGTGATCAATTGAATTAATAAAGCATCCAAGTGAAAGCCCTGCTTATGATCTTCAAGAAGCTATAGGAAACCTTTGTAGAGCCTACAGGAATCGTTTGATGATTCACTGAAAGATTTGTATAGAATTGCAGTGGCATCTGTTAATAATTTTTAAATCTCAATTCTCAATTCAATCAGTGGAATGCCTTTCAGGTGCCACTTAGCAGAAAAAAGCATACACACAAACAAACATATTCATCACACTATCCTTTTTCAGGATAAGTAACTCACACAAAGCATAGAACAGGTATAAAAATTACATCAAAGAAATGGAAGACATGAGATAAAAAAGAAAGGTTTGTATAGCTGTATAATAAATCTGGTTTATACTAACACTGTTCACTAGATCTCTCTATCTTTTTATCCTGTCAAACCATTCTTGCTTCCAACACATCTTCATTACAATGGAAGCTTATTCATAGCACACACAAAAAGAACAAAACAAGCCAGATTTTTTAATTTAATTTTTTTTAAAAATTCTTCTGAGATTTTGCACAGATAAATTAACTTCCTTTTGCTTTGATTGTGGACATATTTCTTCTTGTTTTTATATACATTTTGCAACAATGTTGTAGAATGCTGAGTAGAAATAATCTTGAGTGACAGTTATATTGTCTCTTACGACAGTGTTTTTAATCTCCCTAGGTGCAAAATTTAACGTTGCTTTTATTTTTGAATATGATTTTTATTGAAACTTTAAAACAAGAAGTTAGAAACTATTCCAAACTAATAAAGTAAAGAAGAAAAAAAGTGAAAGCAAAAAGCGCAAGAAAAGAAAAAAAAGGGAAGAAAAATAGAAACAAAGAAAACAGATACAAAGAGGGAACTTCCAGTATTTTTCAGTTATAGCAGTTATATTTAAAACTCTCTGTCTAAAGTTGTTTCCTTTCTATAATCTATTTTGTGTAGTCATCAAAGACATAAATAATAAGCTCTTTTTAAAATGTAGATAATGTATTTTCTCCAATCAAAGAAATTAATTTATACCTAGTATATAGCAATAGCACTTAGACTTTTATACCACTTCATAGTGCTTTACAGCCCTCTCTAAGCAGTTTATACAGTCAGCATATTGCCCCCAACAATCTAAGTCCTCATTTTTCTGACCTCGGAAGGATGGAAGGCTGAGTCAACCTTGAGCCTGGTGAGATTCGATCTGCCAAACTCCTGTCAGACAGTGATCAGCAAGTAGCCTACAGTACTGGACTCTAACCACTGTGCCACCATGGCTATCTATCTATCTATCTATCTATCTATCTATCTATCTATCTATCTATCTATCTATTTATTTAGTCAAGTGCATATTAGATAATATATATAAGTATAAGCATGAACTGAATACATCAAATGAATACAATTAAAGGGAACATTAGGACATGTAGGCACGCTGGTGCTCTTATGCACGCCCCTTACAGACCTCTTAGGAATGGGGTGAGGTCAACAGTAGACAGTTTTAAGTTAAAGTTTTTAGGGTTTTGGGATGAGACCACAGAGCCTGGTAGTGCATTCCAGGCATTAACAACTCTATTACTGAAGTCATATTTTCTCTAATCGAGTTTGGAGTGGTTCACTTTAAGTTTGTATCTATTGTGTGCTCGTGTATTGTTGTGGTTGAAGCTGAAGTAGTCATTGACAGGTAGGACATTGTAGCAGATAATTTCATGAGCTATGCTTAGGTCATACCAAAGGCGGCATAGTTCTAAATTTTCTAAACCCAGAATTTCAAGTCTGGTGGCATAGGTATTTTGTTATGAGCAGAGGAGTGGAGGACTCTTCTTGTGAAATATTTCTGGACACGCTCAATTGTATTAATGTTCAATATGCAGTGCAGGTTCCAGACAGATGAGCTGTATTCAAGAATTGGTCTAGCAAATGTTTTGTATGCTCTGGTTAGTAATGTAATATTACCAGAGAAGAAGCTACACAAGATTAGGTTTACAAACTAACTAATCTGTAATGCCTTTTTGGCGATGTTGTTACAGTGGGCTTTGGCACTTAGATCATTTGATATGAGTACTCCAAGGTCCTTGACAGAGTGAGGGTCATCTACAAGGTCATGTCCACTTAGCTTGTATTTCGTGTTCTGATTCTTTTTGCTAAGACAGAGCATTTGTTGGTTGAGATTTGGAGTTGCCAATTTTTTGACCATTCTGGTACAAAGTCAAGGTCTTTTTGAAGAGTAGCAGCCTTGTTGGTAGTATTAAATAGTTTAACATCATTCGCGAAGAGAACACAGTTATTTATAATATGATCACAAAGGTCATTTATGTATAGTATGAAGAGTGTTGGTCCTAGAATGCTGCCTTGGGGGACACCGCTATTAACAGGTGCAGGATTTGATAGGGCACTCCCTATTTTGACTACTTGTTGTCTGTTTGACAGAAACACAGTTATCCAATTATGGAGGGGTCAGGAGATGCCGTAGGATTTTAGTTTTTGAAGTAGTTTGTCATGTACCACTGAATCAAAGGCTTTATAGAAGTCTATGTAAATTGCATCTATTACTTTGCCCTAATCAAGATTTATAGTCCATATATTTTTGCAGTGTAGACGTTGTAGATTACAGGATAATTTTTTTTCTGAAACCAAAATGTTTATTAGAGAGTAGGTTGTTTGTTTCTAGGTGGAGGGTAATGGATTGGTTGATGATTGATTCCATGACTTTGCAGGTGACACAGCATAAAGAGATTGGCCTGTAAATTTTGACTAGGCTGGGGTCTCCCTTTTTGAAGATAGGGATGACCGTGGCTAATGACTATAGGCTGGGTAGGGAACTGGTCCTGAAAGATTTTTCAAAGATTATGCTTAGGGGTTCTGCTATAGCAGTGGAAAGCTTTTTTAAGAAGTATGCACATAATCCATCAGGTCCAATAGATAGAGATGGTTTCAGTCTACATGGTGCCTTTTCAACATTATCTTCTGTGAAATTTATTTGTGTTAGATCATTGTAGTCATTAGTAGTACGACTAGGGAATGTTGGGCATGAGCCATTGCTGTTAACAAAGACTGAGCCGAAGAATGTGTTAAAGAGGTTTGCTTTAACTATTTCATCATTGCATTCTTTACCATTAAAGTTAGGTCCTTTTAGGGGTGGGATGGATCTTGAGTCTTTAAGTTTGTTGTTTACAAAATTATAGAAGGCGCAATTGGATTTCGTGCGCAGAAGGTTTTCTTCTTGTTTGATGTGGTAATTGGTGCATTCAGTCTTTATTTGGTGGCATATATTTTTGTAGCAGCTTTTAAAGTTAGCTACATAACCAGTTTTGTTTTTATGCCAAAGGGATTTTTTTTTTTTTTTGAATTGGAGCTTTCTTATTGATATGGGTAAATTTGTTTTTCTTGGTTTTGGTGGTTATTAATGGTACGTATAGTTTAATAACTCTATTGACTTTGAGCAAGAAAATATTATAATGGTCTTCGGCAGTGTTACAATTAGAGAATAGAATTTGCCAATCAAGAGATGAGAGGTCGGTGTCTATGAGAGATCATAGGTGGCTTTTTTGAAGTTGTAGTTGGGTATCCCATTATTATGGTGATTTTTGTAAGGGCGTATATTGAGACAAAAGTCTATCATGCTGTGGTCACTGTTGGAAAAGGGTTCTTTTATTTGTAGTCCATAAATTGAGTTTAAGCTGTTGCAGAAGATGAGGTTGAGGCAGTTGTTGAGTCTAGTATTGTTAGTTACTAGTTGATCTAGACCTAGATTAGTAACAGCATTGTATAGGGTTGTATGGATGGGTTCACTTGTACATTTGTTAATGTCCAATTAATAAGAGGTAGGTTGAGGTCACCCAGAAAGATGAGAGGGTATGGGCAAGAGGCTGCCCATGTTAGTAGTGTAGTTAACTTGTTCACATGTGCAATGTCGTAGTTGGGGGCTCTGTAACATAGTAAGAAATGAAGTGTGATGTTTAAGGATAGTTCGCAGACGAACTGTATATAAGCAAGATATGTCAATTTCACCAACCATTCTTGCATAGAGTAGTGTCAAATCTATCTCTGTGCATATAATAATCTTGCTGTAATATATTTCATATGCTGAAATAATCTTCAGTGGCTTTTTTTCCTGTTCGTTCGTTAATCCTAAAAGCAAAAGTTCTGGCTTCCACTGAATATTGATCTTTAAAATCTTCTGCATCAAAGTATGTATTTGAATTTAAAAATGATTATTTTTTTTTTACATGTCCACCATGCATGATAAAATGTCCCTTCATATTGTTCACATTTGCAACATGCATTTGAAGTACCTTTGTACATTCTGCATAATTTCTCAGATATCACAACGATTCATCGTTTTCTTAAAAAATTGTCTTTAAGGTCATTACACAATCTAAATTTCACCTCTTTAACCACATATCTGCCCATTGGTTCATCTGTATGTTATATCAAAACTTTTAACCCATTTTATCTTAGAGCTCTTCACAAAACTGGAAGTTTCTGAGCAAAAAAGATTAGCTTTTTTAGCGCCAGCTCTTTGTCATGCTCGAATATGACGGAACATGCAGAGAACTTATGAAGCATTTCTGATGGTTCCCATTTCTCTTCTTTTTGATGTTCACCAGGCCAGTTCAGTATTTCATGCTGTTCCAATTACCCTTTAGATAGTGACTCTAGCAAATTTAGATGAGCAGAAAACAGTAGTGAAGCTCTCAGAATGAATAAAGCTTCTGTTGCCAAACTTTATATTTAGCATATCTATCATGGTAGTATTTGGCTCTTGAAAAAAAGTTTATGATTTCTGGGGGAGGAGAAGAATTTTTGGAAAGGTTAATGAATGTGAGAATCCAAACTAATATTGATTTTGTATTTACAAAGAACAAAAAAAGTTCATGAGGTGCTAGGCTCAGTCTCAGCCATACCCTAATTAGTGATACATTCCAGATTTCTCAGGTCCTCAGATTTACACATATCTAGAGGACACCATGTGGCTGATAGCTGTTGTACCATTTCAGAATGAAAATTGTTAAGTTGTTCTATAAATGCACATCCATCTAAAAAGCTCATTCAAAATAATAATCTCCCTCCAAACTATATACACTACTGTTCATGGATTTATTTGCCATACATGCTGGATAGTTTTCTTCAAGTGCAGAACTTTATTTTATTGTTTTAAAGCTTTGTAAGCCTATAAAAATTGTGTTAATGTAGAGTATTTTCCCATATGGATGAAGTATTGAAAGTAGTGAATTTGAACACACTTTTTTCTCTTGGTAGCATCTGAATATACTTACATAGAAAGAAACTCATGGGGGAAGGATAAAATCAGGAAGAAAATCTAAAATAGCAAAATTACCCCAATTAAGGCAATTCAACAATTAAAAATAGAACATTGACTCATTCAAATTATACAAGTGGTTCTCAACCTGTGGTCCATGGATATCTTGGCGGCAGTGGTGAAATCCAAATTATTTTTGCTACCGGTTTTGTGGGTGTGACTTGGTGAGCGTGGTGTGGCTTGGTGGGCATGGCTTGGTGGGCATGGCAAGGGAAGGATATTGCAAAATCTCCATTCCCACCCCACTCTGGGGCCAGCCAGAGGTGGTATTTGCCAGTTCTCTGAACTACTCAAAATTTCTGCTACCGGTTCACCCCTGTTTGTCTGGCAGCTGCAATGTCCTCAAGGGGTCAATGAAGGCTTGAAGAAATGTTATGATTTAAATTGTGAATTAGATCTTGTGGGTCCATGGCCACAAAAGGTATTTAAAGGGGTCTATGGTGAAGAAAACTTGAGAACCACTGAACTATATAATATCCTGCATAGTCTTAAATAGTAAACTCCAAAGTTCAATTACCTTACTCTAGCTAATATGCAAAATACCATCTCTAAAATATATTACTGTATTATGTTCTACATGGTGGAACAATGATTAAACTGCAGTATTGCAGGCAAACCCTGCCCACAGCCTGGAGATTGATCCTGTGTCAGCATTCCAGAACACCCCCACTCCGAGTAAAGACACAGAAGCAAGCATTTTCCAAAGTTCTCTTTACTAGAATAGGTAAACTGGCACATCTGGGAAAACCCGAATCTGAAAGGTCCGGGTTTTCCCTCAGTAAATTAAACCCCCTAAACCATCTCCTCACTCCTCAGTTGATCACATGCTCCAATCAACGTCCGTCCCATCTCGACTCAGCACTCCAACCACTCCAGGGGTGGGTTCTACTTACCTTTACTACCGGTTCACAATGGGACCACACGCAAGCGCAGAAGCTTCTGCGCATGCGCAGAAGCATTTTCATGACGTCAGGGTCAGTGGGCGGGGCCTCTCACTGGTTTTACTACCGGTTCTATAGAACCGGTGGGAACCGGGGGCAATCCACTACTGGACCACTCCTTCTCCAGATGCTGGCTCACCCTAACCTTGACCGACAGGAAGAATGCTGTTATGTCTACCAACAACCCCGTCCTACTTTCCCACACATGAGAAGGTGGCAGCATGGAAGCTTCCGGCCTAATATGGCTTCCAAAGCTGACATCCTGATTTAAGATTAACTTAGTCTTCCATCCTTCTGAAATTGGTAAAATGAGGATCTAGATTGTTCGGGGCAATATGCTGATATTGTAAACCACCAAGATGAGTCATATAAAGCACTATGAACTGGTATATACATCTAAGTAGCTATTGTTACCTTAAACTGCTTTTGAAAGATGATCTAACATTTCAAATGATACAAATCTACATAATGCATTGTCAGAAGTGGTGTTACTTTGATTTATTTATTTTAATTATGTTGTCCAACTCAGAGTAACATAGGCGGACTTTATTGGTGTTTCTTAAACTTGGCAACTTTATGATGTATGGATTTCAACTCCTAAAATTCTTCAGCCAGTTGGTAGTCAGTTGGTAGTCATCAAACAGAATACAAGTAATCCAAATACTCAGAAGATATGCTCATTACTATGCTAAAATTACCCCTTCCCCGTATTTTTATTTTATTTTAGAAAAATAGTTATTAATTTGGCTAGATGTATCTATATACTTTGCTCTATTTCTTTTTGTTTTTTACACTGGTCACTAAGTGAAATATAACTGAACCATAACTGAAAGACGATTAAGGAACTGGAGGCTGAAACATATGAAATTTTTTACTACCGGTTCTATGGGTATGGCCATGGCAGGGGAAGGATACTGTAAAATCTCCATTCCTTTCCACTCCAGGGGAAAGTTACTGAAAAATCTCCATTTCCTCCCAATCAGCTGGGACTCGGGAAGCTCAGAATAGATGGGGGTGGGGCCAGTCAGAGGTGATATTTACCAGTTTGCCGAACTACTCAAAATTTCCGCTACCGGGTCTCCAGAACTGGTCAGAAGCTGCTGAAACCCACCTCTGAAGAAAGGTTGAAGGTTGAAAAAAGGACTAGGAGTGACATGATAGTAGTGTTCCAGATACAGTATTTGAGGGGCTTCTACAAAGAAGGGGGGGTCAACATGTTCTCCAAAGCACCTGAGGGCAGGGCAAGAAGAAAAATTCAGGCCATTTCCTGAACTAAGGAGAAATTTTCTGGAAACAAAAACAATTAATTAGTAGAATGGTTTGCCTCCAGAAGTTATAAGTATTCCATCACTGGAGGCTTTTAAGAAGAGATTGGCAGCCATCTGTCTGAAATGGTGTAGAATCTCCTCCTTGAACAGGGGATTGGACTAGAAGACTCCAAGGTCCCTTCCAACTCTGTTATTCTGTTAAAGTCCTATTCTACTTACATGGGATTACCCCTCCCGCAGTAACCCTATAAAATAAATTTGGCTGAAGAACTAGCTCAAAGCAGGGGTGAAATCCAGCAGGTTCTGGAGAACCGGTAGCAAAAATTTTGAGCAGTTCGGAGAACCGATAGTGGAAATTTTTAGTAGTATGGAGAACCAGCAAATACCACCTCTAGTTGGTCCCAGAGTGGGGTGGGAATGGAGAGTTTATAATATCCTTCCCCTGGAGTGGGGAGGGAATGAGGATTTTGCAGTATCCTTCCCCTGGAGTGAGGTGGGAATGGAAATTTCACAGTAACCTTCCCCTGCCATGCCCACCAAGCCACACCATGCCCACCAAGCCACGCCCACAGAACCGGTAGTAAAAAAAAAATTGGATTTCACCACTGGCTCAAAGTTATTAAGTGAGTTTCTGTGAACTTGAATCTTGGTCTCCAGTCCTAGGAAGAGAATTATTGTACCATACTGATATAAGGTAAAGTTTAGGGAATGCCTCTGAATTTAAAAATAATCATCTGAAGGTCTAGGCCTGAAAGATAAATAACCATTTTTAATTTAAAAATGTAGCTCAAAAATACAATATACTTTAATGTGGCATTGCTGATTAGCACAGAGAAAACTGTCTCTGATTGCCAAATATCAGCATTTCTTTCCCTTTTAATTTTGAATTATGCCTACTTAATTTCCATTATATCCAGTGTGAATAGAAGCTGTTGCAAAGAATGATCATTGCTCTGCATGAACCTGTTCGTCAGTCAGTGCTAAAATTAAAAACAAGTCAGGGGTATTGAAGACAATGCAGAACAGATGGAAATCTAACTTTTATTGCATTTAACTCATGAAGCAAATCATCTGGAATAATTTTATGACATAGGAAGTAGTACGGTCATATATTTTTCAGAATACAAGATGGCTTTCCTTGTAGCCACTGTTTCCTGTCCTCTATTTCAAATGCACTTGGGAAAGCACAACAAAATTTCACAAATATGTTTTTCCCTGATAAATTGCAACATGCATACCTAGCATGTGTCATTATTTATTTGATGCTATTGTTCATTTACTTGTACATTTTATCCATATACAAGTAAGAAGAGTGGAGTTAATAAGAAGAAAGACCCTTGCTTATAATGTATATTCTTCACAGAACAATCTGAAAAGAAATGAGTACTACATAAAAAAAAAAAAAAAACTTTGGAAATGCAGATTTGATGTGCTGGATATACTGACGATGTGTGATGGAATGTGTACCTAGAAAAGGGGATCTTGGCAGCACCACAGTTTCCCAGGGAGGTGGCAGTATATTCCAGAGAAAAGTCCAGATTAATAGACTACACATTCCCAAAATGGATGGGGGGAGAAGGAAGAGGTTCAGAGTAGCTACACCCTAGAATCTCTCAGGGTCTAACTACCCTGTTTCCCCCAAAATAAGACATCTCCTGATAATAAACCTAATCAGACTTTTGAGCGCATGGCAATAAGGCCAAGCACTTATTTCAGGGTTCAAAAAAATATAAGACAGGGTCTTATTTTCGGGAAAACATGGTAGTAGGATTAGAACACTATAGATTTAGATTAGCAAGATTCTATCTCCATTAGGTATAAAACAAGTAAAGAATTGGACTCAATTTGATTTCACTAAGTGTTTTTGGGTGTGGCCTGATATTATGCCTCCTTTTCGATGCTGTATATATCAAAACAAAAGCAAAAGTCTTCTCTAAATACTTTACCTTTCAGATAAAAACAAAAAAAATAGATTAAAATAAATATTAGTTCTGGACAGCGGTGGGTTTCACATTTTGTTACCACTGATTCACTGCATGCACACATGCACACTCGCTTCATGTACACGCATGCTTTCCGCGCATGTGCCCAGAGTTCTGTACATGCGCTTTGCTCGCACGCGCACCTTCTGCACATGCACCCAGCCTCAAAAACGTGCTTAAATAGGACAGCATAGAGCCGGGGCAGGTGGGCAAGCCCACCCACGATTAGAGCCGGGGCAGGTGGGCAAGCCCACCCACTGGTTCACCCGAACTGGTCTGAACCGGCTGAATACCACCTCTGGTTCAGGCACAATTAACATATGAATATTTCATCTTTTGTTTTTTTCAAATTAGGTTTAGTGAACCCTAAAATAGTCAGATATCCTGCCTCTAAAATATTCTAATTCTAGGATAGGTTCTACCTTCAAGGGATTTTTGTTGCTGTTCAGTCACTAAGTATTTTCACTCTTTCTTCATTCTGGGTTTCAAATTACAGATTCCAATCCTCTCCCAGCCACTTTCTTGCTACTCCTCTCCTACTAAAGCTCTTGCCACAAAGTTCTTTGTCTCCCTTCTCTTAATCTTTAGTTATTTTAATTTGCTGACTCACAGCTCTTCCCTCTGGGTTGCCACTTGCTTTGAGGATTCCCTCACAAATTGAGCTTCCTTCTTTCACCAAAAATCACGGACTTACTCTTTCTTTAGGCTCTTCTCTTCTATTACAGATTTGGAGTATTTTTACTCACTTCAATGACAGTCTGTTAAATATATTGTTACTTCCGAATTGTCTATGACTAGTCATGGCCTCGGGTCTGCCATCTCGCAATAGCAGATGCTTTCATGCCAGGTTTAAGCGGTTTCCTTTCATTGCAGTGGGTGATCGCCTATCACCTCGCTACCCCCCCAGCTTCCCCTTAATTTTGCATGGCTCTCCAGGCTCTCCTCACCCCGAAGGGTCCCCAATTGTGAAAAAATCAGAGTTAAAGGACGGAAACCGTCCTCTTTCCTCTGCATTGCCACAACGTTGCCACCGGAAGCCTCAGTCGCTAAGTATTGTTAAACTCTTTGCAACCCCATGGACCCCCTGTCCTCCACTCTCCTGGAGTTTGCTTATCATTGAGTTGATGACACTATCTGACCCTCTCATTCTCTTCCATGCCATTCTCCTTTTGCCTTCAATCTTTCCCAACATCAGGGTCTTTTCCAAAGAGTCCTCTCTTCTCATTAGGTGACCAAAGTATTTGAGCTTCAGCTTCAGTACCTTTTCATTCATTGCAAAATGAAGAAGTGGGATTCAATGGCAAAGTCAATGGAGCTTTTTACTCTGAATTTTTATTTTTTTATTTTATTAAAAACTTGAAATTATTTTTCCATGATATAGCAATTTAGAATACTCAAATTCAGTCTCAAAAAGATAAATTAAAACAAAAACTGTAACTGCCATCTTAAAGATTTTCTGCATGAAAAAAGATAATTCTATGCTAGGGGGATTCAAAGTATTTGAGACTAAAACCTGTAGCACAATTATCTTATAGGTTTCAAATATGTAGTACGAGGAGAATACAGCTGTTAGATCCTATTCAACCAGGGTTTGTAAGGGATATATATTTTGGTTTCATAAGATCTCCTTCAGGCTAAGTCCGGAATGATATCAAATAAATCCTGAGTGCAAATTATTTATGTTAGTTATTGGCTAAAATTAATTTTTAACCCAAGTCATTTGACTGCTCTGACTCTTTAAGATAAATTCCAGCTTTTGGTGGAAATCACTTAATTGTGCCCTAAGGTATTGTGGAGTTTCATCTTATGCATTGATCTTAATGGGTTTTGAAGAGAGCATGCCATTCCTTAAGCAACATGACAGAAAATAACCTCAAAATTATTTCAGCCAGTCCAGCTTACTTTATCTGAGTGAAAAATAATAATAATCAGGGTTTGTTTGTTTGTTTGCTTTCAGGTTAACAGGATTTCATCTTCCTCCACCTGTGACCTCCACAAAATCTGTATTTTCATTACGATTAACCAGTGACTTTGCAGTGAGTGCTCATGGATTTAAAGTATATTATGAAGGTAAAGTAATATATTATAAATATGCATGTTAGAACTGCAATAGCTTATGTCAACATTCAATTTTGGAAAACAACTCAGTACTTATGAACCATAAGGGTGGACAAAGGAGGGCAAACTATAATAAAGGAAAACAAAGGCAACAATTTATATTACAATCATACAACTGATGTTGCACAGTCTGAGATCCTACAATAAGAGCATATTAATTCTATGTATTACTACTTAGATGTGTCTATGTGATAGCCAGCTGTTTTCCTTTTTCTTTTTAATTACCTCCACATTAGTCTAGCCCTTGGTGCTTATGTTTCTTCATCTTCCTTATATGAGACACACAGAGATCGTACTGTGAATGGGATAATCGTGTTCTGCTGTTTGATCAACCTGATTTACAGCAATTAGAGGCAACCAAGGGTGAAAATCAATGAAACTAATGCAAGGAATGCAACACTGTTGTAAAAAATACTAAAGAAAGACCATTGTTTCTCACAGGTTGATATACATATGCTGTATAATTAAAAAAAAATATTTAAAACACATTGACACTATGGAAAGAGTGCAAAGAAGAGCAATGAAGTTGATTAGGGGGCTGGAGGCTAAAACATATGAAGAATGGTTGGGTATGTCTAGTATGGTGAAAAGAAGGAAAAGAAGGTCTAGTCTAGTCTAGTCTAGTGACATAATAACAGTGTTCCAATATTTGAGAGGCTGCCACAAAGAAGAGGGACTCAACTTATTTTCCAAAGTATCAGAAGGTTAGAAAAGAAGCAACAAATGGAAACTAACTAAGGAAAGAACCAATCTAGAACTAAGGAGAAATTTCCTGACAGTTAGAACAATCAACCAGTGGAACAGTTTGCCTTCAAAAGGTGTGGTGTGCCATCACTGGAGGCTTTTAAGAAGAGACCAGACAGTCATTTGTCTGAAATAGTACAGGGCAGTGATGGCTAACCTTTTTGCCATTGCATGCCAGGAGTGTGGGGAGTGTGGGTAGGTCATTCATGTGCATGCCCACACCCATAATTCTATGCACCCCGCCCCCACACATGCACACATGACCCCCCCCACTTCCCTCACTCCTGCCATGCAATGGCCCAGTGGACCCATTTTTCTCTCTCTCCAGGCTCCAGAGCCTTTCTAGGAACCTGGGGAGGGTGAAAACAACCTTCCCCACCAGAAGTTGGCAAATGGGCTGTTTCTGGTCTCTGCAGGGCCATGGAGGGTGGGGGTGGGTAAGGCCATTTTTGTCCTCCCCAGACTCCTAGAAAGGCTCTGGAGCCTGGGGAGAGAGAAAAACAGGCCTTACCCACCATCCCCCAAGGCTCTCCGGAGGCAGGAAACAGCCTGTTTCCCTACTTCTGGTGGGCCCAGAAGGCCCGAAAATCAGCTGGCTGGCAGACACATACGCGCTAGTGCTGAGCTCATGTGCTCACTGATATGGCTATGCATGTCACCTGTGGCACGTGTGCCATAGGTTCACCATCACGGGTATAGGGTCTCCTGCTTGTGCAGGGAGTATGACTAGAAGACCTCCAAGGTCCCTTCCAAGTCTAATGATGTTCTATGTTCTACTTCCTTCACAGTGACCTGAGCCTCTCAGATGAACCTATAGTGCAGGTTAGATTATTTTAGGATGGAATTATTTTTTTCCCCACTCTAATGAAATGAGCATTTCAGCTCATGTCAATCACTGTTTGCTTCACTTGAACTCAACAATAAGTAAAAAACAAAATAGTAGAAAATATCTGAAGTTGTATCAATCTCAATGGTTGAAATTGTGATGGGCTATGGAGCTTTCTCGTTCCTTTGAATGTGTTTTTGGTTCATTTATTTCCTTGCAAGTTCTACGTTGTCACTCTTTTCAATGAAAAATGCTGTTTTATTACCTTTGGTTTCCTTCCATCTCTCTGATTATCTTTGAGTTCAGGATTGTACTTGACCCTATTTGAGTGTTACGGAACAAGGCTTTGTGCATTTTTTTCATCACTGGTGTTTCAGGATCCACTAATATTTGATTAAATTACAGAGAGATACTTAAGAGATAATTATACTCTAGAGAAATCAATGTAAATTGGGCCATTTTCCATGCCAGCTTCCAGTTTTGGCATCCTTTTATTGTGACAGCGCATGAGAGTTCTATCAGGGTGGCAACAACAAGCCAGAGTGAGTTTTTCTTCCTTTCTTTTCCTAACCAAGCATGACCAATAAAGGAAATTGATATATAGCTTAAAATAAGCTAATGAATATTCCATTGAAGGGAGAATATTGTAGCTCAGGGTTAAAATGAGGGATCTCTGAACTAAGAAACATCATCAGTGCTAGTGCTGATGATGTTACCTAGTTTGGATAATACCGTATTTTTCCATGTATAGATGCTACTTTTTCTTAAAAACATTTACTTGAAAATTGAGGTGCATCTTATACACAACAGGCCAAGGAGAAGGCCACAAATGTCAGATGAGCCTCTATCTCAGAGGTCTTCAAACTTGACAGCTTTAAGACTTGTGGATTTCAACTCCCAGGGAGTTGAAGTCCACAAGTCTTAAAGCTGCCAGGTTTGAGGATCCCTGTGAGTCTATCTTATATGCAGCTCTATCATTCATCTCTTATTGTAGTTGTTTCCTGTATCACATTGCCACTCTAGGTTTCATCTCTATTGTTCCTGTGATGCATTTCCTGTTCTTGTTGTATTACTCACTCTAACAAGATGGCTTCTTCATAGCGATGGCTTATAGTGTGCTTACTACAAGAAACTACATGAAACTTGGGGGCGTCTTATATATGGGGGCATCTTATAAGTGTTGTGGCCTGTATGCGGCCTGTGCAGCTAGTAGCTGATTCAGACAGTGAAGAGGTTGGTGTGGTGCTGCGCCAGCAGCCTGTGCAGCTGGCACTCAAGTCGGACAATGAGGAGGCTGGAGAAGATGTGGTGCCAGAGGTGGGGATTCAGCCAGGGCCTTCAGAACCTCCAGAAGCTCCCTTAAGTGAAGAGGACGAAGAGGAGGAGCCTCTTCTCAATGCACGGACGCGCAGAGCTGCCAAAAGGCAGGAGTGGCTCCTCGGGAGGAGGTTTCCTCAAGAGTAAGGCTTGGGAATAATTGACCACTCCCTTAGCCTATTTAAGGAGGAACGCCGACTGAAGCAATTTGCAGGGAACAACTTAGTTCACATACCTTCGTGTCTTGTCTTGCTTATCTTATCAGCTTCCTGCAAATTGCTTCTCGGCATTCTGCCAACCATAGTAAGTTATTATTCTTTGAATTCTTGGCGACTGTTAATGCAATTAATTAACAGCCGTTGTTGTAAAAGACTGATTTATTCAGTAAAAGACTGGTTTATTCAGTAAATTAAGGTTTGAACGGACTTTGTGTGTGCTGCGTTCTTTGGGGTCTGTAACTGGGGCAGAACAATAGATGGAAAAATATGGCAAATGTCTGCAAGAAAGCAACCAAGCTCAGAGAACACCAATAACATTCCATTTCTCGTTTTCTGTTGCTTTGGTCCTGGGACGGGCTCCATTTCCTCTTATTTATCTCTTGCAAAAGAATTCCTTCAAGATATAACCAGAGAAGCATTAGGCTTGATTCAGAGAACCAAGAAGGCTGCCATGTTGCTTGGATGAGAGGAATCCAATTTATTTTTTCCAGCCAGCAATGCACAGTGACTGTAAAATGAAAATGGGATGAATTCCACATTGAGCTTTTGGAGAAAATATGATGAAGTTAAGAATAAATAATGATCTTCACTTATAAAAAGGAAGCTTTTCTGGTTAATAGAAGGACTGGAAATTGAGTAGGTGAGGGGCTTTGAATATTTAGGCGTTGTCTTCTAAGATTCAGGGTCAGGGAAAGCATCATGAATATGGTAGCACAAGCTCAAAAAAAAGTTTTTCAGCCATTTTAGGATTCTCCATAGAAAAAGAGGAGAAATTATCTCTACAGCTTTCAAATTATTCTCAGCCAAAACCTCTGGCTCAGCTGCTCCCAGCTAGGCCCATATCCAAATTACACACAGATGGAAATTGTACAAACCAAATTCATTAGAGCAGTGTTCCAAGCCCCAAAATGTATATCTAATACAATTCTGAGATTTGAAGCTGGTCAAATGAGAATTGAGGTCAGAGCATGGCTATTAATCTTTAATTACTTGCTTAAATGCCATTATTTTCCAGCTGGGCTGATTCCATCCATTTTTTTTTTGTCCAAATGAATTTGAATCCTCTTGAGACTCAAGCAAAAGATACAGATCTTCTATCTTGTGGTCTCTTCATTGACTCTCTATATCTTCTTCATTTCACTGAGTTATTAAAGTTATTAAAGAAAGGCACTTAGACATTGAAGCCCAAAATGAAAGAGGTCTCGTCCAAAATGTATCATGTCACAACTGGACTAGTGCAGTTGAAGAGCATTTGGAAGCTTCAACTAGCACAGAGTGTGGCAGCACGGGCAGTTCTTTGGGTCCTTAGGATGGTCAATACTACACCACTGGTCCATATGCTGCACTGTGTGCCAGTCTGCTACTGGATGCAATTCAAGCTATTGGTTATTACCTTTAAAGCCCTGAGTGACATGGTTCCAGGTTACTTGAGGAATCATCTCATCTACAAGGACTGGATTGCCTCATCCACACTGGCACAGGAGGCATGCTCTGGGCCCTGTTGATTAAGGAAATCTGGCTGGCGGGGTCCAGGACAAAGGTGTTCTCTGCTGTAGCTTCTGCCCTTTGAAACAGCTTATCCCCTGACGTGAGATTGGCTACCACCTTCTGACATTCCACAGAAGCCTGAAAACCTGGTTCTCCCAGATGGCTTGGGACCCAATAGGGGAGCATCACACTGCATGTGGTTGATAAATTGAGAGGCAATCCCATTTGTCTTCTACTCATCCTGTTCCCTCCCCATCTTTTAACTATAATTTTATTTTGATTGGGAATTTTTGTTGTTTTATAGTTATGTATTTGTTAGGATTTTAATGTTTTAATGCTGTAAACCACCTGGAGTAATTTCGTTATGAGGTGGACTGCAAATAAATTCAATAGACAGACAGACAAACAGACAGACAGACAGACAGACGATCCTAGTCATGGAGATCAAAACTTTAGAGATTGGTCTCCTAAAAGTAGTGGTAATACTATAAATTACATCTACTTGAAAAACATTAAGTACTAGACATTTCTAAATTCAGGGGGAAAGAACTCTGATCTGTGCAATTTCCTAGGGTCCCTAATGTCCAGATGTTTTGGAAAAGGTTAACTCACTAAATTTAACATGCCAGGCAAGCATTCAATTCAGTTTCTTAACCACAATAAGATTTTAGCAAGAATGCCCCTTGATTTGCAGTCAAACCAAGCATTGAGAACTGGCTAAGTCTGTAGGACAAGATTAATATGAACTTTAGAATCATTACCACGCAGGACAAAATTATCTGATAGTGCTCTGGAGGTTCCAATATTCACTTCATTAATCTTCACAGAATGGAATATTAATTAGATAGATAATTAGGATTGCCAGCTAATAGCTGAAAATTGCAGGAAGATTTTTTGCAGTTCATTGTTCTACATTGCTCAGTGATATTTTGAAACAAAACTGGTCTGTTTTCATTATTGTTGTTTTAACATAGAAATGTGATGACACACCCACGTTTGCTTAAATAGGGGATGTGCAGCAGTGAAACATAGAATCCAGTGCCATCTTCAGTAAGAAAAGTTGTTAAAACCAATGCACAAAATTAGCTTTCCAATAACTTGGAAAGCTGGATAATAGTTTTAAAAAATTAAAACAGTTTACAACAATTTACAAGTTCCACAAAATAAAATAAAAAGTGTGTATGTGTGTTAAGGAATATGCGCAGAGTAACCCTTGAGTAGCAAGGTTGTGCACATGAGAAACGGCTGAGAGTGATTGTGAATAAGCACTGTCAATACACAGACACACTGAGTTGTGATATTCTTTTACTTTTAGGAAAAAGCAAAGCAAAGTCCAATAAACAATCCAGGTCATACACAGATAAAGATAGTTAATTTGTTAATCCAGGGATATTCCAAGAACAAAGTCTTCTTACCAGTTGTTGTAGTCATATGCAATAAAACTGTTCTTTTTGGAGTTGCAAACAGGAACAAGTACAGCAGTAAAACAATTAGTAAAACAGTAGAAAACAACAAGTAGCAATGATCAATCAGTGATCATGCAGAGAGAACAGGCAGAGAGGAGCAGAGGAAGCAATAATAATGTAATAAGAAAAATAAGCCATGATTCAAGCTTCCTCTTAAGTACCTTTGCTACAGAGCTAGCCAATCAGAATACAGTATGATGTAATACAGCATTACAGTTTTAAAGCTATACATTACATTTTGACTGCAAATGTGCATTGATGGTTTATATATATTGCCAACCCAACCAGTTAGGCAATAGCCATTCCCTAACATGGCTATGTGTGTGTGTATTTTAATAGGACCAGTTTGGTGTAGTGGTAAAACATCATGGTAAACACCCAGAGTATGTGAAGTCCAGTCCTGCCTTAGGCACAAAGGCAGCTGAGTGACTTTGAACCAGTCACTCTCCCTCAGCCCTAGGAAGTAGGCAATGGCAAGCCACTTCTGAATTGTTGTCAAGGAAATGGCAGGGACTAGTCCAGGCAGTCACCAGGAGTCAAATCTGACTTGAAGTTGTCCACAGCCATAGACAATTTTGTAAACCATAACTCAAAGTAGTCTTATCAAATAATCTTAACAAAGTAAGCAGAGAAAAAAATGCTATAATACCTGCACAAGGATGGCTGCAGATTTTCTGTTTTTGTTTGTTTGTTTGCTTGCTTGTTTTGTTTATTTTTAATGATTCACTGAGAATTTTGGAGTAATGGAATAGTGAGCATAGATTAATAGGATCTATTCTGGGTGTATAGTTGAGTTTCTATACAACAAAGATAAGAGAAGGGGCGTTTGGGCACACTTATACAATTGTCACTGGAGACTCAATAATTTAAAATGTGTCAACTTCCATCTCACGCTTGTGCTTCACAACCATTCAGTATTAGCTGCCGTGAAATCCAGGGGGCTGGATGGGAGGAGAGGATGCTTCAAGGGAAACAAAAGTTCACTGTAATTCTCCGAGTTGGGCTTCAAGGTCAACTGGTTGGGACTGGAATGCAGCTGCATACCAAACCTATGCTTGAAACGACTGTTCTAAAAACATCATGTTTGAATTTGATTGGACATGGGTGTGTGTGTGGCAGTGATGGGAGGCAAATAAGGGAGGAAAATGTTAGATTTGGAGATATTGGCACATGATCTTCAGTTCTGGCTATGCACTACTGTAATTCACTTGACTTCTAGTCAACTATACCTTTCTCAACAAATGGAATTAAGGATCATTCTTACTTAGAGGTTCAAGCTGAGGCAGATCTGACAAAATGATTGGCACAAAATACCATGTTAGGAGAAACCAAATCTAGTATCCTAGGGATTAACTCTATTTTCCAATTTCCTTACATAATTTAAAGGTACTGGGGTTACTCAGCATGATACCAGAAATACAATAAGAGCATGGCACAACACTAGCAATCTGTATATTATATATAATAGTTCATTGGCCAGTCAGCTAGATATTTAAACTGGATTTGGCATTTTTATCCAGCAATCAAGTTCTTCTCAAGAACCTGGAATATGCATAAGATTTAAGGAAGCAATTTGGTTTATTATTATTATATAAAGAGAAAAAAGTGGTTATATAATTGTGATGATTTTTACTAAGATGTTGGAGTGTATTATTTGAAATAAGACTTAAGGAAATGTATGGTATAAAATGTTTTGGTTTATTATTTTGATACAAAATGAATGATTGTAATATTAGGAATTACGTTAAATGAGATTTCAAATTTAAGGGGTTTAATATAGAGATGAAGGGAAAATGGAATTTGGTTAAGATTAGAGTTAGAATGAATGGGTAATATTGATTTTAAAAAAAAAGAAAAAAAAAGAAAAATAGAGAGAAGAAATACTATGGCAAGTGGCAAAAAGGGCATATATAAATTGTGTTGAAATGACTAAAAAATGTTTAAATTTGTGAACCGGCCAATACTCTGTTCAGAAAAAATAACACACACATTGTATGTGTGTTTGTCTGTGTGTCAAAAAAAAAAACTTTTTTTTTTAAAAAAGAACCTGGAATATGCACATGTTTGATTATATTCAAGGTATTTTTGCAGGATGTAAGGTGTTTGAAATAAAGTTGCCTTTTGCAATTGACTGACAGTGAGTAATGCTTCATATGTTTTGGAATTGCACCCAAAGCACCTGTTGCTATTGCTACTATCTTTACTTTCTTGTGCATAGCTGTTGCTTCTTTAAAAATAATGAAAATAAAGCTTTATATTATTATTATATAAAGAGAAAAAAATGGGTATATAATTAACTGATTTTTACTAAGATGTTGGAGTGTATTATTTGGAATAAAATTTAAGGAAATGTATGGTATAAAATGTTTTGGTTTATTATTTTGATACGAAATGAATGATTGTAATATTAGGAATTACGTTAAATGAGATTTCAAATTTAAGGGGTTTAATATAGAGATGAAAGGAAAAATGGAATTTGGTTAAGATTAGAGTTAGGATGAATGGATAATATTGATTTAAAAAGGAAAAAAAAAGAAAAAAAAGAAAAATAGACAGAATAAATACTATGGCAAAAAGGGAATATATAGATTGTGTTGAAATGACTAAAAATTGTTTAAATTTGTGAACCGGCCAATACTCAGAAAAAAATAACACACACATTGTATGTGTGTGTGTCTGTATGTCTAAAAAAATTTTTTTTAAAAAAAGAACCTGGAATATGCAGATGTTTCATTATATTCAAGGTATTGTTGCAGGATGTAAGGTGTTTGAAGTAAAGCTGCCTTTTGCAATTGACTGATAGTGAGTAATGCTTCATATGTTTTGGAATTGCATCCAAGGCACCTGTTGCTATTGCTACAATCTTTATTATCTTGTGCATAGCTGTTGCTACTTTAAAAAATAATGAAAATAAAGCTTTAATAATATACAGTGTTATTTACAGTCTGAGTTGTATTATTGCTATTCCATTTATTTATTTTTTAAAGAAATATCTATTTGTATGCATCACAGGCATTCAGTTATACAGCCATTCTGTCAAGGGCAATTCTCAGATATGTGTATTAGCAGGAAGCACTTATTTTAATGTTTTTTTTTTTTATCATGGCATTTATTAACAAAGCTAAGGTTAGAAAAGCAAATGCTGAAAAAAAAATCATTTCTTTAATCCCAGTTATGAACTGCAGTCATTCTGAGAAACAAGAACTTGGAGTAAGGAAGAAAAGCACTTACTCACAGTGTTTGTTCTGTGATGTGATGTTGAACAATGTCGAAGTACAGTTGGATGTTTTACGATATGCAGCCTTCTTGAAACACAGGTGAAAAATAATCATAAATTGGAAGTCCCTCTAAAAAGCACCATATATGCTGCCTGAAAGAATGACAAGAAGAGATAATATGACTCAAACCAAATGTCTCACACACTTGACAACTTCTTGTAAAGTGATTATGTCTGCCAACAGGTGATTACAATAAGGTACATACTGCTGAAACATGGCAACTGATCTACCTATACTTAGAATTTTAATCAATTATACTTTACTTTTTACAGGCCTATTCCAATATGATTAGTTCTGGGATAATTTTACTTAGGTCTATCTTTTTCAGCTGAAGACCAATTACATATGATGTAGCTTAGTCTGCTGTGCCTGTGCAAAAGAGATACCACCGTTCAGAAGGAAAGTAAAATAATAGCTTTCAGGACACAGCAGGATCCTTTCTGAAAATTCTCTGATTTGCATAGGACAATGTTTCTTTGTTCTTACTGAACTTTTAAAAATTGTAATTAAGTAGGTAACTGAAGAGATTTCCATTTCATTAGTATTGAAAAGGAGGGAGGGGAAAAAAAGCGAGCCAAGGAATAATTATAAATTAGGTACTTGAATTTCACCCCATGTTTTAAATACTGTTTGCAAAACTCGCATTTACTTACAAAGGATACTCTGTCCAGTAATATCAACTGTTTACTGTTTTGCAACAGAGATACTTAATTCCCCTCTCCATTTTTGGTGTCATCAAAATTTTGACTTCCCTTGGAAATGTCTTTATCGTCTGAATAGAATCCACCTCAACCTTGCTTTAAATTCTACTTTAGTGACAGTCTAGCTGTTATTAGTTTTAGAAAGAGCTACCTAGACAATTCAGTGTAATGTTCACTATCGCAAAAGTGATTGATAATTGAGCTGACCCTAAATTCACTTTATGGGTAATAGATCAATCAGAGCACAATGGCTTACATGGTTAAGACACTGGGTTGGAAGTTAGCAAGCCTGTGTTTGAGACCTGAGTACTGCTATGGGGTGGGCTGAGCATCTGTCCTTCGTTCCATCCTGCTGGGTGTCAATGAACTCCAGCAAATCAGAATCCTGAGTCTTGGCTCCTTCTCAAAGGTCTTCTTTAATGAGTACATCATATCAGCACAGCTTCAGTGGAAAGCCAAATCTAAATCTTTCCCACAGTTTCAGTATAACTAAACTAGGAAATAACCCCATCCCCAAGTGTCACAGGTCATCTTGGCCAATTGGGCTAATTGGTGGGCTCTTCAGGTACTCCTTTCCCAACCTTATCTGTTGCCAGGGGAGATGACCTCCGTTCGCATGAGAAAGCTCTTTGTTGTGTCTAGTAATGCATTACAATCCCCTTCCCTCCTGTATGGCAACTGAGGAACAGAGAGATGGCTAAGGCCAGGTTCAATTTGAAGTTGACACCAGGGACATGAAAGGAGTCCTCAACTGGGTGCCCTCCAGGCAGCAGTGATGTAACTGGCTATTGTTTTCAACCCAGAGCACCTTGGTGCTTCCACAAGTGCAATAAGATGTGATAGGTCTATCCTAAGCAGTAGCCAACAAAACCTATAGCAACTTTCAGATTGCTGGACACTAGAGATAAAATAGGCCATAAACTTCATTCCTTGCTTTTAACTTTCTCGACTACCCCGCAAAAGTCTCATGGATAAATAGAATTCTTTACTAGAAATGGTAATTTTAGTTAATGTAACGAGAGCAAGTTTGATATCGAGATTAAAAGCCAGAAAGGGAGACTGAGAGTTCTAGTCCCACTTTAGGCTGAAAGTAATAGGTAGCCTTGGGTCTGACACTGTCTCTCAATCTTAGGAATCATTTATGAATTATTTCCAAGAAAACGGCAGGGACTGGCCCAGGCAATTGCCAGGAATCAACGCTGACTTGAAGCAATAAAATAAAATAATAAATAAAATAAAATAAAATAAAATAAAATAAAATAAAATAAAATAATAAAATAAAATAAAATAAAATAAAATAAAATAAAATAAAATAAATAAAATAAAATAAAATAAAATAAAATAAAATAAAATAAATAAAATAATAAAATAATATAAAATAAATAAAATAATAAAATAAAATAAAATAATAATAAAAAGGTAAATGAATTAACAATAAATTAAATAAATAATTTAGTTTGAATCAAGTAATTTCATTTAACAGCAAATTATTGTGATACAGCATTACATTTTTTTTAAAAAAAATCTAATATGAAAGGTTTGTGCATTATGCAAAAGAAAAATGATAGAGAAAAAAACCCACATTTTTTTAAATAAAAGGAAGCATTCTAATTACACAATAGTATTCTTTCACTGAACTTCAAAGGCCATGAAATGGATCTGCAGTATTGTTCCTGTTCAAACTGTCAGAATTCTAGATGACCACAACAATTCATAGTTGCTTGCAAGAATGAGCTCTCACACTTTATTTTAAAAGTTTTTGAATCCAACCAAATATTAACAAATGAATCCATGTCTTCCAACCTAGGCTGATATATTTTCACATATTATTTATCCTCAAACTTCATTCTTTTCTCCCAGCTTTTAACTCCTGATAGCAATGCAACAGTAAATATCTCATACAAAAAAGATAAAAATCACATTTCATCTCTGATAGAACTCATTAATAGATCACAGGTATGAAATCTTAAAGAAACAAGAACTATCAGCAAAGTCTCTAGTGATTAAATTCAGTTTAATGAGGTTTCTTATATCCATTGAGTTAAAAGCTGAAAGAAAATAAGAAGGAATGATCCTGTGCAAATTTATTTTAGCAACATGCCAGAAAATTCTATAAAATTATTTACTAAATATGAGCTGCTGCTACACATAATGATTTGGAAAACAGCAATGCCATTTAAACGGTAGCATTAAGAAAAATCTATATCTGATATAATGAAGTACTGAAGTATACAGAGATAATGTATTCACATAATTAAAATGTGCCAGCGTATGTTCCCCAGCTGTAATTTTAGTAGCTTGCAGTTAGAAAATATTAGAACAAATGAAATCTGTGAACTATGTTTAAACTACCAGTTAAAATTCAGAATGAAAACAGATGGTAAGTCTTGAAACTGAGAGCTAGCTGTGTTTTATCTGGACTGCACAAACGTTTTAATTTTATTGATTTTTTTTTTCAAACAAAGTTGCATATGACAAAAACATTATTTGTATACAGCTTTTCCAACTGTCACACAAACTACCTTCTCAGATAATTAGAAGTTAACTAGATATCCCAAAGGTGCTTTTCTCAAGAGGCAACTGGATTTTCTGTTTTTTCTTTGAATATGTTTTGCTTTTTCTCCAAGAAGCTTCTTCAGCTCTGAAGCGAAATATCTTCAGAGAAAAACTAGAAAGTTCAGTTGCCTCTTGAAAAAGCACCTTTGGGACAACCATGACCTAAATGACTGAGAATTTCCGTAGGCAGCTAATTAGCTATCAGTACTTACAATGGGGTTATTTGTATCAATATGAAAAAGCTAAAATATTTCAAATTGAACTTTCCCTAAATATGCTACTTTAATAAATATGTAAAATTAGATATCAGAGATGATTAGATAAAACTTGGCATACACACACATTAATAAAATTCTTCAGATAAACATGTTATATTAGAGTAAAAATATATGTTCAGGGATTAGATTGTCATCAAAACTGATTTAATAAGTATGAACAAAGAGAATGGTCTATGAGAAAAAAAAATGATATAGCAATAAGGTAAAGCGCTTTACCATATGATACTACGGAATTTATTTTCTGCATGTGGCCCAGATATTATGGAATCTGTGCTAAACTAGAGCAAATTATATGTAATGTGGAAACAGATATGGATTACTTTACCTGTCAGATCCTTCCTAGATATGTAATGTGTACAGCCAAGAAGTTAACAGAATAACAGAGTTGGAAGGGACCTTGGACCTTAAAAAGGTTTCTCCATGCAGAAAAAAGAATGGAATATGAACTCCAGAAGTTGTAAATGCTCCAACACTGGAAGTTTTAAAGAAGAGATTGGACAACAATTTGTTTGAAATGGTATAGGGTTTCCTGCCTTAGTAGGGGACTCTGTTATTCTATTCTATTGTGTATTGTTTGAGATAGAATATAGTAAGTTTATTTGCTCCAGGTTTCTGTTAGCGCACTTGATCCATTTTTTATTGGGTCTTTTTCAATTGATTTTTTTAAAGCGAAATGAAACCTATGGATATAGTTATTTCATTTATGAGACACAAAAACTGCAAGGTCAAAATCTTTTTCCTAGCCTTTAGAAAAGACATCACATCAATCTCATTGCTATTGTGCAATTAGTCTCATCATCACAATGGAAAATACAGTGGGGAATCTGTGTGCTTGGTAACGAATAAGTCTTGAAATTAAAATATTTATTCAGTGTTACTTCCTGAAAATAAGTCTTTGGTTTTGGGAATGTGTAGAAGATGTTGTACATCTTCTTGTACATCTAAATAAAAAATGTTTTATTTAGTTGAAACTAAATAAAAAAAAAAAGTAGCAGCTTCAATATGGGTGGATTACTAATAGGTTTTAAAAGCATCAATGGCACTTTATGAAGCAGTCCTACAGCTGCTTCATAACAGTCCTACCATTCATGGCATCATATCTGATTGGCACAAGTTGAAGGGAATATTATTAATCTGTGCATTTGGCTTCTTTCCAGTAGAATTTTAGGCACTTTGCATTAAATATTTCAGCCAAACATTAACCTAGCTAAGCCGCTTATCTGAGATTCTCATGTAGCGGCTGAAATTGCCTAAGTATTATTGATCTTATTTCCAATATTTTCTTCTCTTTCTCACCCCAACAAAAATTAAAGAATATTTTCTATCTTTTTAAATTTAATATCAGTAAGTAAAATTTAACTCAGTACCAGCAATTGGGCTAAGGATTGGCCTAAGGAATTAGGTATAGTGAACCAGAATATCTGTAGTTCTTCCCTCTGCAGGCAAGGCATTTACCATTTATGAAATTAAAAATTCTATTTTGCATTATTAGTACTATTATCAAGGTGCTAAATTACTAACCTAGAGACACCAAAGGTCTGTTCATTTGCTCATTTAACAACAGTTCTATGCAACTATAACTGAGAGCCAGTATATAGTGATGTAGTCATAGAAACCAGAAGACTGTAACCTAAAGACAACAGGATTTTCTTGAAAATGTTTCACTTCTCATCCAAGAAACTTCTTCAGTTCTAACTGAGTGAGGGTAAGAAACAAAACATTTTCAAAGATAAAAAATAATAAAGTCTAGTTGCCTTTTAGAAAATCAGCTTTGGGACAACCATGCCCTGGATAATTGAGATAGATAGATAGATAGATAGATAGATAGATAGATAGATAGATAGATAGATAGATAGATAGATAGATATTAGACATTAGAAATATATTAATTTACTACATTTAATTTGAATGTGTAAGATTGTATGTAGGTCACTAATATATATATTAAAAAGTTTGTATATGGAAATCTGAAAATCCCAATTTAAAAATTCTGGATAAATGTGACCCACATAAGAACTTGAAAATATACATATGTCACCTGCATACAATCTCAAGCGTTCAAATTAAATGTGGTAAATTAATATAACAGCTTATCACGATATAACTTTTTGGACTAGTGCTGGGGAATTGAAGGAGAGCCCCTCATATGGTGTATCCTAACAGTATGTATCTTAAAGGCCTTGCTCTTATATCATTTATAGCGCATCTATAAATGTATTGTCCTTTCTCCTACATCTGTACTCCTAGAAGGGAACTTGACATTTGTAGCAATCTGTCGTAACTATAATGTTGTAACCATTGTAATTGTGTAACTGGCACGTATTGTATACCCATATACTTCTGCTTTTGTACTTTTCCAGGTTACTTCTGTATTTGTACTTTTCCAGTTTACCCATCTGTATCTATGCATATTGCATTATCCTAGAAGGAACTGAAAGTATGCTATGATCATAAACATATAAAAACCACCTCAGGGCGTTGCTCGGGGCTCAGTATTTGTCAGGTTACTGCACTGGGCCTATTGCTAGCAATATTCAATAAAGCCTGTTTTCTCTGGATCTCTGTGGTCTTGTCTCCTGATTAATTTGGGATTAGTGAATCCCGCTTCATTTCTGGCGAGCCAGCCAGGAGACAACGGAATTTTTAGATTCCTCTGGATCGTTGCCACGCTGTGAAGGACTCGGAGGATCGGGGAAAGTCCCAGGCGCCATCGGACTCTTTTAGTCCGAGGGGCATCCCCGTGGGGCCGGCCCTTTGCGGCATCGGTTGACGCTTCCAAGAACCGCTTAAGAGAGAGACCACGAGACCAGGCACGTTTCAATCCAGCTGGAGGGAGAAGAAAAGGACGCCGGCAGGCAAGTACCTAAACCCCTGGGATAGGGACCAGCCAGTTCATCCAGACAGCAGAGGTAACTGGGAACAGGTGAGAGTCACCCAGGGGAATAACCACTAGCCGGTCTAGTTCATCCAGACAGCAGAGGTAACTGGGAACTGGACGGGTGGAGGAGTGGGGGGGAAGTGCCTGATCACCCTTTCCCTGAAGGTACGAGGGGTCGGAGGGACCCCAGGGTCGGAGGGACCCCAAGGTGGGAGGTTTGTCGTGCACGACTGGTGTGAGTGTACCCCGCGATTCCGTCCAGTGACCGTTGAGTGTCCGGGGCTGGCGGCCGGGGAAGCGTGATTGAGAATCCTTCGTGTTTTCCTGGGAGAGAAGGACCCCTTACCTTCTTCCCAAATCCCTTTACCTACTTGTCTTGTCTGGTGCCCTGGGAGGAAAATGGGTGGAGGTGGCAGTACGCCTTTGACCCCCTTGGCATGTATGTTAAAATATTTTAAAGATGCCTACATTAGCCAGGATTACAGCATAAAATGGAGTAGGCAGAGGTTGCGGGTGTTCTGTGAGGTGGACTGGCCAGAACTCAGAGTAGGCTGGCCAGCAGCGGGGTCGCTGGACCTAGGGATAGTACTACAAGTACACCAGAGGGTCTTCCACCCCACCACAGGACATCCTGACCAAGCCCCATACATCGATGTCTGGCTTACTCTAGTACAACATCCCCCCATTTGGCTACAAAAGTGCAAAGCTGCAAGGTGTAGATTATTGGTTTCCCGCACCTTGCCATATAAAAGGAAAAAACAATCCCCACCATCCTTCCTAGCTGCCCAGAGGAGCTGCCCAATCCGCCGCCATATCTCCCTCGGGGGGAGGGACAAATAGGCTTTAGGGCAAGCACCTCAGTTTCTAGCAGTGCAGGGGAAGGAGCTGATACCTTCCTGAGAGCCCTCGATGACTTGGGCATCCCCGACTCACCGGGGGTACCAAGCCCAGCTGACCGCTCCGCCCAAACCAGTTTGGATGGAGCGGACAAGGGGGCCCGCCCAAAGGAGCGACAAACCCAGAAAAGCGAACAGATCACCCCCTCCTCTGATGAATTAGAAGGAGCAGTGGGGGGACAGAAGTTGCCCCTTGGGGAACAGGAAGGCCCCATAGCTGATCGAACTCGCTCAAAGAATACCAGGCAGAGTGAGGAAGCTGATCCTGAGCCCTCTCAGGAGGGTAGTTCAGTCCGTCGTTGAACCAAACAGGGAGCCCGTAATTGTCTCTGTGTTTCAACACGTCCCATTTACCTCCTCGGACCTTTTGAACTGGAAAATGCATTATGGTCCGTTTTGTAACAAACCAGCAGAGGTTGCTGATTTGATTAAAACTATTGTAGATACCCACAATCCAACTTGGAGGGATCTACAGCAGTTGATGAGTACCATCTTCAACCCAGAAGAGAGGGAAAAGATTAGGAATGCTGCCCTTAAAATCTTAAAAGGAACTATGCCAGCCCGGGATATGACCATTGAACACTGGGTGGCTAGAAATTTTCCCTCTGAGGATCCCAGATGGGACCCTTATAAGATCGAGGATCTTAGGTCCCTTCAGGATTACCAGCGCCTTGTGGTGCAGGCAATCCAGGTGGCGGGGAAACCCACCACCAACATGTCTAAACCTTCTTTGGTGATCCAAGGTGCTAGTGAAGCCCCAGAAGCCTTCTATGCCCGCCTCTTAGATGCTTACCGAATGTACACCCCCATAGACCCAACTCAGCCTGAAAATGCTCGCATGTTGGCAATGGCCTTCATTTCTCAATCTGCCCCTGACATACGGCGAAAATTGCAGAAATTGGAGGGAGCTCTTGGGAAATCAATGAGTGAACTGATGGAAGTGGCGAGGAAAGTTTTTGCAAATAGGGACAAAATTGAGGAACAGAAGCAGGAGCAAAAAATGCATAAAAAGGCAGAATTGCTTGCTGCAGCTTTGATGAGCGGGCCTGCCACCCGAGATGGGCCAAGACTGGGTAGAGGCTTGAGGGGTCAGGGGGATCCCTGGGGCGGCCCAAGGGGCCAGGGGTCAGGGGGACCCCTGGGGCGGAATCGGAGCCGGGGGTCAGGGGGACCCCTGGACCCAAATCGGTGTGCCATATGTAAGCGATTTGGCCACTGGAAGGGAGAATGCCCTGAAAAAGAACTGGAACGTGCCAAGGAAGGAAATCGGGAGGTTATGCCCGAGACGGCCGAGGTGGACGAGGCAGACCCTTTCGAGGGAGGGGACGAGGGGCGTCCAATACCCCCCTCATTGGTCTGGCCGAAGTCGAGGAATGGGACTGAAACGGACCGGGCTCGGCGTGCCTCCCTGAACCCATGGTCAGTCTCACAATTGGAGGCAAGCCAATTCCCTTCCTTGTAGACACAGGGGCTACCCGATCCGTCATAACCAAACCCTTGGCCCAGCCCTCCTCGCATACCATCACGGTCCGGGGGGCCGCAGGCCAGCCAATCAAACGCCCATTCCTCAACCCCCTAATTTGTCACACGGGGGGTAAAACGATAACTCAATTTGTTTACATGCCGGAGTGCCCTCTTCCCCTTATGGGGCGAGACTTGTTGAGTAAATTGAGGGCTCAGATTTCTTTTGAGCCGGACGGTTCTACTTCTTTGACATATGGCAAGGTCTCGGTGGACGTTCCCCAGGAGGAAGCATGGCGCTTAATGGCTTTACATGAAATCGTAGCAGACTCCGGTTGGGAGGATTTTAATGTCCCTTCCTTGTGGGCTGAGGACAACCCCCCTGGGTTTGCTCGCCATCAGACGCCCATTGTTGTTGAGGAGCTCCCTGCCAAACATCCAATTCGCCTTCGTCAACGGGCTTACCCTAGACACATTATGCAAGCTATACAGGGAGTAATTGATCTCTATCTGGCACATGACATTCTGGTCCCTACTGAATCGGCCTGGAACACCCCGATCTTACCTATTCCTAAGGGGGATGGCCGTTTCCGTCCGGTTCAAAATTTAGTGCCAGTAAATGCCGCTACCGTGACCATTCATCCTTTGGTCCCAAATCCGTACGTTATTCTGGGCTTGATTCCCCAGACTGCGTCATGGTTTTCGGTCATAGACCTTAAGGATGCATTCTTTACCATCCCAGTCCATAAAAAGAGTCAGCATCTCTTTGCTTTTGAGTGGGAAAATCCGGCTACTGGTCGTAAACAGCAGTATACTTGGACCAGGTTGCCTCAAGGTTATAAGAACTCCCCCACTCTGTTTGGGAATGCCCTCGCAGCTGATTTGGAAGCTTTGAACCTCCCCAAGCCGGAGGTCTTGTTGCAGTATGTTGATGACCTGCTGGTCACTGGCCAGACAAAGGATATATGCTGGCAAAACACTTATGATCTCCTACACCTTCTACAGCGGCTGGGCTATAAGGCTTCTCGGAAAAAGGCACAATTGGTTTTGCAAAAAGTTAGATACTTGGGCTATGATATTGAGCCTGGAAAACGCACCTTGGGTCATGAAAGAAAGGAAGCTATTTGCCGCCTCCCCACCCCACGGACTAAAAAGGATCTCCGGGGGTTTCTGGGGGCTGCTGGGTTTTGCCGTATTTGGATTCCTAACTTTAGCCTCCTTGCAAAACCCCTATATGAGGCTACCAGAGGCAGTGACCGAGAGCCGCTCCTCTGGCGAAAAGAGGAACAGAAAAGTTTCTCAAGTTTAAAACATGCTCTGATGCAAGCCCCCAGTTTGGGCTTGCCAGACTTAGACAAACCTTTTCAGTTATTTGTGGATACTAAACAAAATGTTGCTGTCGGGGTTCTCACCCAAAGGTTAGGAACCTGGCATCGCCCTGTAGCCTATCTTTCCAAGCAGCTAGATCCTGTTGCGAGGGGTTGGCCTGCCTGTCTCAAGGCTGTTGCTGGCACGGCCCTTCTTACTCAAGAGTCGTCCAAGCTCACCTTTGGCCAGGAACTTGAAATACAGACCCCTCACGCCTTGAAGGCTGTCTTGGAAACAAAAGGCCATTTGTGGTTAACCAATCCCCGGATGCTCAAATACCAAGGCCTTATCACTCACAACCCCATGATTGTTTTAAAGCAATCTACTTCTTTGAATCCGGCAACTCTCCTTCCCGAACCTGATCTTGATACGGCCCACGATTGCATTCAGACTATTGGGGAAACATATGCCAGCCGCCCTGATATGTCAGATGTCCCACTTCCCCGTCCTGACTATGCACTGTACACCGACGGCACTAGTTTCCTCCTGGATGGGGTTCGCAAGGCCGGATATGCTGTCGTTACTCTAACAGATGTCTGGGAAGCCGAACCCCTCCCTCCTGGCACTAGTGCACAGTTGGCAGAGCTCCACGCTTTAACTAGAGCCCTTGAGCTTTCCAAAAATCTAAATGTCAATATTTACACAGATTCAAAATATGCCTTTTTAACAGTTCAAGTCCACGGGGCATTGTATAAAGAGAGGGGACTTATTACAGCAGGGGGAAAGGACATCAGGTATGGTCCACAAATCCTCCGCCTGCTGGACAGTGTTTGGGCCCCTCGCAAGGTGGCTGTCATGCACTGTAGGGGCCATCAGAAATCACCCTCGGACACACAACTGGGTAACCATAAGGCTGACCAGGAGGCTCGCCATGCAGCGTTGCGACCTTTCAAACTGCAGGCGCACTGCCTCGCCTTATGGGATCCCCCAGACTCTATGCAGCCTCATTATAGTGCATCTGAACTTGCCCAAGCCCGTGAACTCGATGCTTCCCTACAGGGGGGTTGGTGGGTCTTGCCCGATTCTCGTGTTTTCCTCCCAGGCCACATGGCCTGGGATGTGGTTAATCAGGTCCACGCGCTGCACCTGTGGCTGCCCCTTCTGGTGACACTCCGGAAGCTGTCCCTCTACGAACGGGAGCCGAAGAGGAACCCCCTGCAGGTATTACTCCGGAGGCTAATACCCATCGCACGGGCAACGCTCCTCGCTTTACCCTGCGCTCTGGGAGGCAGGTCCCCTCGTCATCTCCTTGATTTCTTGTGCTGGTTTTGCCCCTGCCCCTGCGATTCCTGCTGCTGTTCCCATTGTATTGATTGTGTTTTGTGTATTGACTGTGCCCTTATTTGTGACATAGTTGTTATTGAACAAGTTCTTGAGGGATTCTTCTATTCCAATTCCTCTGGCCAACGGGTCTATACCCTAACGGCAACTCCTACGGTTCTCACAGCCCTTAGTCAACCACCTCTTACATATTCCTATCATTGGTCTTAAATGGATCCAGCTCAGCGCATTCGTGAGACGGCTTGTATTCGCCGTGGCCTTTTGCCTTCCATTTGGGTTGTTATTGTGCTTTTGCTACTCAGTATCATTATTAACTCTCTTTACCTTTATCGCGTTTTGCTAGGAACAGGGGGGAAGGGGAGCTTGGACTTGGAGGGTCCCCTTTCGCCTCTTGACCAGGGCAAACGCTTCCCCGCAGAGGATGACATTTGGACATAGTTGGGAGGAAATACGACCCCTACATTGGTACCAGCACGTTGTCCTTATTGGTTGAGAAAAAGGCCACGGCCCGAGCCATGGCCTGGTGGGAATACCAGAAACTTATCGAGGAAAGTAACATCGAAAATGAAACTTTGCAGTAATTGTATTACTTGGCAAAGTCTCAACAGGGGGGAATGAAGGAGAGCCCCTCATATGGTGTATCCTAACAGTATGTATCTTAAAGGCCTTGCTCTTATATCATTTATAGCGCATCTATAAATGTATTGTCCTTTCTCCTACATCTGTACTCCTAGAAGGGAACTTGACATTTGTAGCAATCTGTCGTAACTATAATGTTGTAACCATTGTAATTGTGTAACTGGCACGTATTGTATACCCATATACTTCTGCTTTTGTACTTTTCCAGGTTACTTCTGTATTTGTACTTTTCCAGTTTACCCATCTGTATCTATGCATATTGCATTATCCTAGAAGGAACTGAAAGTATGCTATGATCATAAACATATAAAAACCACCTCAGGGCGTTGCTCGGGGCTCAGTATTTGTCAGGTTACTGCACTGGGCCTATTGCTAGCAATATTCAATAAAGCCTGTTTTCTCTGGATCTCTGTGGTCTTGTCTCCTGATTAATTTGGGATTAGTGAATCCCGCTTCAGAATGAGCGGCTTTATAAAATAAAGATTTTCTATGCACAACGCCCCAATTGTGATGGAATTACTGGCCAAAGGAAAGGAGGCTGCAAGGAGGGGATCAACAATAAGAAACTGCTTTGGCCCATTCATGAAGTTGTTCTGGTTCCTTGCGCCTGACAATATTTATATTCTCTGAAAATCCCAGTTTAAAAAATCCCCGATAAATGTGACCCACATAAGAACTTGGAAATCATTGCTAATTAGAAGAGTTAATAGAGAGACAGAAGATTTTAGCTGTTGGTCTGTCGTGGCATTATGCTTGTGTAAATTGCTCTTCCACTCAATTTACTTCTTGTGCATAATACTACAGTTTATGTGACAGGACGGCAACATAAGATGCTGTTCTTTGAATTATGTTAATCCTCTCTGCACCAGGAGACCAATGGAAGCTGAGAACAAAAGCTGCAGGCAACAATGTGCTTTGGAATATGTAAATTCTGCAATATGGACGCTGCTTTATTCTTTAGCTTTTGGTGGGGTGTCCCCCCCCCGGCCTTTGGAAAGGAGTTTTATCAACAAAGAATGTTCCTTTCTGATATTTCTCATAACATCATCAAGTTCCTTGGTGCTTACTCATGAGATTGTAATACTAACGTGCTGAGCATCAAATATCATTATGGAATGTTTTATACTCGCTGTGCCTTCTGAATGATCTGTCTGAAGCAAATCCAGATTGTGTTGTCACTTCCCTTAATTCAATATGACAAATACTATAATATAACAAAGACTTTTTTTTTAAAAAAAAATAAAGAGACGTAAAACATCTCTGTGTTTTACAGAGACAGAGATTTTCAACATCTCTGTGTATACATCTTTAATTGTAATTTGAGGGCAATCTATATAAAAATTTGATATTTGAAAAGATAACTCCATCATATTTTATAACTGTCTTCCTCGATGCAATTAAAAGATGATTGGGGCACTTATTTCTGAAGTATTTTCCAAATTGGACTTGCTGAACCATGATGTCTTTATACTATTGTTCAAATTGAGTGAATTGGTTACATCTATTAATTCCATACTTGATTTGATGAGCCCAAATAGGCTGGAAGAAAACTTTACAATTGATTCCTTAGGAACTTCCTTTCCCCTCTAATATTGTCTTTGTATGCATTGTACTGTTTTTCAACTTGAAAGCACTACAGGTAGTACTTGACCTATAATTGGTTTTGTCTTATGGCTGATTTTTGGTAGCAACACAGTAGTTGTCTTCTTCAGGAATGGATTTTTAAGTGTCTGTTCTAAACTACAATCAGTCAAGTTTGTCCCCAAGGTCCAACATACCTATGAAACATCATAAACCTATTCAAATGTCAAAAATATTATAAATAATAGATAATTGAATGATTGAAAAAACTGAAGATACAAACAAGTGAACAATGAGGAACTTATATTGGGAGGTAACTAGAACTGCATCAGTTTAACAGTATATGCTATGTTCACTGGTTGAATTTCATCCAAATCTTAATCCTTAATCACTATTTCAGCACAACTGAAACAAAGTTTCAGATTTGGGAGGTTATAGGGCAATTGTTATATTGTTCTGAATAGAGCATTTAAACACTCAAAATCATTATTTTTCTAGTTAAATTATGTTTCACCTAACTAGATATATATCTGTGGGCAACTGACCATAGTCTTTAGATTATTTTTTTGTTTGTTTGTTTTTCTTTTGCAAGATTGATGGTAAAATTTGTTAGCTATCTTCTCATTAGTCAGAAACGCTAAATTCTTAGTGTGATATATTTTGTTGCCAACAACCAAATGCTCAAATAATGCATGACCCTAAGAGGGCAAGGCCATTAGACAGAATTCTGAAGCGAATCAAAGAGTCAATTTCATGGCTTAGACCATAATGGTCTCCTGAGCCATTAGTTCATAAATGACAACATAATAGATCTACTGTGTTTGTGGCTGTACACAAACAAACAGAATGAAAACAAAATCATCTGTATGCATATAATGAATATATATATATGAACATATATATATATATATTGAATATATATATATAATGAATATATATATATATATATATATATATATATATATATATATATCTTTAAGCTTTAGATGGAATACTCATTTAATGCAGATCCAATCCTCATAGCAGAGTTTCTACCAGGGGTGGGTTCTAAATTTTTTTACTACCGGTTCTGTGGGCGTGGCTTATTTTGTGAGTGTGGCTTGGAGGTCATGTGACTAGGTGGGTGTGGCTGGTCAGAGTCATTTCTGGAAGGTCCTCACACTTACGACCAGTCCTCGCACTTACGACCTGACTCATTTGTTTGCTTTTAACACTGATCAGCTGTAGGATGGCCCTTTGAAGCCCCGCGGCAAGAGTTTAAACAGTTTTTTTCCCTCTAGTCATCAGCTGGGACTCAGGAGGCAGCAATAGATTGGGGGTGGGACCAAATAAAAGGTAAGAATAACGTGGGGGGTGGGAGGGCAGGGGGGAGGAGAACCGGTTTGGTGATGTCATATCGTCACCGCTACCGGCTCGGCCGAACCGGACCGAACCGGGAGGAACCCACCACTGGTTTCTACTGCAAACTTAGACCATTTAAAGGAGAATATTGGTAGCTCAGGATTGAAATGAGGGGTCTTTGATGCTCTCTGAACTTCTAGGTAAGTAACATCAAAAGTGCTAGTCATTCACTGATAATCTGTGCATAACCACTAGCACTGATGATGTTACCTAGTTTGGGTAATGAGACTTCTGCAAAAAAACCAAACATTAAGACCATTTAAGACTTGGCAAATAAAGGTGCTGCAAAGCCCGTTTTGGAAAAAAAATCTAACATGCATTGGTTTAGCTATAAATAAAATACTATTCAGCATATGAAAGTTGGCAGATTTTACCAGTTCAGAATTTTGCATCATATGTATAGTTTAATGCATGATCCAATTCATAGATTTAATAGCTTACACACACTCATACATACATATACAAACACACTTCTTTTATATGTAATTATTGGATTTTGGACACAACTACTCCTTGAGTTAGGAAATCGGAAAGAAGGACAATCTTTTTCCCCCCAAAAAATTTAGTCATTTAATCTGCTTGTTGCAGATTATAATGTGTTATTTATTCATTTTTTAAATAACATTGGGATATAAGAATGTATAATTTTCATCTTTTCTAATTTGGCATAAGTAGTATTTTAGCCATTAAATAGGGAAATAAGTGTTTGAAAACAACCCTTTTTTATTGATTTTTTTTTAAAAAAAAACCCTTTTCTTTGGCAGCTGCAAAATAGCATCTGTGATTCTATCAAAAATTCAAATGACTTTTTAAAGCAAATGCTTGTAAAATCAGGCTGGATTCTTTTCAAGATTGTTTCTTCCCCATCCCATACAAACACACAGCATTTTTGCAGTCCTCCTTTTTGTTTTGGAAAAAAAATCTTTAAGAGTAAGAAAATATTTTCTGAAACTTCAGGTCATATATAGATTTGAAAACAAGTTTTTGATTGCTTTATTGTTTAGTTGTTCTGCATTCAGGAAAGAAGATAGGAACAGTTGTAACTGCTAGTTCAACCAATAGATAGAAAACTGCCACAACATCAGCCAAACCCCAAATCCTTTCATAAGAGACAGAACATAGAGATGAACTTAAGAAGGAAATTTTGAATAAGTCCTCTTCACTAGAACATCTTTCTTGGACCTAAGGCAGCTGCATGTGCTAGAACCCACTTAAACTGGTCCTAGTTCTAAGTGTCTGTCATGATATCTCAATATAGTATGGATACATGAACATTTCATTTGTTTATCCAAGAAGACTATGGATGATCATGAACTGATATAATTAAATACTCATTCTGCAAACCTAATTAGCATTATTAGTGATAATAAGCGGGGACACGGTGGCTCAGTGGCTAAGATGCTTAGCTTGTAGATCAAAAGATCGGCAGCTCAGTGGTTCAAATCCCTAGTGCCACATAACGGCCTGAGCTCCCGTTCCTTGTCCCAGCTTCTGCCAACCTAGCAGTTTGAAAGCATGTAAAAAATGCAAGTAGAAAAATAGGGACCACCTTTGGTGGGAAAGTAACAGTGTTCCGTGCTCCTTTGGTGTTTAGTCATGCCGGCCACATGACCACAGAGATGTCTTTGGACAGCACTGGTTCTTTGGCTTTGAAACAGAGATGAGCACCGCCTCCTAGACTCGGGAACGACTAGCACGTATGTGCGAGGGGAACCTTTACCTTTACCTTTAGTGATAATAATATTTGAGATTTGCATTTCTGTTAGATCTGAAGCTCTGATTACAATGAATAAGTATTTGTGAAGTCAATAACTCTTTTTTCCACCCTATCAGTCCACACTTTATTTAAATTCTGGTAGGTTATAAATTAGGAATAGATATGTCTGTTTAATATAGGTAATATCAGCTATGTTAGAAAATGAATCAAATTAAATTGCTGAAGCATTGTTTTTCTGAAAATGAAATTATAGTTTCTTGAAACTGATACATTGATTTCCATAATGTCAAGGAATACATAACATATACTGTATTTCATGCTGGAATTTAAGATCTCTGCTCCAAGTAATTGAGATTTAATTTATTGTTCTATTTTACAATTCTTACGGAGACTTAAATGTTACTTCACAGGCATGATCCTATTACATATTTTTCTTATAAACTAAATTAAACCAAGCCGAATCAAACTGCCCAAAGAATTTCATCTTCTGAAAAGACCAGAATCCTATTATTTTTTCATAAATCTTTAGTTGAATTGGGTATTAAAATACCTATGTGTCAAAATCAGAGCAGAGAAGGAGAACTCAAATTGGCATGTAGTTTTTTATTCATAAGAAAAATGTTCAGTTATTGCATCCATGCTGCCTTTCATTTTCTTTTGTTGGTATTTTCATGGTAAAATGAGGATAAATAAATATGCTTTGTGATTTTTATTGTATCGTGAGTTTGATCTTTAAAAACATTTAGAAATAAGAGGGAGGTTCCTCTCTCTGCCCCTCCCCTTTTTATTTCCAGATATAAAAAAGTCAAAGGTCAGGTATCTGAAAGCAACCTTACAATATGATCGTTGCTTACATGGAAGATTTTTCATTTATTTATTTACCAAATTTATATGACCACCCATCTTTCCTGAAGTGATTCTGTGCAGCCTACATTAAAAACATATTTTTGGATCCTTGGCACTCCAGAGAGTGCCAAGGATCCAACAACAACTTGGTTGTTTTCTTGCAGATGTTTCATTACTCAACTAAGTAACATCATCAATGCTAGAGGGAAGTGGGTTTTTGCTCTCTATTTATTTACTAGTGGCTTGCCCTGTCAGTGTTGATGGGAGAGTGTTCTTGCTGGCTCCTTGATTAGGCTGTTTATTGTTTGAGGTGGTAGTTCCTTGATTGGGACATTGTTTACTGCTTGATTGTTGGTCAAGTATTAATCTTGGTGTAATGTTTTGCAAACCCACTAAAATCTTTTTTGTTGTTCTGTTTAATCATGTCTAATTCTCAGAGTCTTCCTGGACAAGTCCCTGCAGTTTTCTTGGCAAGATTTACAGAAGTGGTTTGCTATTTCCTTCTTTCTAGGACTGAAAGAAAGTGTCATCAAATTGACTTTCTGTCTAAGGCAGGACAGAATTCACAATCTGTGAGACTGATGCCTTAACCACTACACCTGTGAGAGGGATCTTGGGGTCCTAGCGGACAACTATTTAAATATGAGCCAGCAGTGTGCAGCAGCTGCCAAAAAAGCCAACACAGTTCTAGGCTGCATAAACAGAGGGATAGAATTAAGATCACGTGAAGTGTTAATACCACTTTATAATGCCTTGGAATACTGCATCCAATTTTGGTCGCCACAAGGTGGAGACTCTAGAAAGAGTGCAGAGAAGAGCCACAAGATGATTAGGGGACTGGACGCTAAAGATGAAGAACCGTTCTATGAAGAACGGTTGCAGAAACTGGGTATGTCTAGTTTAATGAAAAGAAATACTAGGGGAGACATGATAGCAGTGTTCCAATATCTCAGGGGCTGCCACAAAGAAGAGGGAGTCAAACAAAGCACCTGAGGGCAGGACAAGAAGTAATAGGTAGAAACTAATAAGGAGAGAAGCAACTTAGAACTAAAGAGAAATTTCCTGACAGAACAATTAATCCCTGGAACAACTTGTCTCCAGAAGTTGTGAATGCTCCAACACTGGAAGTTTTTAAGAAGATGTTGGATAACCATTTGCCTGAAGTGGTGTAGGGTTTCCTGCCTAAGCAGGGAGTTGGACTAGAAGACCTTCCAACTCTGTTATTCTATTCTATTCTACATCAAATTGCTCTCAATTTTTTTTAAAAAAGCATAGGTAAAGCAAAACTATGAGAGAGAATATGTTTACATACAGTATAACCAGTGTCCAGGGTCTCTATAACCAGGGGATCCCCAAGCTTGCTTAAGAAAACATGTGCTGAGAGCTTTATGGAAGGCAACAAGAGTAGGTTCTCTCAAAAGAGAAGATGTTCCAGATGGTGGATGCCCTGGAAAAATAAAACTTACTTCAAAAGTCTTGTCAGATGGACTTCTTTTGCAGATGGGATCTAGAACAATCCAATCCAAAACCTTTTCTGAACTGTTTAAATTTCTTTTTAATTTTCCACAAAAAAAAATCTAAGTTAAATTTGTATTTTATTAATGTAGTGCCTTAACATTCATTTTTAAAAATTAAAATTATAGACCATAACTGTAAGGGGAAATTATATTCAATTTATATTACAAGGAAGAATTCCAATGAAGGGGAAAAAATCATATTGTAAGCTAGCATGAAGTGCATCTCAAACCTGAGTAATTATGAATTTGATCCAATAGGAACCAATATGATTTATATTTCTAGATTATGGTACAATCCTAAAAATGAAAACTAACTGTTTAAATTGACTGTATTCATGCAGATACTACTACATGGAGAAACAAAGTGCTTAAATATTTATTCTAAAAGACATCATATAAAAAACATATTCAGATTCTTGGTATGTATATTAGAAGAATATAATGGAATGGAATGGAATGGAATGGAATGGAATAGAATAGAATAGAATAGAATAGAATAGAATAGAATAGAATAGAATAGAATAGAATAGAATAGAATAGAATAGAATAGAAATATGGAATTTGGAAAATCAACAAAAATAACACTACAGAAATACCAACAAGTAACTAAGATCTTCTAAAGGCAAATAAACAATTTATGGTGATTTTAGTTGTGAACCTTTAAATCCCCCTGTGCAGAATTATTTAATTTTCTTTCATCCCAATCTACATTTAATAACAAAAGTGCAGGAGACATATATTTTCACCATATCTAATTTAGCACGTAGACATCTCAGTATACCCACTTTCAAATATATAATAATCATTAGTTTCAGTATTCTATGGTTGATAAACAAAACAGAACTAAAGTATGAAAAATATGTGATTATATGATGTACCACCAGATGGCATTTTAAAAAAGATCTGGTTCAGTTAATTCAAGAATGTTTCAAATGCTCCCTTTCATGTTTCTGAATTGTTTGCATTATAATTTAGGCATTGTTTTGATACCCAGCTTACAGGGCTACTTTAATTTTGAACACTCTAGTATTTTCACACTTCAATTATCATATAGCCAAGATGATAAACAGAAAGGAACAATAGATCCTAAATCTTTCTGGAAATTCAGGGTCAATAGATGGTTTAAAGGATGTTTGCTAATTCAGATTAGTTCCTTCCCTCTTATATGTTATCATTCTGTGTTTCTGCCTTTCTGCCATGTGTCTTTCTCTTAATTCCTTTATATTTAATTCTTTTCATCTTTCTGTCTTTCTCTACTCTTCTTCCTTCCACCCCTACTTTTGAGATTGTGGATAGCACATGGAGAAAAAGATTAGTCTTTGCCCAGCTATTCACTGCATTTCATTGTTGTACAGAAGGAACATTAAGTGAGGTAGCAAGGCAGGAATAAAGTATCTTCCTGCATTAACCACCTAGATCCACATTGTACATGGAGAAAAGGAAGTTCTTTGCTTTATATGTAGCACAAAGAAAAGTGAACTAACAATAAAGGAAGAAAGCTTACTAACATAAGAGATAACTTGTATCTGTGAGTTGCACTGTGGAATTCTTGATGGACTCTGAACTTGGTTGTTTCCTTGCAGCTGTTTCATTTTCCAATTAGATAACATCTTCAATGCTTAGCACTGAAGATGTTACCTAGCAGGGCAATGTAACATCTGCAAGAAAACAAAAGCTCAAAGAGTACCAAGGATTCCATAGAAAACTTACTTTTGTGTAAACTCACCTGGGTCCCCTTTCTGCATTTCACCTAGTTCCCACAAATTATTTTTTTCTTCTTATCTGATGTGATTAACCAGTCCATAGGAAGTTTTTTTTCCCCCTGATGGAGAAACCCAAGAAGAAAAGTTAGTCTTAAGAAGATGCCGCTGAGGCAAATGGAAGGACTCAACCACTTTAGAATGAAAACCATTCATCCTACTGAACGGTTAACTTTTTCATGCAATAGTTGCATTTCCTCATTTTTACCCTCTGTCAATGAGAATTATGGTACCTTGCAGGTTATTTTTGCAGACAAAAGAATTATATGGAGATGAATACAATTATTAGAACCAAAGTAGCATTAAAACCCACTTTTGCCACAGTTAGCAATATGTGATTATGCTGGTGCCAAAATTCCAGTATCTGCCAAAAATGACAAGAAAAAAAAAATAAAGAGACTGCTACCTTCTTACCCAGAATAGCCAAATACTGAATTCACCTTGATGAGCCTTTAATATACTAATTGAAATGATTATGCACTAAGAGGCATTCATGGTAAATGTTTGAAGATAAACACTTAAAAGCAATGTCTATCAACACAAAAAAGAAGTACCCATGTAATCAACTTTTCATGTTTATTGATGCATTGCCTGGATTTATTGTGCAGGTTATATTTGCTACAGCCATTGTTTACTGTTTCATAGTACTCTTTCTACAAACATAGTTAAGTATGCACTGTATTTGCTCAATGCTAATGAGGATTAGATTGCTTATCTGTAGGCTATGAAACTGAAAATTCAAAAATCTCATGTTTGCATTAATTACTGGTATCTTTACTTAGCCCAAGCAAATAGAACTTATAAAACCAGCTCGTGTGAAAATTCAAAGGTTTATTTTTCTCCTGAAAACGCAAACATAATATATTCACCATGTGAGATAAGCCACAAGGAAGATAATTTCCAACACCTTCCAAAGCACACAATACATCTGGCTTTCTGCCTAAGGCAGGACTAGAAGTCATGGTCTCTTGATTTCTAGCCCATATATAATGAAAAATACTTCAATAAGCAGAAAGATGAACTACGAAGTGTAGGGGCCAATACATCAAAAGGGTTCAGTTTTCTCAGGACAAACAACAATGTATATGAAAAAAAAAATCCTGCTTAACCAAATGGGAACAAATGATTTTATTTATTAATTTTACTTTAAGTATTTATTATAAAATGATGCTATGGGGATTGAATTACAAGCAGCAATCAAACCTTAAGTAGAAATGAAGAAGCTTTGGGCAAAAATAATTCTGCTTTCCGCCTCCCTCTAATGTTTATGTTTTGGAAACTGAATCATTAACGCATATTGAGATTTGTGCATTCTCCTGGTGTCTATGCATTCATGTGACTTTGAATAATTATGGACTCCTGGTGATTACCTGGACAATTCCATGTAGTTTTCTTAGCAACACTTTGGAAGTGGTTTTTTTTTTTTTTCCCCCGTTGTTTTCTTCCTAGCACTGAAAGACAATGACTGGCTCAAAATCATTCAGCTGCTTTGGATCTAAGACAGGACTTGAAGTCATGGTTTCCTAGTTTCTATCCCAGTGCCTTTAAATAGTGCCCCAAAGTGGCTCTCAGATTATTGCTAACATCTGCAATATAAGGCACTTTTAAATATGGATGAGCTTTACTTCACATGAAAAAAAAAAGGTAAAAAGCATTTGGAAGAGGGAGTGTTACAGAGGCACAGTCATACTGGGAAAATGATTGCTAATCAAGAAAATATAAGACACAAAAGAGTACTAAAAAACTGTCAACACATGGTAGTAAGGAAACAATAAACCATGATATTCCTAACATCTGTAGAACCAACAGAATGATCTAGACATTTTAATACAGGAAAGCAGAGTATCGGACTAGTGTTATGGATGGGATTAGAATCTGAATCCGAATGTAAAATTCAAAGAATATTGATAATTAAAATTAAAGTAAAGTAAAAAAAGGAGAGGCAGAGAAGTTTATATATAAAATGGTATATGCCCATGAAGAAATCCCTGGAAGACTTGCTAAAAGTATCAAATTCTTTCAATGCTTCACAAAAATAATACTATCATGGAAATATGTTATTATCTACTTGTTTAAGTAGAAACTGTGAACAGTGGTTTAATCAATCAATTTACTAAGTTTTGTATAGGCAGCTAATCTCTGTTTGAAAACCAATCCAATGGATTAAGACACAATGAGAAAAAGCGATAGTGTCATGATGGAGTTCAACATAATTAGCAATAACAATGGCACTTAGACGTATATACAGCTTTACAGCTTTACTGCCCTCTTTAAGCAGTTTACAGAGTCAGCATATTGCCCTCAACAATTTGGGCCCTCATTTTACCCATCTCAGAAGGATGGAAGGCTGAGTCAACTGTGAGCCTGGTGAGATTTGAACTGCCAAATTGCAGGCAGTCGGCAGTCAGCAGAAGTAGCCTGCAGTACTGCACTCTAACCACTGCCCCACCACGGCTCATCAAAGGAGGAAAAGCTGAAAGAAGTCAAGAAATGGAAGGCATATTAATATAATACAGGGATATGTCTGAAATGAATATCTACATCTGTGTTCTGTCAGAGAAGGAAGACAAATTACAGGATTAATTTAAACAAAAGAGAAAAATCATTTGGTTTGATTCTCGTGGACAAATACAGAATTTGCAAGGAGAAGACAGATTTAAATTTAAAACTTATTGTAGACGTCTATTTCATCTTTCAGTTCTCATCTTCAGGTTGAGTTTTTGTTTAGGTTATAAGAAAATATCAAAAGGAGAACCATGTTTTTCTATAGGGATACAGCACTTATATTCATCCTCTTGATTTTTCAAACCCACTGTGTGATTGTGTTTTCTAGGAGCCAAGTTCAATTTTTTAAATTTATTTCTGTGTTGGCCTGAAAATACTCTGTAATGACAGCTAAGAAAAATTAAAGTAGGTTAATCACAGAAGACAGGGATATATATAAATATATATAAAATTGCATAGGCTTTTAGCTTCAAGGAACAACCTGGAGAACCTCTCTGGATCCATTGTGGCTTCCAAGACTTGTGGCTCAGACCTATACAGTTTATAGCTAAAGGCTACAAAGGATGATGACTTACAAAGGTTATTCTTCTTATATGAAGAGGGGAATGAAATGTTTATATTTAAAGCCTCAACTCAAGATACAATATTTCTTTTGCTTCCTCCTGTAGATAAACTTAGTTCTGAAAAACTGAATCCAATGAGTGGTTTTAGTTAATGCCATTTATACAATATGTTTCTTATTTGATATTCCTTGTTGTGACTTTCTGGTCACAAGAACATTGCAAATTTGGGGGCTGTTATCGGTCATACTGGTTCTGAATAAAAGTCTTTGTTACTATAGTCAACTGCTGGACTCCGTTTAGATAATTTGAACAATTATCAATAACTGATGTTTGCATATAATGGAGCCTTATTAAAATAAATCTGTATAGTCTTCTTCTGATACGGAGATTTTTCTTTTTTATATTTTAAATTAAATCTTTCTTTGGGTTTTTTTTTCTGTATTTGAAACTAAATACATTTCACTTGTTTGGTCTTTATATTTAATAGCTTGAAAAATGGCAAGCCATATAAAGGTTTATTATGTCACCATGTATGCTCACGTTTATTATGTACTTGTAAAAATTGATATTTTGCTATAAATTAGTTATAAATATATTGACTATTATACTTCGTAGGTAAATATTTAGCATTTACAGATTTCATTTTTTTTGAATCATTTTTTTTTTACATCTATTTTTGCAATATGTAAGTCTCGTTACTCTTACGTTTACCGTATGTGACTAGTCTTCTTTTTGGAAAGAAATATTTGTTAAGAATGAAAGGTAATTAAAGCTACTGGGTTGCTTTATAATCATTATAGGGCACGCAACTTGGGTGTCCTCCTAGACTCACGGTTGAGTTTAGAAGACCATATAATGACCGTGACCAGGGGGGCATACGCCCAGATCCGTCTGGTGTGCCAGTTGCGTCCCTACTTGGACCGAGATGCCCTACGCACAGTTACTCATGTGCTAGTCACCTCCCGTATTGACTACTGTAACGGTCTCTACATGGGGCTGCACTTGAGGACCACTCAGAGGCTTCAGCTGGTGCAAAATGCAGCCGCGTGGGTTGTGACGGGAGAATCCCGATACTCCCATGTAACACCTCTCCTGCGCGAGATTCAAGGTGCTGATGAAGCCTACATGGCTTAGGCCCTGTATATTTGGCGGACCACCTGCAGCCAGCAACAACATCCCATCGCCTGGTTCGTGCCCATAGGGAGGGCCTGCTCAGGGTGCTGTCTGCGAGACAATGTCGGCTGGTAGTCCCCAGGGGTAGAGCCTTCTCTGTGGGCGCACCCGCCCTCTGGAAGCAACTCCCCTTGGGGCTCCGATTGGCCCCTGACCTTCGCACCTTTCGCCGCGAATTAAAAACTTGGTTATTCGAGTCCCCTGGCCTGGACTGATGGGGTTTTATACGGGTTTTTTAGTTTTATCTGATTTAATTAGGCATTTTAACTTCGTATAATGGATTATTGTGGTTTTTATTGTTGTGAGCTGCCCTGAGCCCATTGGAGATAGGGCGGCATATAAGCCTAATAAAATAAAATAAATAAATAAATAAAATACAATAAATTATTCTTGAAGTCTCACCTTCTACTACTATGTCAGATGATGAGCTGAAAATAAATTATGTCCATAACAAAAGATCATGTAGAATGCAGAACTCCTAAATGCATTATCTTTCAAAAGTTAAGTGTATATGCTTCCTTTCAACCTTATCTATATATATAAAAGCCAAATACCACTCACTCATCATTAAATATCCAGAACCGTAAAGCCTACAAACTTGAAATTTGGCACATATGTTCTTGTTGGCTTCTAGGTGCTTGCTAAGAAAGGATTTTTCAAAATGACCATCAGATCATTAGTATTTCATATACAGTATTATCTTCACATGCTCTGATGCTACGTAGTTAGATGTTCTACTCCCCACTCCCCACCTAAAAGGAACTCTGTCCCAACTGCCAGTTGCCTTATATTAACATACCCTTCGCTAAACAGCGCATGGGTGTGGCCAGCTCGTGACTCATCTGGCCTGCAGGCTAGGACATTCTAGTCCCCCTTCCTCTCTGTTCCAACTGCCAGTTGCCTTATTCTATATTAAGTTTCAAGCTTTAAGTGTCAACTTATCACACCCAATCACATAGTTTCATAGTGAAGCATGGGCGTCCAGCTAGTATTTAATGTTTTTTTCCAGTCTCTAAACATATTTAGTAGTAAGAATGTTCATGGGAAATCTTGAAATTCTCTCAATGCCAGAGATATTTCCTGAAAAGTGACAGAAAGTCAGACAAAAGGCTGACTTCTGTTGTCTGTTTAAGGAAAGCATCAGACAGCTTTTAGTATAAAAATAAGGTAGTCCTTGCTATTTGTTTGGTGGCTGTTCAAAGTTACAGCGGCACTGATAGAAATGACTTATGGCCATTCCTTGCATTTACGACCTTTGCAGCATCCCCATGTTCACATCAAAATTCAAATTCATGTATTGCAACATCTCAAGCTCATGTGATTGCCATTTGTGACTTTCCCTGTCAGTTTCTGGCAAGACATATTCAATGGGGGAAGCCAGACACAGATTATTGGAGGCGATATGCTGACTCTGTAAACCACTTAGAGAGGGCTGTAAAGCACTATGAAGCGATATATAAGTCTAAGTGCTATTGCTAAAACAAACAGGTTAAAATAAAATAAAAATATTCCCAAACTAACATTTTTCACTTAGAAGTTCTTAGAAGATATATTTCTAAGAAGCACTGACCTGCAGTCATAAATGGTTAGTATTGCTTATGCAGTGAAGTTTGGAAATAACCTCAAACATTTCGCAGTCAATTCCCTTCTATATAACTGGAAATAAGGGAGATGGATGGTGGACATTTGGTATATAAAGCAGAATAATAGTTTGTTACTGAACCATGGCTTGTTCTTTGATACTTCACATTTACACTATAGGGAAGTTCCTCTGTTTCTCTCTAAATCATTACCTGAGAATTGGAGAGTCAACTTAAATTTATTGTTAAGAACTGAAGAGGTTTTTAGAGTGCCTAACAAGGGATTTTTTTTTCTTTTTTCTTTTCTATTTCTTGTCTCTTATCTTACCAATTATTTTTCATGGTTGTTGGTTTTTTTTTCTGGAAGAAAACCAAGGAACCTGTCTGTGTCTGATCTGATGTTTCTGCGTATGAAAGAGATACTGGTGGTATCTTTTTCATACATAAAAACCTCTGAATCATAATTGATCTCTGAATCAATTCTGAATCCTATGGAAAGAAATATTTAATTTGTTTGATGGAGAATTTCAGGAAATAGAGGAGACTTCAGAATTGTGAACAGGCCACAGTAGGACAATTTTGGCTGCCTCTTTGGACCAATGTTGCAAGGAAGGTTTCTCTAATTTCTCTCTCCTAGCACTGGCTGAATTGCGTCCAGACTGACCAATTTTGGGATTAATCACAATGTGGTTCTAAACTGCCCACTGAAAAATTCACACAATCCAGAGCCATCTAGCGTAAACAACCTTCAGCCAGTGCTGGAAAGGTTTCTGTCTGCTTTCTCTTGTCACAAGAAATCTAGAGGAGATGCTGAGATGGTGTCCAAAGCTGAGCAAGGCAATGAGTTAGGTGAAGGTTGCATAGTTGAAGCTTCATCAGAGGAATTCATGCCTTCAAACCTTTGAACAGTCCTTTATCTTGAAGTTTATTTTAATTCAAAGTTATTGATTCAGCCATATCCAGTGGTGGGATTCAAATAATTTAACAACCTAATGACCGGCTGGGTGGGCATGGCCATTGTTGGCCTCCTGTACCTTCCTGGGAACAAAAACGGGCTGTGGGGGGCACACCGCTCACCCCTATGCCCTGTTTTGGGCCTAGTAGGCCTCCCTGCAGCATCCTGGGAACAAAAACGGGCCATAGTGGTGCATGCCCTAACTGGCTGAATTCTACCACTGGCCATATCCATCTTTTGCATGGCTCTGTCCATTTTTGTGGATTGTGACTTCTGTCAAAGAAGAGTCTATCTCTATGTACATGTAGAGACATATTGTACAGACATTCATATATGCAAATTGTTACATGTATTTATTGGGCAAGAGAAAGAGAAATTACAAGATTAGTTTTAATTGGAGCTGGCAAATTTACATAGAATCCTGTTGGTCTTTTTCTATTTATTATTATTACTAATAAGAAATAATCATAATAATTATTATATCTCTTATTTCTCATTTTAAGTTTGGGCCATCTTCTTTGTTGGTAAACAAGATATTTGATCTAAACTTGGTCCTTAACTAATTTAATCCATAAGTGAACTATAATTTATTGCACAGTTTAAGCTCTGAATGATGGGCTGATAATTAATGATAAATGTTCATTAGTAAATAATCACTTCTGATGATTACTTATTTTGTCTTGCTTTTGTCTTACTTTATATTCATATAAAGTAAAGCCAAAAACTCAATTTATTGCAAATTTTGAAAACATATATGACTTTGGTTCAATCAAATCAGAGGTCCGGCTACTTCATCTTGAGCATTCAGAAGCAATGTGTCTATAATTGTGTGTCTATGTATATATAATTTATACAGTTGCCCGTCTCAACAAAAGTGACTTTGGGCAGTGCACAACAATCAGATAAAAATATAATATAATGTTTTGCTATTAGCTTACAAAAGATTGTAAGAGGAGAGCTATGTTATTGCATGTAGCTAAATATCAGAATTCTCATGGCAATTTTGCTAACTAGCAAATTTAATTAGAACCATACACTTTTATGAGTTCACTGCATCAGTTACACAGAATGGCTGAAGAATGCAAGGCAGTTTACATTAACATGAAAAGAACTTTCTTCAAGGTAATGATGGGCCTGCATTTCACTTGCTTTAATGGGTTATAGGTAAAGTGTGAAGCAGAATAATGTGCTAATGATGCTTATTCTTTGAATGTTGTCTTCCTATCTGAGGAAGAAGTTATAACCTATAGTTTAACAAACATTGATTACAATTCTGCAGATTTTTACTAGTAAATATACACCTAACTTATTATTTCTGAGTAGACAAGTTTAGGATGGTACTGCCAGTAGATATTGTTTGTCTCTGTATCCATTTCTCTCTTCCCTTCTAGCTAACTTTCTTATTGATTATGCCTGGTCTTTCTCATTTAGGATAGTGATCTATGAATAGTTAAGTACAAAATGAGCAGCGCCTAGTTACTTAAATTTCACCATGCACAAGGGAGACATAGGGGGTTTATAATTAAAACAGAATCATTGTCAGTAGTTAAGTTCAATTAAAAACCACAGCAAATATAATTTTAATAGCTTATACTAAATGGCAACAATGGATGAATATGTATAAAGAATATCCTTTCATACATTATTTAAATAATGATTCCCTCTAAAAAGTGGAAAAAAGCTGCTAAGGTTACTGGGTACTTTGGTCCTTAAAATGAATTGGGATTTAGTAGCATCTGTATATAGGTAAGTATGTGGAAACAGAAAAGAGAAGGAAAAATAAAAAGAGATTTATTGGGCAAATCAATGCAGAGCAGTGTGATGGCCTAGAGATGGAGCTCTCACCTCACAATCAGGAGGTTGTGAGTTCGATCCTAGTTAGCGGCAGATATTTCTTTCTCTGGGCGGGAAGAGAAAATATCTGCTGTGAATTCTGCATAGGCATCAGGAAGGGCATCCAGCCAGTAAATGCTTACTTCCCTCCATTCAGCCACCCCAACTCCACCCCAATGCAAGGGATTACAGGGTTGTTTAAAAAAAAATAGGGCAAATAAATGCTGATTTGAATTATGCTATATGATATAAATTCTGGATTATTAATCTTGTGGGAACTATATTATACATTTGTATAGCACTATGAACAGTTTTATAGATAAATAATTCATCCTCAATGTAATGTAAATGTATGTGTAAAAACCTCTGTAATGCTATACAATGAAAATCTACTATAAATAATTTCAGTTATTTAGGAAAAATCTGAACAGTTAGTGTGGGTGATGTTCAAACTTCTTTAATGCTGAAGCTGGCATTTCAGCAGGGAGCATAAGGCATTATTTTCGTTCTATAAATAAAGTTGCTACACATTTTGCAAACACAGAAGGACAATATAACCATTATAATCCTTTTCTCCAAAATAAAAGTGTCAGCAATGTGATCCTGTGGAATTATTTTAATGTGCTAAACCTACTTAAAAGAAAACTTCCCTTTTTTTATACACACAAGCATCCACGAACAGCTATAGACCTAATTCCCTAGGATATTTGTCTAAAAAGACATCTTGTTTTTTTCTTTAGAGATCGGGAGGGGGGTAAGAGACAAGTTATAGAGAGGAAAATATTATAGCCAACCATACATGCTTAAACAATATGTACTATGGAATACCAGCACCCAATAAATAATTCTATGTTTAGTTCTTTTTTTTCCTTCTGATTATTATTAATGGAAAGGCTAGAAAATTTGTTCTGCTCGACATTTTTCATAATTTAGTCCGCTATCAATGTATCCTGATTTTAGTAAGTACCGTATTTTTCGGAATATAAGATGCAGCAGGGTATAAGATGCACCTACCTTTTTTGGTGAGGAAAAGAAGAAAAAGAAATCTCCCTCTGCTTCTGCCTCTGAGCAATTTTGCCTCGTTGCAGCAAACAGCAAACAGCCTGCTTTACTTTCGTTTTCATTTTCAGCATAGCTTGATTAACACAAGGAGAAAAAAAAATCTGCTCCAACAATTTACCTCTTTGCAGCAAACAGCAGAGGCCTGTGCAAAACAGCTGAGAGCAAATCAGCTGAGACTTGGGAGGCCGATCCAATCAATTTGTGCTAATTAGCCTGTGCTGAAGCTGAAAGGAGCTGTTTCTTCTTGCTGTTTGCTTGCAGGGAGGTAACTGCTGCGAGGCAGAGGGTGGGGCCCAGTGGGTGGGCGGGGCTACATTCAGTGTATAAGACACACCTAAATTTTCACCCCTTTTAAGGGGGAAAAAGGTGTGTCTTATACTCCAAAAAATACAATAAGTATATTTCTACAGTATATAATTTTAGCTTTGTCAGAGTTTGTTGCAACACACACAATCAGACATTGCAGCAGGATTCAAAAATTCTTTATATACATAACAACACATAAGGCATGTATACAACACCCTTGTAGGTTTTTCCATGTTGCAGAGAAGAGAAATAGCAAGTACAAACACAAAATGGAGAAGGCAAACTGGAGGAGAGAGAGGCTAGTCCCCTCAAGCTTATATACAGAACAGTTAAGCCACGCCCAGGCTCCAAACTGTCTCTTATGGCCCCATACAACAAATACTATGTTTCAGTTACCCAACAGTCCCCCATTGGCTGATCTGTTGCTATCCTTATTCCAGTTCATGGATATACTGACAAGCTTGTATACGAAAGCATCAGGACAGCACATACTGGTCTCTCAAAGGTTCATTTTTATTCAGAATTTTTTTTCCTCACAGTGACCAACAGATGTCTCATAAGCAGGAAGTAGAGACTACCTGGACTGAGTAGAGACTACTTGGACTGAGATGCCTTACACACGGTCACCCATGCACTCGTCACCTCCCGGATCAACTATTGCAGTGCTCTCTACATGGAGCTGCCCTTGAAAACCACTCAGAGGCTTCAGCTGGTGCAGAATGCGGCCATGTGGGTAGTGATGAGAGTGTCCTGATGTTCCCATGTCACACCCCTCCTGCGTGACCTGCATTGGCTACCGGTTGCCCTCCGGGTGAGGTTCAAGGTGTTGGTGATGACCTATAAAGGCCTACATGGCTTAGGCCCGGGGTATCTGGCAGATCACCTGCAGTCAGCAACAGCTCCCCATCGCCTGGTGCGCTCACACAGAGAGGGCCTACTTGGAGTTCCGTTGGCCAAGCAATGTCGGCTGATGGCCCTAGAGAGCGAGTCTTCTCTGTAGGCGCACCTACCCTCTGGAATCAGCTCCCCTTGGAGCTCCGGGTGGCCCCTGACCTTCGCTCTTTCCGTCCAGACCTTAAAACATGTGTCAGATGTAAATGCCTTATTCTCCAATGTGTAAATAATGTATATATGGAACATCAGAGGTTAACTTATTCTTTGGACTTTAATGTATTCATAACTTACCACTCCCATTCCTAGCTCCACCCCTTGTATATATAAGGAGCCACCCTCACCATTCTTGCTGCTTCTACCTTGAATATTCAGTGAATATAGAATGCCTATCATAATTAAAAAGAAATATATTTAAAGCTCTAACTCCTATTATTTTTATTGAGTCTGATCCTGAAAATATTGCAACAAGCTGGTAGCAAAGGATGGTTAATTGACTCAATAAGTAATTAAAAATGTCCAAGAAAGATAGGCCCAACACCAGGGCCTACAGCAAAGAAATAGAAACTGATCAAGAGATGATCAACGTATCCACCAATGCGATTTCGAGAGAATCCGAAGAATACACCACTGAAGAAGAAGAACTAATGAGTGAAAATAATGACCAGAAAGAAATCGAAATAGAAAATAACGAACTCAGGTCAGAGATATTAAAGATACTAAAAAGCCAAAAGAATGATGAAAGTCTCATCGCGGACCTCCAGGAGATGCTGAAGAACAGCGGAGCAGCGAGAGAGAAAAACGTCATTAAAGAAAAACCCAAAGATCAAAAAACCGTAAGTGAGATGACTACTGAGAAAATAGTTGTTAAAAAGAAAAGATGTGATCCCGCGCGAAATTTTGAATGGCAGCCATCTTGGTTTCAACGAACTTCAAAAGAGAATGGAGCAGAGCCAATCAAAACGCTCAGTTCAAAATTTCTGGCGCGAAAAACACTATCAGACGAAGAAAGTGAGAAAGAAGTCTCAAACTCTTCAGATGATCCAAAATCAGAAAGTGAAGACGATTTAACAAAATCTCAAGTAAAATCAGCAATGAAAACGCTTTTTGCTGCTTTTGGGCCAAGACTGAAAATTACCAAGACATCTACGAAGAAGCAAGAAATCAAACCGGCGACTCAAGACCTGCACGCTCCCATCCTGATTTCGAAAGCGACAACGCCCGAGCCCAGAGAGCCATGCCGATTTCGCCCTACACCACAGACAAGATCGAATACCAACGCACACAAAAGGAAGAAAAGAACCGTCGCCACCACCAGAACCCCAAAAACCGAGCCAGAGACCGACTCATCTGAGGAGGAGCGGATCGAGAGAGCTGAAAGGGAGAGAACCTTCCACGACGCCACCAAAGAAGAAATGAGCAACGCGCATGTGCGAAACTACGTAGACGACCCAGAAGGACTTGAACTGGCCAGAGAACCGCGCAGACTCATTGCAAGCATCCCAATGCCGTTCTGTAATTTCCTGCACTTGAGAGATCACGGACTGCCCCAGGTTGTAAGTAATGGACAGAATAACGTAGGTAACTTACCCAGTGACTTCCCAAAACTTAGAATTGATGGCATTAATTTACAAGAGTGGTATCAACAGCTTCAGGTTATTTTCATGAAAGAAAATTTACTATTCTTTATAACTAGCCCTCCAAGAAGACCTTGGACTTTAAAAATAGATTGTTTACATCATAGAGCATTTTTCATAATAATATCTAGCGTGTCTCCTGCAATGTATCATAGCATCAAACCAAACCTAACTGTATCAGAAATAAATCAATGCATGTTTAATCTATTTCACAGCGATAGCGTAGCTACAACCACAAGAATGTCTAAGGATTTCTTTTCCTCTAGAGTAAAACCAGGGGTTTCTATAAGTGAGCATTTGATAAATCTAAACAAAATAAGAGCTGAGCTACAATTGAGGGGGGAAGTGATTTCAGATCAAACAATGAAAAGTGTTATTATCAATTCACTTGATCCATCATGGGATAGCTTTATGTCACACTTAGATACCATTAATTTGGGATATTTATCCATAGAAAGTCTATCTAACAAATTGATAGCAGAAGACAATTCAAGAAAAAATCGATCCAGTAACCAAACAGACCACAAACCTTTTAGGAAAGTAGTCTTTCAAGATAAACATAATGAGGCCTTTAGATGCTACAATTGTGGATCCAGGGAACATAGTAGAAGAGACTGCCCCAAAGTCTCAAGAGAGAGACATAGGCCAGAATATAGGAGCAAATATAATTACAGACAATCTTCCACAGATAGACACGAATATAGAAGTCCACCAAATTACAAAGAAGGTAGAGGGGGTAGAGAAAATTCAAAAGAGAGGAAATCTGGGTCACTGAATGGGCTAAATAAACAAGACAGCACCAGAACACAGCAGGATGAGAATAACAATTGGCTTATTGATTCTGGTGCAACAAATCACACCACCAACAACAAAAGTATATTATCTTCATTTATAGAAGATAAGTTTGTGATAAAGGTAGCTAATCAAGAAAAGGTTCAAGTACTAGGCAAAGGAAATGTGACCTTGCCTGGTCTAGGGAAAATAGAGGGGGTATTAGTAATCCCAGAAATACCTCACAACATACTAAGTGCCATAAAATTAAGCAGAGAATCTGATATCAATATAGTTTTCTCAAAGGGGAAAGCAACTATAGAAAAGAACAAAACAAATGTAGGTACTGTAATGATAAAAGGAGGTCTACCCTATCTGATAACTAAAGAAAGATGTTTACATAACATTGATTCAAATATGGAAGATTGTATTGAAGCAGATGATGAAAATGTCAGTAACAGTGATTATGATGAGTGTAGAATAACTCATGATCACAAAAATACATACAAGGAAAAGAAACCAAAAATAGGTAAACCAATTCATGATGAGTGTGCTCACATCTTACACAGGAAGTTAGGACATGCAAGCTTTCCTGTAGTACAAAAAATGACTAAACACGCAGAAGGTGTCAAAATAAAAAATTGTGAAAATTATTTGGAATGCTCAGTATGTAAATCCACCAAACTAAAAACCAGTCCCAGACCAAAAAAATCTAACAGATCAACTAACAATATTTTTGATTTGGTACATATGGACTTAGTTGGTCCATTAAGTCCCTCAATTACCTATAGAAAACGTTACTTCCTAACAATAGTGGATGACTACAGCCGATATGGTTTTGTTTACACATTAAAGCACAAGGATGAAACATTTCAGAAATTTAAGGAATTCTACAAACGTATAGAAACACAACATAATATCAGAATAAAGCAAATTATGACAGATAGGGGATGTGAGTTCATGTCTAAAGAATTCTCCCAATGGTTAAAGGATAGAGGAATGTTACATTTCACGTCCAATCCTTTTTCTGCATTTCAAAATGGAGTTGCAGAGAGGAAAAATTCCACACTACAAACCATGATTAGGTGCACATTAGAGGATGCTGGTTTAGGCAAACAATTTTGGTCAGAGGCATTACATTATTCAAATTACACTCAAAATAGAACCTGGTCCAGTATTGTGAATAAGACACCATATGAGGTGATGTACAATAGAAAACCCAAATTATCACACATGCACATATTTGGAGTCACTGCAGACGTACACATACCTAAACAATTGAGGAGAAAGGGAGAAAACGTATCCAGGAGATTAAGATTCATGGGATACGAAACTGGAACCAAAGGGTACAGATTTATTGATAGTAATAACAAATTTATAGTATCCAGAACAGCTGTGTTCCATGAACAGGCCAATTGGTCAAAATTGCACCTTAATGAAATATTTCCTAATAAATGTAAAGATACGATATCTTGCGAGGAAGGAACAACAGAAAATCAAAATATTAACAAAAGTAAGAACAAAACCAAAACTTGGACTAATAGTCAGCATAAAATAAAGACAGACACATTAACAAAAAAGGAAGCTAGATATTTGCATGATAACCATAGCAAGCCTGAAAGAACTATTAGAAACAATAGAAACCAAATACCAAATAAATACAAAGATTACATAATGCATATGAATGGAGAACAAATAACACCTAATACATATGAAGAAGTATTGAAACTTCCACATGAAGAAAGAGAAAAATGGGAACTAGCTATGGAAAAAGAGATGGAAAGTTTACAAGGATTAAATGTATTCACACCTGTGATCGCACCTAAGGATAAAACAATTATAGGTACCAGGTGGATTTATAAAATTAAGAACTTAGAAGGAGGCAATACCTTATACAAGGCTAGACTAGTTGCACAAGGCTATGCACAAAAATACCCAGAAGACTATACTGATACATATTCACCCACGGTGAGAACAGAGAGTGTCAAAACAGCCCTTGTAGTAGCATCTGCACTCAATCTGGACGTATTCCAATATGACATACAGACCGCATACTTACATGCAAAATTAGATAAGGAAATATATGTAAGAGCACCACACAGTCAATACACTAATAAGAACGAAATTTGGTTATTAAATAAGAGTCTGTACGGATTAAAGCAATCCGGCAAAAGATGGTACGATTGCTTGGTAAAAGTACTTAAGACCATGGATTTCAACGCCACCACTGCTGATAACTGTTTCTTTGTAAAAAAGAGTAATGATCATATTGAATTTGTATTAATTTACGTGGACGATATTTTATACATTGGAAAGCATAAAGAGAGCAGGGAAATCTTTGTAAATAAGTTAAATGAACACTTCTCACTGAAATCTCTGGGTAAAGTGAATAAATACCTTGGTGTGCAAATTAACAAAACTAAAAGGGGATTCAAACTTACACAGAAAGATAAAATCATCGAACTCCTAAACAAATGTAACTTAAATAATGCCAAAACCTGTGACACCCCTATGCAAACTGATTTTCTTAGAAACACTGATGAATTTTCCCCTGAGTTTAAAGACAACACATTTTACAGATCAGTTATAGGTTCACTCCTTTATATATCTAATTGGACTAGGCCAGATATTGCATTACCTCTCAATCTACTGTCAAGATATGTTAGTAAACCAACCTTGTATCATTGGGAAGCTGTCAAAAGAATTCTAAGATATCTGAAGGGTACATTAGATTTTTGTTTAATGTTGGAACCCAATAATGACAGAGAACCAAAAATTACTTGTTATGCTGATGCAGATTGGGCTGGTGATACATCATGCAGAAAGAGTACTTCTGGTTATGTTTTTCTATTGAATGATTGTCCAGTTTACTGGTATACTGGTAAACAAGAACTAGTAGCCACTTCTACTACAGAAGCGGAATATGTTTGTTTGTCCAAGGCTGCAAATAACCTTGTATGGTTCAATGATCTGATCACTGATGTTTGGAAGAAACCCACTTTACCATTTATTATGCATGAAGACAATAAAGCGGCCATTGAAATATCCAGATCCGATGCAATTGGACAAAGGTCCAGGCATATTGATATAAAGTTTAAGCATGTGAGACAACTGTCTCAAGACGGATTCATTAAAGCAATACATTGCGATACTTCTGAACAATTAGCTGACATATTAACAAAACCCTTACCTTCTAAGCAACACAAATATTTAACTTCTAAATTATATGTATTATATTGTCCTGAATCAGAATGTAATTGGTGTTGTGTAACGAACCGGCATTTAGAGGGGGATTTGTCAGATGTAAATGCCTTATTCTCCAATGTGTAAATAATGTATATATGGAACATCAGAGGTTAACTTATTCTTTGGACTTTAATGTATTCATAACTTACCACTCCCATTCCTAGCTCCACCCCTTGTATATATAAGGAGCCACCCTCACCATTCTTGCTGCTTCTACCTTGAATATTCAGTGAATATAGAATGCCTATCATAATTAAAAAGAAATATATTTAAAGCTCTAACTCCTATTATTTTTATTGAGTCTGATCCTGAAAATATTGCAACAACATGGTTGTTTCACCAGGCTGGTCTGGACTGAAGGGGTTTTAATGGGAATTTTAGATTCTTTTATTGTTTGAATTTTAATTTGGACTTGTTGTTGCTTATTGCTGTGAGCTGCCCTGAGTCCTTGTGGAGAAAGGGCGGCATATAAGTCTGATAAATAAATAAATAAATAAATAAATAAATAAATAAATAAATAAATAAATAAATAAATACTGTTTTTCCAAATTATGCATATTTTGCTGTCTTCCATGCTTCCAGGACTATTTTTGAACTATTGATAAGATTCAGTACTGTTTTATTTCTGATGCTATTTTTTTTTTCCACGTAAAGAAGAGAAAGCAGCTGTCCACACATACCGTTTCCATTTATAACCATAAAAAGAAGAATGGTGGGCTGAAATATTTACTTGGGTCAGATTTTTAATCAAAACGTCCCAAAGTAAAAATGTTCCTCTTCATAGGTTGTTTCTATCAAAATATTATGAATTGTGAGAAGTATTTAATTTGAATGGTTTTAATTAATATTTACAAATAGTGGAATGTTGTTAATTAAATATTCTTAAAACATTTCCCATTTCTGCTAAGGAGAACTCTCCAGAGCATATTTTTCCTCTCGGTTTTAGTGCACAAAACTCCTATTAACATTAGAAAGATTTCTCCATGCAGAACAAGAATGGAATATGAAATGAAAAAGCTTGCTGGAAATATTTTATGAGCAATTTGCCCTTACAGTTTTATTACTTCATAGTTGAAGGAAGTAAGATTTCAACATAAATAACAAAATAACAGAGTTGGAGGGGACCTTGGAGATGTTTCTGCCCTACTCAAGCAGGAGACCCAATGCCATTCCAAATGGCTGTCCAGTCTGTTCTTAAAAGCCTCCAGTGATGGAGTGCCCATAACTTCTGAAGGCAAGGTGTTACACCGGTTAATTGTTCTCACTGTTAGGAAGTTTCTCCTTAGTTCTAGGTTGCTTTCTCTCCTTTATTAGTTTCCATCTATTGTTTCTTGTCTTGCCATTCTTGACTTTATTTGAAAAGATAAAAGGGGATCCTGTTCTGATCCAGATTAAAACATAATCATGGGAAATCTTCTCATTTTAAGAGAATTAAAGAGAACCACTCTTCAGATTTCATTGATCAATTTTCAAATCAACCTCTTACAAAAAGTAGATTGAAAGACAAAAATACCCACCATATCTGGAGAAAACCAGGAAACTCACTGAACTCACCTCATTCAAAAATAAGCACATAGTACTGTAAATGAAATGTATTTTTCTATTAGATTTCTTAAATAAATATTGCAGTTTCTAGGATAACTGCTTCAAACATTATTTTGAGAATGGTTCTTAACCTGGAAAAAATCCTTCGGTTCATGGTAGAACTTTTAATCTATGTTCTAAAATTCCAATATATTCCTAGGGAGAATCTTAGATTTCTTGCTTCTTTTTTAAAAGTGTGAAAGAGGAAAATGAAAAATCTTCCTTGGTTTAAAGTTTTCCAGCACATCAAAGTTAAAGATCTTAGTAAAATAATCTTTAAAAGACTTTTCATCCAATGGAAATATTATTTGAAAATAAGCACAAATTCTGGTGAAAAAAATTTAACTGTCACATTTTTTTTTAAAAGAGGAGCATACTGACATAATATTAACAGCCATAAATATTTATGATTCCTGAAAAAGAACATAACCTTAGTTCATAGCCTTCCTCAGTCACATGAGTTTTAAAATGAGGTATACATTATATTTGGTCATCACAATATAAAATATATGTTAAGACTCTGGAAAGAATGCAGAAAAGAGCAACAAAAATATTTGAGGGGCTGGAGGTTAAAACATATGAAGAACAGTTGCTGGAACTGAGTGTGTCTAGTTTAATAAAACAAAGGACTGCGGGTGACATGGTAACAGTGTTCCAATATTTGAGGGGCAGCCACAAAGAAGATGGAGCTAAGCTATTCTCCAAAGCACCAGAAGGTAAGAGAAGAAATAATGTATGGAAACTAATCATGGAGAGAAACAACCTTGAACTAAGGAGAAACTTCCAAACAGTGAGAACAATTAACTAGTAGAACAACTTGCCTCAAAAGTTGTGGGTGCTCCATAACTGCAGATTTTTAAGAAGAGATTGGATAGCTGGATTGAGAGAAGTTTGGACGAGAAGACTCCAGGATCCCTTCCAACTCTAGTATTCTATTAGGTTATTCAACAACAACAACAAAATTCTTACTATTGAAAATAAAAATGTTGGATGACACTTAGACAATCTGTGCATTGTCAAAATTTCCATCTGTCAAATGCAAATCCATATTACTTGGATCTGCACATATACCAATACATTGCACCAATGTATTGGTATACATTGCAACATCTTCATTTTTGGAATGAATTTGATGTGTAGGAAGGCCCCTCACCAGCTAGAACAGGCAACTGTGATTTCATAGTGCTGTGTATATAATAATAATTCAGCAGTTTAAATGAAAACACTTAGGAGTTTATTAGCATTATACACAATTTGGACTGCCCTGCAAATTTTCTAAAGGACAGCTTTTCTGCAGCATTTATTAAAAGGTAAATATTTATTTACTGGAAGGAACAAAAATTATTCTTTCAAGGGGGTTAGTCATGCTTTAACTGCTCATAGTGTCTAATGAAGTAAAAGGATGGATTGATGAGTTTGGGTGGGATAAATTACTACAATTGCTAGATGCAATTACAATTTACAGTACGTTCATAGTCTCTTGGCAAATAACCTTAATTAATGGATTGGGTCTAATTATTTGTGCTTGTGGCCTAGAATTGCATCTCAGGTGAAAAATAATTGGTTGAAAGTATAAATCTGGTTAATGTTCTTCATTGTAATTAGTTGTGGGAATTCATATTTTAAGAACAAATGCAGTTGCTTAAGCAAGATAAATTTTTGTATGCTTGGGTCAGTTTAACACTATCTAATTCAGCTCCATGTTCTCCTTTATCATGTTATCAATGGGCATGTGTAAATTAATAAAATATGGGAAAAATCCATTTTGAACTGCACTCAGAAATCTGCAAAAAACATACTTTATTCACAAAAAAGAATCTTGAGAAGCAATTAAGTACATTCATTTCAAGTTTTTCTTTTAAATGAATTTAAGTTTTAGGTCTCAAAGAAAAAAAAAATACCTGGACTTTCTCTTTTTTTAGGACTTAGGAATTGTGTTAATCATTGTGCATTTATTTCTATACTCTACACCATTTCCCATCAAAGGTAATATCTGTAACATTTTGGCTGGCCTCAACTAACTTGATCTTTGACTAAATAGCATGAATTCCATTTTTAAATAGAAGTGTAAATTTTAATATGGTAGCTTGTCTTATTCATATGTTAATCTACCCTTCACATGTTTGGGACAGCCTTATTATAACCATATACTATAGAATTGACTATTCCTAGTTCTCATGATGATTTTTAAACTGCTTTTCATCAAAGGGAGGGGGGAGGAAGCATCGTTCACAATGGCAAGACTTGGTAATAAGATTAAATATTCAAATACTATGCAATATATTGCTCTTGTTGCTGAACATGAAAATCTGATGTCCTATCTGGAATAATTGTCCTCTCTTCCAAGTTTTAAAATAGAGATGTTAATTTAAAATAGTAATCAATTAAAAGGGTACTTTATGAGAAGAACTTTAAAATCAATAGGACCATGAGCTAAATTCCAGGCTTTGCTCAACGGACAGGACAGGAAACAATTGGGAAAATTCTAATAATTCAAGAATCTCTAATAAGTTATTTTTACTGGAGAAAAATGAGAGAGTTGTAATAGGAAGATTATAGGGTCTTTTGCTTGAGCCAGAGATTGGGCTAGAACTCTGTGTAACTTTCTATGTAATTTTCAGAGTATTCCAATGTCTGTTGTGTTTCTAGAGGGCAAATTCAATAGTGAATTTGCCTGAAATTCTTTTTCCATTTCATGTAAGAATGTGTACTTTTTTTTAAAAAAAGGTGTACATCTGTTAAAGCTGAATACAAAATATACTGAATACAATATACACGGAAAACAAAGAGAAAATTTGGTTTATAATTTTAGAAAATTGCTGATAATGAAATACATAATTATAAAAAATAAATTGATTTTTTTAATAAATAAATATAAATAAATTGGCACCTTTAAGGAAACACAAACTGCAGCACCATGTGGAATCTAAGCTAATGGAAACACAACAGAAAGGAATAGTATGCAATATCTTGAGAAAGAGATAATTGGTTGGGTATTGGCTGGTACATAAGAGCATCTTAAACAGCAGTGTTAAGTTGTGAACTATGAGCTCTAGTTATAATTCTTTTTCTTTTCTTTTCTTTCATAGAGTTACAGAGCAGTTCTTGTGGAAATCCTGGAACTCCATCCAAAGGTATTTTATCTGGAACGCGTTTTGATGTTGGTGACAAAATCCGATATAACTGTGTGACTGGCTACATACTGGATGGTCATCCTCAGCTTACCTGTATTTCCAGTTCAGTAAATACAGCATCCTGGGACTTTCCAGTTCCTATCTGTAGAGGTAAGTTGAACATCCAATAAAATCTAATATAAAACCAATATTCACTATAAAAATACTGATATTAAATGTTAAAAAGTTTAATTTGTGAAACTTTTATTAGAACTAGGAGGGTGGGCTTTACGGTACTGGGTATTTATTAAAAATGCAGTTACTGATATGACTGTAATGCATGTTTGATTTATAACCTGGATGACAAATAATATAGAGCTGAATCAAGGTAAATATGTTATTTGTAAAGTCATAATTTTGAAGGAAGCGACAGGCCTTTCCATTTAGAAGACATATTTCTTCTAAATATATCTTCCAAAAGGAGCTCTAATATTAAACGGACCTAAAAGATTTGGGAACACGGTGGCTCAGTGGCTAAAACGCTGAGCTTGTTGATCAGAAAGGTCTGCAGTTTGGCGGTTCGAATCCCCAGTGCCGCGTAACGGAGTGAGCTCCCGTTACTTGTCCCAGCTTCTGCCAATCTAGCAGTTTGAAAGCATGTAAAAATGCAAGTAGAAAAATAGGGACCACCTTGGTGGGAAGGTAACAGTGTTCCATGTGCCTTCAGCGTTTAGTCATGTTGACCACACAACCATGGAATTGTCATCAGACAGTGGCTTAGAAACGGAGATAAGCACCATCCCCTAGAGTCGGGAATGAGTAGCACGTATGTGTGAGGGGAACCTTTATCTTTACCTTTAAAAGATTTGGATTCAAGTTGTCTGAAATATATTTTTTTCTGGATGATTCTTCTCTATGCGGATTAAAGTTGTTTGGGGATATTCATCTACAAATGCAACAAACTTGTATAGAATTAAAATTCTTCTGTAGCTATCATAATTTCTAGAAGGTACAAATTAAAAAAGAAACTTTTTTCCCGCCCTTTGGCATTTAGTTGGATGACATTTGACTGAGAGTAAAGCACACTCTACACAAAGGGATTATTTCTAAGTAGGCACACATTAGATTGTATGGTTAATCATTGCTAGATCATTAGATCTAGCATAGATATGCTAGTTCATTAATTATGCAAAAGATAAACTGTAAACTAAATTGCAAAAGAAAAGATAATATTTGGGGAAAGAAGAAGACATACCGTTGGAAGGTATAATACTAAAACAAACAAACAAAAAAAAAAAACACCCTAATATGAACTCCTCATAGAAGAAGAGAGTTGAAGAATATCTATTAGGAAATTCTGAGTTACATAACCACCATATGTAAGAGATTATGTAACTCTTCCTATTAAGTCTTATGGTTGTTCTTGTTGCTTTTGAAACTATGTTCTGCATTGGTTTTCCTAGGGAAAGGGTCCTGAACACACAATAGAGCTTAAATAATGCATAGAACAAGCTTTGGCTCCAAGCAATCTATTTATGTTATTTTAAATACTGGTGAAATAGTGGTTGCCCTTGAAGTATCTTCTTACAGCCAACAATTTATTGTGCAATTCCAACTTTCCTTTGCATGGCAACCTGTGGAAAAACAGTACATCTTCAGAGCATCCAAGTGAAGCAGTGAAAGCAACTGCTACAGACCTATGTATGAAACAAAGTTTAGTTTAAAGTACTGCAGAGTTTTGATTGAAGTACAATCCCAAGAGGATTCCCCCCCCTCCAATATTTGGTGTTCTTCTTTACTGGAGAATTGATTTTCTTGAACAAAGTTAGAGACAGAAGGGACAGTAAGAGTGTAACACTGATGGAGTTCTAATGAAAGGAAGCTGGAGTCTAAAAATTCTTATCATTGCCCGGTCACATGGAAAATTTACTGTATTAATATTCCCTGCTTACATTCATGTGCAATAAAAGAAAATATATTATATAAGGCTTTCGAACATGGAGCGTTTTAAGAATACATAGCAATTGCATTTGAGGCTAACTTTAACATTGAGGTCCTACTGCATCAAAGTGGAGAATCCCAGCACGCTGTCTAGTTAATAAATTACAATAATGATATGAATAAATAATAGTTTACAGTTCTTTTGGTTCACCCAAAATTTACTGTCTGAGGGCACTTCTCCTCAGGCTCTGAATCAGCTTCTCCAGGCTCTGAATCTTCCATGTTTGCTAAGAAAGTCTTTGGTCTTTGCACCAAACACAGCATAAAAAATGGTTCTCTCTGATCTGATTTAAATCAATGGTGAAATCCTACCAATTCACACCGGTTCGGGCGAATTGGTAGTGATAAAAGCTACCAGTTTGGCGAACTGGTAGTAAAAAAACAAAAGCTACCAGTTGGTCCGAACTGGTATTTCCGACAATCAGCTGTGCTGCACGATTTAAAATCACTAGAAAGCAGGAAATCCTGTTTTCTAGTGAATCGAAATCGCGCAGCACAGCTTTCCACCCCCTCACTGTTCTACTTACCTTACCAATCTGCGCACAGCGTGTGTTTGGCACATACTGTACATGCATGCACACTTAGTGTGCATTTAGCATGCATTGTGCATGCGCGCACAGCTTGGGGAATTTGCTGTGTCTGTCAGCAATCACGTAAAATATCTGGTCAATGAGTGGGCCAAAAAGAATAACTTAGTTGCTTGATACTATTATTCTTAAGTGCCTTCCTCTCTGTAGTAGAGCTCAAACTGTTTATGAGAAAATTGAGAACAACAGAAGATAAGTAGGGGGTTGGCGTGTGAATGGAGAACTTTTGCAGTGAATCAGATTGAACACAGAATGGGCCCTTTGTCAGTTCCATTTGAAGTCCCACTACACAGCAGTAAATGCAGCTAAGTTTGTGCAGAATGAACCAATGATATTTTCCCATACTGTGTGACATCTGTTCCATATGCAATGCTGTGGGAACATAGCTGGGAAAATTGTAAGCTTGTTGTGAACAATTTGTCCTTTACAGACAAGGTCAATTGGATTCAATTATTTCTGGATACCACTGTTGGGACAGGTCATAGGGAGATGATCTTGGCAACTGCTTGACAGGTTCCTGGTGTTGTGGCCCCGCCCTCTGAGCCTATCTCATCGGAGGAAGAAGGCTCCGAACATGAGGGAGAGGAGTCAGCCAGGCCTCCCTCTCCAGGCCCCTCCCCTCTGGCACTGTCTCAGGTGCCGGCCGAGGGAGAGGAGATTAGCCAGGACCCAGGTGTCTCTGATGAGAGCGAGGAAGGAGAGCCGTCGTTCCTGGATGCACGCCAACGAAGGCGTGATAAACGGTTGCAGCAGTTAAGGAGGCATGCTAGGGATTAGAACTGAGTCACTGGACCACACCCCAGAGACTATATAAGAGAGGGTGGTGGCTGGTAAAACTCTGTGATGAACAAAAACTAACTCTGGCTAGTCACTTGAACAACGCCTGAAGCTGCCGAAGGGATATTGTTTTGCTGGACTATTTACAATGCGTATGTAATGTTATGTTATCTGTTGAAGTAAAGCTCTTGGCAGATGGTGCTTATATTGTTGCCAAGTTTGAGATAACGACCTGTGTGCGTGCCAAGTGCTTCCTTAACCCTCGACTGGCTGTGTTTGTGTGTGTGTGGAGACGGGGACAGATCACCTGGCTATTGTTTTTAGCTTTTAGGTCTCAAAGACATAAGATATGTCAAGAGATGACACCATCAGTGACTTGTGTTACTCTTTCCATTTCTGTCTGACTAAATTGACCAGGTTGGGATAAACCCACAAGTGAAGCAGATGAGCAGTGCTTTCTTGAGTTTAAGTTGGGTTACTTCCTGCAGATTTTTCAGATTATAACTCAGTTTCAGTTACAGGTAGTCCTCGATTTATGACCACAATGGACCCCAAACTTTATGTTGCTAAGTGAGAAATTTGTTAAGCAAATTCTGCCCCATTTTTCTTGCCACATTTGTTAAGTGAATCACTGCAATTGTTAAATTAGTAACGTGGTTGTTAAATGAATCTGGCTTCCCCATTGACTTTGCTTGCCAGAAGGTCACCAAAAGGACCTTCTGAAGGTGTCAGAAGGACACCGGAACACTGCAACCATAATAAATATGAACAAGTTGTCAAGCATCTGAGTTTTGATCATGTGATCATGGGGATGCTGCAATAGTCATAAGTGTGAACAATGATCATAAGTCACTTTTTTCAGTGCCATTGTAACTTTGAATGATCACTAAATGAACTGTTGTAAATCCAGGACTACCTGCTGTCAATTCTTGGGTAGCATGACTAAGAATGACGTAAATTTCAGATGAATACTTCAGATAAGTAGAAAAATCAGTGGTGAAAACATGGACCTAATAATAAAAGAGAAGGGCACTTGGAGTATGTAATACATTGTCAGTGGTTTCACCATTATAGCAATTGCACTGGGCAAAAATGTATCTGATTTAAAAAATTAAGCATGCTGTAGCTTGGGTTCGTGCAGCTCATCTGGGATTGTCAGAGGCTTTTAAAAGTATTTTTTCTACAACCTCTTCAGCCGAAGAGATTGTAGAAAAAATGCTTTTAAAAGCCTCTGATGATCCCAGCTGAGTTGCCTGATCGGCAGAGACTTTTTTTTAAAAAAAAGCCTCTGACGATCAGGCAATTCAGCTTTCTTTTTAAAAGAAAAAAAGCCTCTGCCAATCAGGCAACTCAGTTGGAATCGTCAGAGGCTTTTAAAAGCATTTTTTTACAACCTCTTCGGCCGAAGAGATTGTAGAAAAAATGGTTTTAAAAGTAAAAAAAAAAAAAGTTGGCCATGCCCACCCAGTCACATTAGCCACCACCACCAAGCCACGCCCACAGAACCGGTAATAAGAAATTTTAGATTTCACCACTGATGAACCAACGATGCCACAAAAACCCAGGTAGTTTCTGAAGATTAAGTAGGCTGAGGTAACTTTGAGATGGAAGGAAGAAGATACAAATGCGTTGATAGTTTAGCTCTTTGGAAAAGGTAAAAGAGAGAAAAACCAACTGTTCTCCTGATCACTAAAAAGACTGTGATTCCCTACATGTTAAAATCCCAAACACTAAGTATGTACTGATGAGAAATGAAATCATACAATGACAATTCAATTTCATAAAACTTTAATAAAACACACCAATTCATTTAATTCATTCTTTCTTAGAAACTGAACATATGAGGTATGAATTCAAACCATATATAATAAAATCCAGTTTAACGTCAGTACAACTTTCTGCCATACAAGATACAGGGATAGTTAATCCAGAATATTTGATCTAGATGCACAGTTTTAAGCCTAATCACAGTCTCTGAAACTAATCTAGTTATCCAACCACTAGTAAATCTGGGTTTCAGTACTTCTGTCCTGAAATACAGGGTGGGGAATGATAATGAACATAATGACAAATAAACCATCACTTCATATTAATATTGCCTTTATTCAAAGGCATATGTTTAGTCACCATTAATAGGTGATACGTCATTTATAGTCAATATAGATAGCATGCTGATATAGATAGATATGTTCAGCATCTTCTAGAATTGCCAATGTCCATTTAAATTATTGCAGTCTAGACTCATGAGAAATGCATACAAATAGCAATAGCACTTAGGTTTACAGTATATACCGCTTCATAGTGCTTTAAAGCCCTCTCTAAGCAGTTTGTATATTGCCCCCAACAATCTGGATCCTCATTTTACTGACCTCGGAAGGATGGAAGGCTGAGTCAACCCTGAGCCTGTTGAGATTCAACCTGCAAAACTGCTGGCAGCCAGTGATCAGCAGAAGTAGCCTGCAGTACTGCATTCTAACCACTGTGCCACCGCAGCTCAAATATAGTCCTTGTTTAACAACTGCCTCATTTAACAAACATTTGCAGTTGTGATGGTGATGAAAAAGTAAGTTTATAACCAGTCCTTGCATTTATGACCTTTTCAGGTCTGTAAGGAAAGAAAATCTGAAATAAGAGCATCAGCACAATTGCGGATTCGCTTAACAATTGTGTTGCATAACAACTGAGTAGCTAGTCTCAAGTGTGGTTACTAAATGAGTACTACCTGTAGAGACAGGCAAAGTTTAAATGGAGACAGGGTGATTTTGATTTATTGTGTTATGAAGTGTCAATTACTGTGTGCACAGCCCATGACCAGATTTTAAATTAATTTCCCCCTCTGCTGACATATTAATTTTGATTGGGGCATTTTAAATGATGAAACCTGACAATAGTCTCATCCCATCACCTTCTACTTTTCAGACAGGGTAGGAATTGTAGACTGCCACATACTGCAGATTGGTGAGAATGATTCACCAAAGGCTAATAAATAAGGTCACGATTAAATATAATATAGTCACTCTGTAAAGGTTATATTAATTAGGAGGTTTGATAATCAGGGATAATATCTCTTATATTTTTGAAAGGTTGTTCTATTTATAGGTAAAAGTCACAACTAGCTTATAACACTTGTTGCCTCTTTTAGAGATGTGGTTTAACTGTTGCATGTTGAAAGGGTCTATTTTTAGTTCATTTTATTGCTTTGATATGACAGGCAAAAAAGAAGTCTTTTTCCAAGTTTTTTCATTAGTGCACTCCAAAAGTATAGAAATAAATCCCAATTGTTAGGAGTATACTTCAACAACTTTAGTGGGAGCAGAGAGAACAGTTTTTAGACCACCACAGCCCCTGACTGAGATGCTCTCAACCCAATCTATCTCATGCCTTTGTTTTTGTGAGGGAAAATAGAAAGGAGGAACATTTTATAGATATAAAATATATATTTTATATGCTGCAGGGGAGGGTTTCACATATTGTTGCCACCGGTTTCACCATGCGCCTTCCATGCATGTGCCCAGCCTTCCTCATGCTTGCTGCATGGACTTGTGCCTTCCACACATGCTCCTGGCCTTCCACGCATGCGCCTGGCCTTCCATGCATGCGTCTGGCCTTCCTCACACTTGCTGCATGCACATGTGCCTTCCACGCATGTTCCTGGCCTTCCACGCATGCGTCTGGCCTTCCATGCATGTGCCCGGCCTTGAAAATGTGGCTAAATAGAATGACATTATGTCTGGGCGGGCAGGTGGGCCCCGTAGTCACTGCCACTGGTTCACCCGAACTGGTCCGAACTGGCTGAATACTACCTCTGGATCTGCTGATTTTAGCACCTGAATGAAAACCCTGTGTTTAAATCTTTTTGAATCAATAAAGCTTTGGAAAATACCATTCACAATATTCAGAATATTCAACAAATATGAAACAAGCTGAGGGAAAGATAAATTCTGAATGTTAATGTTTATTTATTTTATTTTATTTTTATTTTATTTTGAATTTGTATACCGCCCTTCTCCCTGAGGACTCAGGGCAGTGAACAGCCAAGTAAAAACATCAAATACAAATATTAAAATACAATTAAAAGATATATATAAATTTGGCCCCATTAATTAAAAACGATAAACAAAACAATTAAAAACACTTAAAAAATTAGGCCAGCCCGGCTTGCTGGAAAAAGAAGGTTTTAAGGGCACGGCGGAAGGCACTGAGGTAATGGATTCTCCTTATCTCTGGGGGCAACTGATTCCAGAGGGTAGGTGCCCCCACAGAGAAGGCCCTCCCCCTGGGGGTCACCAGCCTGCACTGTTTGGCTGATGGCACCCCGAGGAGGCCCTCTCTGTGGGAGCGCATGGGTCGATGGGAGGTTGTCGGTGGCAGCAGGCGGTCTCGAAGATAGCTAGGCCCTATGCCATGGAGCACTTTAAAGGTGATGACCAACACCTTGAAGAGCACCCGGAAGACCACCGGGAGCCAGTACAGCTCACGCAGGAGTTAATGTTAAGTTACTGCCTCTTTGATATAAAAAAGTAGATAACCAATCCAGTGGTGGGTTTCAAATTATTTTACTACCAGTTCTGTGGGCATATCTTGGTGGGCGTGGCATGGCTTGGTGGGGATGGCTTGGTGGGCATGGCAGGGGAAGGATACTGTAAAATCTCCATTCCCACCCCATTCCAGGGGAAGGATACTGTAAAATCTCCATTCCCTCCCTAATCTAGGGAAAGGTTACTGCAAAATCCCCATTTTCTCCCAGTCAACTGGGACTTGGGTGGCAGAGAATAGATGGAGGTGGGGCCAGTCAAAATTTTTACTATCGGTTCTCCAAACCACTCAAAATTTCTGCTACCAGTTCTCCAGAACTGGTCAGAACCTGCTGAAACCCACCTCTGAACTGATCCTTTCTAAACACCTGCTAATGACTCCAGATGTTTGAAAAAGAATCTTATTTAAGATCAGCAGAAACATTTTATTTTTTTAAAAAAAAAATACCTAAAATCACTGATTTGTTAGAATGGGAAATCCAGTTCTATGTTCCAACTTTTTAAATGTAATTTATATTTATTTTTGTAAAGCTCTTCAGAGTAGTTGGAATAGTTAAGCGCGGGTTGATTTTAGCTTCTAAAAATCTGTTCAGCAAATTAAAATGATAGGAATTGTGGAAGCCACCAGTCAGTCAATTCCAAGCAGAAAACTTGTTTTAATTGCTTTGATTGCCATTCACTGCATTAAAGCAATTTACTCTCTCTCTGCAACCTCTTAAAACTCTTAAAAATATTATTAACAAAATAACAAAACTTGTCTAGAGTATTAAGAATGTTTTCAGCCCAACTTTTCCTGAAAAAGTATTGAGACAACATTTTTAAATAGGGATTATTCCAAAGAGCTAATCTCTCATGAGAATAAGAGCCAAATTTTCATTTCTTTCCCAATAGCATCCAAATATGTATGGCTGCCTTGAATATGGGAAATAATATGAGGTTATGACTATAATTAGAACTGACTGCTTGCCAAGAAATTCTTTGTTTCTAAAGTAAATAGAGAGTTGAGCTTTTTAATAAAAATATTGCCCATATCAGTATGTATTTTCACACTACTTAACAATTGTAAACTTGTTTACCCATACAATATATATATGGACATACATATATAGGGAAAATGGGTTTTGTATGTAGCCAATCAGATTTATGTGGCAATTTACATCATATCTATACTGATAATCATTTTGCAAAAGCCACAGATGAGTTAAGCTACATCATTTGTATGATGATGTCAGTGCCCAAATGACAAAAAGCCCTGCAGTGCCCAGATTTTTGATCCAATAAAATTCCTTTCATAATGTCTTCTCATTCCCTTAGTTAGTTTATTAAAATCAGGTTTCTTTCTATAGCCTAAGAGAGATCCTCTGCAAAGCATGTTAGGACCAACGGAGCACTTTTCTTGAAGCATAAAAGCAGCCACATCATTTGTGAAGGTTGCATGACTACAGTGAAAGTTTTTCTTTGCTGACTGCAGAGCTACTTCTGTTTTCTGACAGTCCCAACAGAAGCGTTACCTGCCTTGGATACAGGGGTGAAATCTACTTACCTTCCCAACCAGTCCAGAAGTGCATGCTCTGTGCACGCTTGCTCACTTTGCTCATGCACGCACATGTCACATGAACGCATGGACCCTCTGCGCATGCGCAAACCCTTCTGCGCATGCACAGAGAGTAAAAAAACAGGTTACTTCCTGGTTAAACCCAGGAAGTAATGACAACCGGGCAGGTGGGCGGAGCCTCATGCCACCATCGCTACTGGTTCTCCAAACCACCCTCCGCCATCGCTATTGGTTCGTCCGAACCGGGAATATTTCACCCCTGCTTGGAAAAATAATTGTGGTGAGAGAAGTACATAATGACTTCTTGGTCCACCTGCCATCAGTTCTTGCTAGGTGACCAGTCCATTTCCATCTCAATTCTTTTACTCTCTTACTGATACCTTATGCTTTTGTTTGTTCTCCAATCCATGTGGAGGTTTTTCTATCTTATCTTGTAATGCTGAACATGTATCTTTCCATGGCTCTATTCACTAAGAAACTATTCACTAAGTCTGCATTACTATTAATATTCTCATCGTTCCTATCACCCATCTCCTCCCACTTATGACTGTATGACTGTAACTTTGTTGCTTGTATTCTTACGATTTATATTGATTGTTTCCTAGTATGATTTGGTTGCTTATTTGTAGCCTATGATTATCATTAAGTGTTGCACCTTATGATTCTTGACAAATGTATCTTTTCTTTTTATGTACACTGAGACCATATGCACCAAAGACAATTTCCTTGTGTTTCCAATCACACTTGGCCAATAAAGAATTCTATTCTATTCTATTCTATTCTATTCTATTCTATTCTATTCTATTCTATTCTATTCTATTCTATTCTATTCTATTCTATTCTATTTCTATTCTAAATTAGGGGCCAAATTTATTTAATTATTTTAAATCTATTTTTAACTGTAATGTTATGTATGTTATGTATACATGTTTTTATTTTGGCTGTTCACCGCCCTGAGTCCGAAAGGAGAAGGGCAGTATAGAAGTTTGAATAATAAATAAATAAATATTCTATTCTATTCTATTCTATTCTATTCTATTCTATTCTATTCTATTCTATTCTATTCTATTCTATTCTATTCTATTCTATTCTATTCTATTCTATTCTATTCTATTCTCTGCACCTCTCATAGCTTTTGTATTGATTGTGAGGTTAGTGTCCATGTTTCTTCCCTGGCCAAGGCTGTCATAGAATGGATCCCACGTGATAAAAAGCGTCCATGAAAGAGACCTAAAACAAGATGGATTGACAACAAGTATCAGCAAGTATTGCAGGCCTAATTGGCAAAAGAAAGCTCAGGACCATGTTGGTTGGAAACATGTGGAAGAGGCCTTCCACCTGCAGTAGATAGACAATGGCTAAAATGATGATGATGATGATGATGATGATGATGATGATGATGATGATGATGATGATATTTCAGTCAGGTACTGTCTCCTTAGCACTAATACTTGATCCCATGATTGCATTTAGCATTTAGTCTTTGCTTTCAAGCTGAGTAGAAATCTGTCACAGCTCATTAAAATAGTTGCATTCCAGTTTGCAAATGAAGGACAACTGTATTCTTACTAGGATATCCTATCGTTAATCTTTTCATCCACTGAGATATTTCTTTGAGGCTTATATCTGACCTCTAGATCTGCAAGCTGGAATCACTGGCCATGCATCTTATCCTGCCTAGTTTCAGATGGATGACAGCAACTGGAAATTCATCACACTTCTCATCAGCTCTTATATTTGGATATAATTCTTAGGCTTCAAATAACACAAAGGATTTGTGGTCTGGTGTGGTTATTTATAAGGCGGCAATGATGCAAGAGGTTACCTGACTTTTATCAGCCTTTGATTCAGGTTTTGATCAGGAATTTAATATAGTACAAGGAGCATACCCCAACTTTTGATAAATCCCAATATTGTTACACTTTGGGTTATCTCCAAATGTTACCAATCCAAAAAAACATCTGCATTCAAATTCTTTTCATTTTACTTGCAAGTTCTCTTTAAAAATCCTACCCAAATTACTTCTGTTTCCATGTTTCTATCGATGCAAGATGAAAAACATTTCCTTTATGAGGCATAATTTCCTGGCAATGTATTATTTAATATCTAGAGAGTAATTTATTTTTCATGGAACCATATGTGCACACGCACACACACACACACACACACACACACACACACACAAAGACTATTTACTTGCTCTTTATGTGACTGACATTTTAAAGTTATAATAAAATGAGTTTCAAATCAGTCAACCAAGATAGCACAGAGAACTATATTCTCCTTCTTGCTTTTCATATCCTAGAAATGTATATAATTGTCAGGCACAATCTTCACATGTGATGGTTCAATTGAACTGTTTTAACACTAAAAGCCTATGCACAGGAATCTTCTTAACCAATGGTCAGAATCTGCTTAGAGTTAGATAAGAGTCAACAACACTCAAATGGGGTTGGACTTAGTTTGCTTCTGGCTATGTAGAGATGAGCCATGGTAGTGCAGTGATTAGAGTGCAGTACTGCAGGCTACTTCTGCTGACTGCTGGCTGCCTGCAATTTGGCAGTTCAAATTTCACCAGGCTCAAGGTTGACTCAGCGTTCCATCCTTCCAAAGTGGATAAAATGAGGACCCAAATTGTTGGGGGCAATATGCTGACTCTGTAAACCGCTTAGAGAGGACTTTAAAGCACTGTAAAGTGGTATATAAGTCTAAGTGCTATTGCTATTGCTATTCACTTATTGTTTCCGGTCATTTCTTTCTGCCAATGTAAGAATAGATTATCTCCAATGGTGACATTGGCAGACTCTTGTCTGAAGATCTTATTGGCCTACCCAAGATTCCTCAAGAGGTTTGAGGCATATCTAGAAAACTTTTGAAAAGTATGTAAACATTATAAGGGGAATTTCCAATGTGTAAAAAAAGCCCACCTAAATATTAGATATTGCCGTTAGATATTACCCAATTATTTTTTAATTATATTTCCAGTAATATTTAAGAACTAGGGCACTGAATGCGGGATGCAGCAATTATGACCTCTGCTTGAACATTAACTATTCATTTCCTATTGAAGCTTTTTTTTTTCACTTGACAAGACCTTTTATTCTTGTATGAAATTATCTATCATCTGTCTGTCTGTCCATCCTCTGTCCTCTATCCTCTATCAACAAGCTAGACATATACAGTATATCTTACAATCCTTTTTCTCTCTCCTAATCCATTGGTGATAGAATCTTCCTTAATAACCCTATTAGATTTGATAAGCATGTGCTTTTTTAAAAAAATCTTTAATGTCAATTTTTCTTTAAAGAATCCCAATTGATTATAGATTCCTTTAAGCTTAACAAGGTCAAAAGGGTGTAGAATAGAATAGAATATAAATTTTTATTGGCCAAGTGTGATTGGACACACAAGGAATTTGTCTTGATGCATATGCTCTCAGTGTACATAAAAGAAAATATATGTTCATCAAGAATCATAAGGTACAGCACTTAATGATAGTCATAGGGTACAAATAAACAATCAGGAAACAATCAATATCAATATCAATCGTAAGGATACAAGCAACAAAGTTACAGTCATACAGTCATAAGTGGAAGGAGATGGGTGATGGGAACGATGAGAAGATTAATAAATTAATCTTTGTGTAAATTACATTTGCAAGTTTGAATTTTAACATATTTCAGTCATTAGAATTGGATGATAATAAGAGATAGTTTGAAATCCTCACAGCTGTGAGATCAGGCCCTTTTTTACCCTCTCATTTTTGAAATTGCTCTGTTCTGAGCTTTCTGTTGCCATAGCTATACATATTAGTTTGAGTTCATTTTTAATATTTTAATGTTTTTTAGTACTTGGATTTTTCTGACCTCATGATGCTGATCCATTTTAGTAAATCCAACATTGGAATGTAAAATCCAACCATATGATAATTTTCCCTAATTACGTTCAATTATATCCCTCTGTCCTTCTATTAGAAATAACAGCAGGATTATGTACATTAGTTGGCTGAGCACCAAGGGAAGCAAAGCATTTCTCTTAATTTCACAAGAAGAAGCCAGCATGAAGGTTAGCTGCCACCTCCCATTTTGGCCCACATCCATCTGGAGCTGACTTTCAAAATAATCTGGTCCATCAGAAGTGTTTGTCCTTAGTTTGCCATATGTCAGCTTACTTCCATTTAACTTTCCATCTTCTCATACGCTCTTTCTCAGAGCATAAACAGTATTGTCAAGGTAAATAACGCCTGTCAAATCTCTCTTTTTGGAAAGTTTTTGCTCTGGAGTAAAAGTCATCTAGTATTGGTCCATTGATTGAAGGTTTTGCTAATGAAACTGAAAGTGGAATCATTATATGTGTCTTTTGCTTCCCTCTCTAAATTTGTCTAGAGAGGAATCATTGAAATCTGATTTGGAAGAAGCATAGGGAGTTGTCAGGAGAATACAATTTCCATTAAGCAAAGAAACTAAACAGGTTGGATGGCTTCAGTTACAGTAGTGATGAGTGCACCATTGGAAGACTTGAAAAGTAAAGTTAGGAACAGGTAGTTATGGGGAAAAAATATATTTATGTAGTTGTTAAGAGTCAACACTGACTTCAAGGCACATAACCAATCAACCTAATAAAAAGGAAACTAGGTTTGGTTGCATTTTATTCCCACTATCTTGATCTGGCCTTAATTCCAAGCAATTAGTAAAGGTACAAATAAAATTGGCAAGAGCAAACACAGATCGTTTTTTTTTATTGGATGAGAGAAAGGGCTAAACTCAGTGTGATTTGAGGGGGTGGGGAAAAAAGTCCAAGAATAGCAATTAGACCAGAAAGTCAGAGGCAGGAAGGTAATCCATAATAGGCAAGAAACAAAGACAACAAAAGACAGAGGTGAAATATTCTGTGGAAGGTTATCTTCACCATTGGCCTTAATGAGTTGGGACTGATGAGAAGTGGAACCAAACAATATGAGAAGGGCTGAAACTTTCCTGTTATACCTTTAATACAGATAGTCTTTGGCAATGGAACACAATTGGGGCCAGAACTTCTGTTGCTAAGTGGTGTGGTCATTAAGTGAGTCATGCCCAATTTTACAATCTTTTCTGCCATAGTTGTTAAGCAAATCAGGTGGCTGTCTATAGAGATTCTCAGTCATCCAGATCATGGTTGTCCCAAAGGTGCTTTTTTCAAGAGGCAACTGGACTTTCAGGTTTTTCTTTGAAGAAAAACCAGAAAGTCCAGTTGCCTCTTGAAAAGTTTGAAGTTTAATAGATTTCTAAACCGCTCTTCTCCCGAAGGACTCAGGGTGGTATACAACCATATTAAAACACATAGATTTATAAAATTTAAAACCAATTAAAATCGAATATATAAAATTTGGCGCACAAATTAAAACACACATACACCCATTATAAAATTCGTACTAGGCCAGTCCGGCTTGCTGAAACAAAAGGGTCTTAAGGGCACAGCGAAAAGTACGAAGCTCTAGGGGCAGCTCATTCCAGAGGGCTGGTGCCCCCACAGAGAAGGCTCTCCCTCTGGGTGTTGCCAGTCGACATTGTTTGGCCGATGGCACCCTGAGGAGCCCCTCTCTGTGGGAGCGTATTGGCCAGTGGGAGGTTGTTGATGGCAGAAGGCGGTCTCATATATATCCCAGTCCTAAGCTATGGAGTGCTTTAAAGGTGGTAACCAACACCTTGAATCGCACCCGGAAGACCACCAGGAGCCAGTGCAGCTCACGCAGGAGGGGTGTTACGTGGGTGCGGCAAGTCACACCCATAACCACCCGCACAGGCACATTCTGGACCAGTTGGAGCCTCCGAGTGCTCTTCAAGGGGAGCCCCATTAGAGAGTGTTGCAGTAGTCCAGATGGGACGTGACGAGGGCATGAGTGACCATGCGCAGGGCATCCCAGTCTAGAAAGGGATGCAACTGGTGCATCAGGCGAACCCGATAGAAAGCTCCCCTGGCCATGGCCGTCATGTGATCTTCCAAAGACAGCCGTGCATCTAGGAGAACATCCAAGTTGCAAGCCCTCTCTGAAGGGGCCAGGATCTCACCCCCAATGGTCAGCGATGGAACCAGCTGACTATATTGGGATGCCGGAAGCCACAGCCACTTGGTCTTTTGGGACAAATCAAGTGGCTGTTAAGCAAACCTGGCCTCACCCATTGTTTTTTGCTTTTTGGAAGCCCACCAGAAAGGTCATGAATGATAATCACGTGACCATGAGATGCAGTAGCTGTCATAAATACATGCCAGTTGCCAAGCACTTGAGTTTTGATCATGTGACCATGGGGATGCTACAGTGGCCATAAGCTCAAGGACCAGTTGTAAGTCACTTTTTCCAGCACCATCATAAATTCAAATACTCATTTAATGAGTGGTTGTAAGTGAAGTACTCCTACAATACACATTCCATGGTAGAAACATGTTATCTCTTTAGAATATGTGGAACATCTATCCAATGACTTTCAATTCACTTTCCCACATGCTAAATGGGATCTATTGCAAAATAATGATGGTCAACCTAAGATTTCCCGATGCCTGAGAACTGGCCACAAAGCAAAAGGTTCTGCTCCCAGTGGCTATTGCTTTGGATTCTTGTCATCTGACAGAATTGTTTTGTAAGCTATCAGAAATGTTCTATAGGCAGGGGATGAATCTTATTTCAACACAGGTAGCCTGCATAGGATTTTTATTTTTTTACTGTCTCTTTTTTGCACTGTGAGCCAAATAAGAAGGACTGCATTTTTTTTTATTGATCTATAACTCACACTAATCTATAAGAGGTATTGGCTGAAGTGTAGAGTGTAAATACATTAAATAATAAATAATAGAATTGGGGGGGAAAGGAGAGATTAGTTCCAACTAGCAATCGGTATCAATTTAAGGTATTCTGGAACTGGACTGGTTGCTCCAAGTACAATTTGTGCCAATTTAAGATATTTTGGGCTGTAAGAAGTAATATTTTGTCCTTTGCTTTCTAACGTTTCCAAACTGGGCATCTGGAACAGCTCTCTCTCGGACGCACAAGTGTATGCAAATATATGTATCCCAGGATAATTTTGCAGAATCCAATTTCTGCAATCCACCGGGACCAGAGTTTTAACCCATAACTACAGATCTGCAATCATAGTGACCGCAACAGTTTTCCAAAATGTTTGGAACACTCCTATTTTTAGAAATGGACTATTCTAAAATAGAGCTTTTGTTTTCCTGCCAATAAGAGTGTATGCAGCATCGTGCTTGCGTAAGTTATTTGGTGTTTTCTGTAGCGGCGTTTGAATTGGAATTGCGGTCATTTTGACCGCAGATCTTTGTTAATGTATATAATTTTTTATAATGTCGGGACCACATTTTCTGCCAAAAAGAGTGTGATTTGGTGACCCAAACTTGGAAGAAACTGTTCTAACATGGTATGAAGAAGCAGAGAGTGATCTGAGTGAAGTGGAATCATATTGCAATGAAAATTTTGTAATGGACGATGAGGAACCCACAGCCGCCACCGATTCTGACATCAGCGATGATGAAGCTGCTGATGAAATTGATGACCGGGTACAATCTACATCGTGCAATAATTTATATAGCAAAAACAAATTCAAATGGTCTTCTGCACCTTTTGGAAGCAATAGATCCAGAACCACTACTCACAATATTGTAGTGCAAGTGCCTGGACTACGGCCAGCAGCTAGAGCGATCATTATGACCTCATGTCTGTAATAGTGTAGCCGAAATAGTATATCTATGATTAAGGGTTAATCTTCCATGCTTTCGGACTCCTGCTGGAGCCCATTCTCAGGGAACTTCTTTCTCTCTAGACTGTGTCCTCAGAAAGAGAAATAAGTTCCCTGAGGATGGGCTCCTTCACAAGTATGAAAACTTGAAACTGTGGTCCCGATGACCAACTCAGATTGGATCCAGCCCTCTCTCTCTCTCCCCTCCCCCTGCATCTTCCTTTCTCTTCCCGTCCCTTTCCATTCATTCCCTAGTTTATTCATGCTAAATTGTAAGAAGAAAAATTCTAATACATCTAGATTAGAGGTGGTTTTCAGCAGGTTCTGACCACATCTGGAGAACCGGTAGCAGAAATTTTGAGTAGTTCGGAGAACCGGTAGTAAAAGTACTGACTGGCCCCACCCCCATCTATTCTCTGCCTCCCAAGTCCCAGCTGATTGGGTGGAAATGGGGATTTTGCAGTAACCTTCCCATGCCATGCCCACCAAGCCACACCCACAAAATCGGTTGTAAAATTTTGTGAAACCCACCACTGATGTAGACCCAAAGTCATGTTATCTTCAACGCCATATGAAAAATGGAAATAAAATATATTAACAATTATAACACCAGACTATTGGTCTTTCAAATGACTGATAAAAGTTAAAGTCATATCTTTTGATGTTAGCTATTCAAAAGTCGGGGGGGGGATCCATTTTTTTTATAGCTCTGCTAGCCAAATGGCAGTGAGCTTACATCATTATTACTGTTGTTACATTTGTGACAGGATTTCCTTTAGAATATATTATCAAAAATAAGGCCAGGAGACAGAGACAGCAATATTTATAGCCATGCTAGTAAGTGACACACAATGAAAATAAGGTAATATCAGGAGGCAGTGACAAAATAATTATAATAGAGTTGATTTTGGAGTAAAAGACATTCTTGTACAGTCAAAACTTTGTTCTGGGTGATCACAGACATTAAATAATGACATGCTAATGATAAACAGCTGGCATCTTAGTTAAAATAGTTATCTCTGCAGCTTTCAAAGATTTTATGTGCTGAGTTAACCTTTTAGCTCACAAAGAATTTTTTTTTTTGCAACAGATGAAGACAAATGAAGCGATTAAAGTCACAGCTGCTTCCAGTAGGTAACAAAAGAGACAAATATTAACCTTCACAGTTTCACAATATACCGTTGAAGAGCTTGTATGACTTTAATGTCACTTAAAAAAAGGGAACAAATTGAACATTAATGCTCCAACATTAATTAATTAATTCAGACAGTCCATCCTTTAAACCTGACACACTATTTAATAGTGATAATTATAATAATTATAATTCCTATTCAATCTAGAAGCTATTTCAACTGTGTCAAAGAAACAACAACATTGACAACAATGGAATCATGAAAGAAGACGCAAAACCATTGATGTTGTACTTCAGCTAGAAGGGGAAAGAAAACATTGATTCAGAGCTGACTTAGGCTAAATATTTTTGATGGTTTTTTTCTTCTGTGTTTGGAAAAAAAAAATCTGAAATTTGAAACTGCACACATCGGTTAATACTTGACAGGCATGTGTTTTATATATCAGTTCTTTCCAGACTCTGATACAACAACTTTTTATGAAGCCATTTGCCACTCAGATACAAGGTATGGCACTTGATTGTCAGTTCATCTTTCTAGCTGTCTCCACTCTTCAACTTTGGCTGCCATGATGTTGAAGGCGCTTCTGCATGTTCCATTCTTCTGCAAGACTTAAAATAGCATTCTGCTACCAAAGCTCTGATAATCATAATCTAGGTGCCAACATGCTGATGCTGCGTTTTTTTTTGTTTGGTTTTTTTTTTTGGGGGGGGAGGGAATAATAAAAACTGAGCAATTCCATATCTGGTGGAAATGGCCATCCCTTATACTTGAGCTCAGCTGACAATCAAAATAATGATTTTCCTTTCAAGGTTTTTTGTTTTTTAGATCCTCTGCTCAAGTATTACTCATTTTCATATGCTGGAAAATCCTACCTCGTGTGCATTTTAAGATCACAGTTTTTCGAATTATGTATCAGTTCAAATTCTTAAGTCTGGAATATCTAAAATAAAATGTTGGCCTTTGCTACATGGCCTGTAGGACACCATTCACTGCTCCCTTCCTCCTGGGAGCAGACCTTCTATTTCTGAATAGAAAGTATGTTCAGACAGCAAAATAGTACTGGAGGGATCCATATGGCAGGGTTTTGTAAGAATGGACATTTTGTAAGAATAGAAAAAACATTTCAGATCTTCACTGGCAATTAATTAGCTTCTCAGGGATATCTACAAGCAGCTCTCAAGACTCCAAATTAATCCCAGGTCTATAGCGGATGGACTTTGGCATCATTGATATATCAAGCATATGTTCTACAAGTGAACTTCAGAAAACCAACTGTGAAAATGTGCTATATATCAAAAGAAATGTGTTATTCTCTAAGGCACACTTATTGACTGAGCAGACTTACCCTTTTTAAGGTCATTTGTTCAACTTCAGTGTGACCATGACTTTTTTTTTTTTGTTAAAAGGGAGGGAGGGATCAGCCACCAGGAAGTGACTAACAGTAGGAATGATACACCATGAATTGTTTAACTGTGGATTATGAATAAGCCTTCAATTGATTACATTCATACCATGGTTAGGTTCACATAATACACCAATCCTAAACATATATTCATTATACACAGAAAATAACATAAATTCCACACCTTAAGATGAATTCCAACATTCCTTCTGTAATTTGACAAACACTTTCAGGATGATTTGTGCACAGATGATTGCCACTTTTGTGTGGCATTTGCGCTTAAAAGAGAATATCAATTTTGATTCATGCAATTAAAGCCCTTTCATAGCATCTAGAGGGGATTCATTTCAATCCATTTTTCAAGGTACTAAAATAGATATGCAAACCTGGGGCATTGCAGTTTTCTGTAGTGTGCAGTTTGCATTTATTAGTATAAAATTATTTTACTTGTGGAGAAAATGGAACAACTGCAAAAAGAAGGACGCCAAGTACCAATTTTCTACATTTCAATTGCATCTGCAGAGTTTTGTGTCTTGGCTACTGTGGTATGAAGAGCTGCAATAGTGTCAGGTCCCCAAAGACATATTTTTTTATAAGAGACAATAGAAAAAAAAATCTAGCTGCATGGAACAGACACTTCTTCCCGAACACTTAATATTGGATTTTGACAAACTATGGATAAATCCTGTTTCCTTTGATTCCTTAATGTTTGCAGAGGCTGGGGAATTCTAGGCATTGGAGTTCACACATCTTAGAGATGTTAAAGCTGAGAAACATTGATTTAGAGGATTATCACCTTAAACCAATACAATATCATGATGCAAATGTTTGCATGCAGCAATTCTTAATTCACAACATTATGAAAATCCAACAGAGATTCTTCTTTTTTTTTCCTTTTTTGTTTATTTTTATTTTTCATGGCACAGACTGCAAGATATATAAATGGTTTGTCAGCTTAAAATAAGATAAGTTTAGTGCTTACTACCTAAATGATAAATGATCAATTGAGAAGCAAATTGTTGGACATATTATGGTTCTTTTCTGTTTAAATTTACAGGGACGTGTCCAAATGGGAAATAAGATGTGTTTCCAAGTCATAACAAGACATTTGAGATATATGTGTTATCATTCTAAGGCTCAATCAATGCCATTCCATATGTTTTACCATTCCAAGGCTGGATCAATTTATTTGTTATGGATTCAGACAAACCAGAATGCATAAAAAGTTGTAGATATTCTGCCATGGGAAATTGGAATTCAGGACAAATCTCTTGAGAACAAAAAAACAAAAAAACAAAAAAACCTGTAGAACCACTAGATTTCATCAAATAGTTATACACTTTGTTACTGCCCTTTACTGCCATATAGTGTGATGATTTTTGTAGCCTCAACCTTATTCAACTTAGCTATAGGTATTCTAATTAAAAATGTGAAGAAAGATGGGTGGCTCCATGGTTTTGGTCCATCATACTAAGCAAAGTCTTCGGTTGATCTTCTGTTGACCTTGAGATCCAGATACCTTTATATAAATGGTGAGTTCTGACAACTTCAAAGGCATTCTAGAAGCTAGTACAAAGAGCATTGAAAGGATACATGTACTCTGCTATGCTGGTTAAGTCATAATAATTGTGATGATGGTCTTGTATTATCATATTTTTTTGCCCAGCAAAATCTATATTCTGTTGGCTTGCTTTGGTTCAATTGACTTTTTTTTCTGATTTAATTTGAAAAGCAAAGAGCAACTATGTAACAGACCAACTAAACTAAGAAAGATTAGTATGAGGGGTTTTTTTCCCATTTACTTCACTTGAGTCTATCTGCTTTTCTTTTCATTTTGAAGGAGACATATATTAACTCAACTGCATGAAATCCATCAGTACTTTACCTTCCAGGGAGCTGGATAATGGAATGATAATGGAGAAGAAAAAATAGTTTTTGGTCTAAGCATCTGCATCTCTGCGTGATATGAGGTCATGTGGCTTCAGAATGAGGATAAACTTTGTCTGATCTAGTTTGGCCAGGAATTGGAGTACAGCAATGTTATCATTGATGAGATATGAAAAACAATAGAATATGACTGGGATTATGGAAGGGTTAGAGGATAAATGATAGATATATTCAATGCAATTCTCACAGCATAGGGAGAAAGGAAACACATATAATATCTTTTAATGTAAGCCACATTCATTAGTTCTGCTCTGAAAGTCCCATCCAAGGAGCCATAAAGTTCAATGTGAACCTTATTTAGTGGTATTCCTAAGGACACTCATCCAGTGTGCATCTCTCACAGTGACAGATAAAGACCCATGACAGCAGTAGTGAAATCTAATTTTTTTTTACTACCGGTTCTGTGGGTGTGGCTTGGTAGGCCTGGCAGGGGAAAGATACTGCAAAATCCCCATTCCCTCTCTACTCCTGGAACAAGGATATTGCAAAATCTCCATTCCAATTCCGGATTTACGTACTTTCCGTCGGGCCCTCAAAACCTTTTTATTTCATCAAGTCAGGCTGGTCTAATCTCTCCAATTGTGTATTTTAATTTGGATTTTTAATGGGGGATTTTAACTCTTGGGCCAAAATGTTTAATTTATTTTTAAATTGTTTTTAAATTTTGTATTTGATGTTTTTTACTTCTGGCTGTTCACCGCCCTGAGTCCTTCGAGAGAAGGGTGGTATATAAATTTAAATATTAAATTAAATTAAATTCCCATCCCACTCTGGGGCCATCCAGAGGTGGTATTTGCCGGTTCTCCGAACTACTCAAACTTTCCACTACCAGTTCTCCAAACTGCTCACAATTTCCGCTACTGGTAGAACCTGTCAGACCTGCTGAATTTCACCCCTGCATGACAGTATGATTTTTTTCAAATTACATGAATTACTGGCTTATAACTCAGTTGAGTTACAATTAGTGGGGCAACATTTTGGGAGTGGGCAGAAACCTGAAAACATTAAGGGACTAACCTTAAGTCTTCTTCCATTGGCAGTTCAAAGAAATCCAGCAAGGAGAGGTTTATTTTAACAATAATGGGAAGTAGTTCCTAAAATTAGAAGTAATTCCAAAAATTAAGGGTCCAAGTGTATCAGTTGATGTTTATCCAGCTTTATCTACAATGGAGAACAAGCTATTGTTTTGGATGTGAGTTGTTGGGCAAGAGATATATTGTTGGACAACCATTGCCATTTTATTTTATTTTATTTTATTTTATTTTATTTTATTTTATAAAATAAAATAAAATAATAATAAAATAAAATAGTAAAATAAAAATAAAATAAAATTTAAGTAACACAATAAAAGCATCTAGTCAGTCACTTATTTAACTAAACAAACTGTTGTGAGTAGAAATGCCTCCGTTCTGCTTCCCATCTAAATGACTAAAGGACTGTCACCTGAGGTATCATTGGTTGAGAAACACTAACCTACACAATTAGTAATGGATCTCCAAAATTGATTTGGGGAATATGGGACTTGCTCAAAATATGTGTTGACCCTTTCCTTTAACTTTTCATGGCTAACTTAAGAGGTGATCAAGAGGTTGGTGATCTTGAGCATGCTGAACCAGGAACTGCAGCTGCTAGAAGAACATGTGTTGGATGATTCCAGCCAATTTTGGTTGTGTTCTACCTGGGCCATTTCCTCTCCATAAGAATTGGTGAACTTCTGATAAGTAGTCTGACTGGTTCTCTAACTATCTAACTCTTCTAGCCATGCTTGTTCAGTATTTTTTTAAAAAGAAAAGATGGAGGGACATAGAGAATTTAACTACTAGCAGCTAGGTCCTACACTGAAGGTTAGAAGAAACCTTAAGTCTCTTAAAGCAGAATATCAAATATTTCTATTAATTTACTGTATGTACACATATATCTAGTTTAGTTTAGTTTAGTTTAGTTTAGTTTAGTTTAGTTTAGTTTAGTTTAGTTTATTGTCATTGCACTTTGTACAACAAAATTAAATGCCATATTCAGTGTGGCATCTAGCATGCAGTAGTGTGACAGTTCAGACCAAACAGAACTCATTCCCTCAAGTAAGCAAATGAACTATATTTGGGATGGTTGAGAATGTCCTTTTTAACTTTATAGTCATTTTGTAATCAATGAAGAAAAACAATGGAAAAGGGTGAGGAGGGGTAATCTCACTTTGTTTTATTAAAGCTACTACCCATTTTAGTACAGTGAAACAAAACTGAGACTGAATTAGATTGGGTCTATGTAGTTAGGTCCAGAGAAAGGTAAATAACTAGATATTTATCACTAGTCACCATCAGAGTATTTTTCCAATGGTTGTTAGCCTTATTATGACCCTATATATGCTGCATTCTCCTTAAATATCTGCTGCTTCACTCCAGGATTCCACCCAAATCATCCTACTCATCCAAGCCTTCTTAACTCTATTAGACTAGATCAGGAGTCTCCAACCATGACAACTTTAAAACTTGTGGACTTCAATTCCCAGAATTCTTCAGCCAGCTTTGGGAATTTGGGAATTCTGGGATTTGAAGTCCACAAGTCTTTAAGTTGCCAAGGTTGGAGACCCCTGGCCTAGATATCTATAGCAATTCTCCAAGAAGGTTCCACGCCCATTTTCCCCATTCAGGTGACCCTGAGAGCACAGATAAACCTCCAAGTGGCCTCAACAACTCTCAGAAATAGGGCTAACAATCAGATGACTGTAATGAATATAAATCCTTCCATCTTCCACCATTCAGTCAGAAGAAGCTTCTTGGATGAAAAGCGAAACATCTTCAAGGAAAAACCATAGTCCAATTGCCTTTTGAAAAAGCACCTTTGGGTCTGTTGGCTTAAATAAGAGAATTCAACAATCCAATTGCAAGATAAACAATAATGTCCAATCAGAGCAATAAAGTACAACATTCAAAGTACATTCAAAATATGTTCAGTAGGAAACATCTGAAAATCATGGTTTGTTTCTGGAATAGACTCCTATGCAGATGTGTATATACAAACATATACATATACACAGACCTATGCATACCCTTCTAGATAGCATACCCACCTTTTCCTGTTTTTCATAATTGCCTACATTCATTCATTCATTTTGGCAAAGGAGGCTTCTCCCTTTGTAAATATATTACACTCACTCTCTTATTTCTAAATTGTCAGTATAGTAAATAATCCATATTTTTTTTTAATAATGAAAAGGCTTCCCACAATATTATTATTAGTAGTTGGCACAGAAAGAATGTGAAGGATAAGATAGCTTACTAAGGGTGGGAATTTGTAATTTTGGGAACTGTTTTCATTTTTGAGAAATGTTTTGCCTAGCTCTGATTTCATTGTGTGCCCTTTAAAATCATGTCAGAAACTACATTTTCTCATTAATTACCAAATCTAATTTTCAGCAAGGAATCATTACAACAGCCTAATCAATCTGTATGTTAAAGAAGCAAATATGATAGCAATAGCACTTAGACTTATATACCACTTTATAATGCTTTACACCTTCTCTATGTGTTTTACGGAGTCAGTATATTGCCTCCAACAATCTGGGTGCTCATTTTACCGAACTCGGAAGGATAGAAAGTTGAGTCAATTTTGAACTGGTCAGGATCGAACTCCTGGCAGTGAGCAGAGTTATCCTGATGTTTATAGATATCAGTTTAAAATGGTGATTCAATACAGCAGCCATGGAATGTTTCCTTGGAATCTGCCAGATCTCCTGATTCATTTGATTTGCGTTTTCTAAAGGGTCACACCCTTATTTGTTTTTAGCTGTGGAATGCTATAAAAGGATCAACTTCATTTATTTTTGATTTTTATCAATAACAGATACAAATAAATACAAGTAAATAACTATAATGGTACATGAGAATGACCTTGGGAGATAGGAGGAATGCTCCCATCCTGGTCAATTGTCTGAGAAGAGGCAGCTTGGTTTACAGGTGGGGGGAAAAATGTATCTGGCCTGTCTCAGTCAAGATCATCTTCCTTATTCTTTAGGATACCAAGCATAAACTATCATTTTATAATAGTCAGATTCTTGCAGAATTTCAGATCGTATGCATTCTTTGAGTCTGTCATGCATTGTTGTAATATATATTTAATACATCATTTGTAATATATGTCATTGCATCATTTCAGATCAGATTAAAGGTTGATTCTCTAGGACCAGACATAGATAGACTGAAAAAAAAAAGAGTCTAGCCATGTGTTCGCAAAGAGTTGACACTGACTTGATAGTCCTTGCGCAATCAATCAGTGTATACATTAATGGTGGCAATTCATTTATCTTACCAGTTTGGGAAAGCTTAATTGTAGCTTGTTCCATTTATCAGCTTCATGCTGTTCAATCTTAAGGGAAATGAAACCTTTGTATAAAATAGGGGCTGCTTGAGTCAGTCTTCCCTGAGCAGACTAACAATGTCTTGTCCAGGAAGAAGCACTGCGAAGACCGATGTTCATCCTTAACAACAACAACAAACATATCTGCCTTTTAGGTCAGAATTTCTTTGTTGCATCTGTCAATGGCAAAGGCAACTAAGCTCCTGCCAAAGTTAAACTTGGTAGTTTCATAAAGTGGCCACATATAATTATTTTTCTATGCTTTCATGTAAAATACCTTTTCAAAATACTGTTGGTGGAAATGAGAATGTTGTGTTGGCATATACATCAATGACATAGGAAATGAGAATTCTATATTAATGCATTAATGGCATTGCATGCATTAGTGTTTTGGTACCTAAGAAACTGCATGTTTCACCCCTCCCATGATTAAGACTTTTAACAATTAAAGTGGCCTGAATCCCAGAAGATCGCCAAATATCAGTTTTTACTAATTTCACCAAGGTCTCTGCGCTCTTATATGAGTGTATCAAAATAATGTATGTAAACTCACTGGATTTCAAATAAGTTTCTCACAAGTCATGTTGTCTTTAGTCATTAGTTAGTTAATTAATTAAGTCATTAGACAATGGGTCTAAGGACTTAATTAGTGTGGATCTGGATGGGAGAAACAGGCTTCGACTCAACCCTTCTAAGACCGAGTGGCTGTGGCTGCCTGGAATGCACTACCTGTTGTGGCCCATACATGGCCTGTGCAGCTAGTAGCTGATTCAGACAGCGAGGAGGCTGGTGTGGTGCTGCGCCAGCAGCCTGTGCAGCTGGCAGTTGAGTCGGACAATGAGGAGGCTGGAGAAGATGTGGTGCCAGAGGTGGGGATTTAGCCAGGGCCTTCAGAACCTCCAGAAGCTCCCTTAAGTGAAGAGGATGAAGAGGAGGAGCCTCTTCACGATGCACGGGTGCGCAGAGCTGCCAAAAGGTGGGAGTGGCTCCTCAGGAGGAGGTCTCCTTGAGAGTAAGGCTTGGGACTAATTGGCCACTCCCTTAGCCTATTTAAGGAGGAACGCCGACTGAAGCAATTTGCAGGGAACATCTTAGTTCACATACCTTCGTGTCTTGTCTTGCTTATCTTATCAGCTTCCTGCAAATTGCTTCTGGGCATTCTGCCAACCATAGTAAGTTTTCAGTTATTATTCATATTATTATGCAATTAATTAACAGCTGTTGTTGTAAAAGACTGGTTTGTTCAGTAAATTAGGGTTTGAATGGGCTTTGTGTGTGCTGCGTTCTTTGGGGTCCGTAGCTAGGGCAAAACACTACCACTGACTCTGTGGTTTCTTCCCCAAACCCCCAAAACTTTAACCTTAGACTGTCTACCGTGGACCTCACCCCATTCCTAAGAGGTCTGTAAGGGGGATGCATAAGCGCACCAGCGTGCCTACCGTCCCTGTCCTATTGTCCCTTTTTATTCGTATCCATTTCATGTATTCATAATCATGTTTTATACTTTTATCTGTTATCTTATATATGCTTGACAAATAAATAAAATAAAGAAATAAATAAATGTTTTGCTTTTGGGGGAGAAGGTGACTCATGTGACCAACCTCTGAATTAGTGGTATTTTCTTAATTACTTGGGAGATTCATCAGCCACATTAAGAACATAGACACTCTGAAATCAACTAAAAGGAAGCTGGAACAGTTATGCAACCTGCTGATTTCCTGTGCAGACTGAATTTGTGATTTATTCGTTTACATTTATGAACCTTTGTATTTATAAACCAAGATTTATTGCAGCTCTGTTCTTAGGGATTCTATAACTGATGGGCAAAAAAACTCAAAGTGCTCATATTTACCCACTAAGAGGAATGTGTATATGAAGTGATAGATGCTTATTCTTTCATAGAAGGACTTTAAAATTTTTTTTTCTATAATACATTAATCTGGACCATGGGAAGAGCTCGCACAAGTTATGAATATATGAATATTTAATGTATTCAGTAATAGAGTAATTATTTGAAATGTTAAACTCAAATTATTAAGAGTGACCAAAATTGTAAAACCTTGTCTCTGCTCAAATTTGGGTTTATATGTATAATCTGCAAATGACAGATTATAATTGCTCTTAGTGATTAAAACTTTAAAGCTTTATACAGCCTGTGAGAGATGATTTGAAAGCTTTAATTGCACAGAATTATTTCTTTCTTTGCATTGCAAACAACTTTTGGTTTTACATTTATATCATCACAGTCCAGAGTTTAATAGTGCATTGGTGTTGATTCCCTCATCCGGTATTTTATAAATAAAATGATTTTGACATGAGATGTACAAGAAGGCCATTAGTTTCATATGGTGCTTTCTCTGATATGCAGATGGTGCGATCATGTATTCAATCGTATCAAGATTGTTTTTGCAGGTGCAAAATCCTATTAATAAATTGTAATGAGGATTTTATGGTACATTGATAGAAACACACAGAGATGCATTAATAATCAAGAAAAAAACGTTGAAAGCTGTAAGGAACTGAGAATTCACTGTGATCTCGAGAAAGTACAGAAATAATAATTTGAAAAGGCTGAAGATTAATCCAAAAAGGGCAGGGGCATTGTTTTAAGAAAGTGTAGCCTTCTTCTAAAAATTATAAACATAGTGAAAATTATGGGGTGTATATTGAAACTGTCTGATATGGACATTGGTTTTCCACATGTCCTAGTGGCATTATATTGTTTCCAGAGGATTAGGTTTATAGTAGTTTATAGTCCTCTTGAACTTTGTATTACCTGTAGAACATAGATATTTCAGTGGTGGATTTATCAGTGGTGTTGGTGATGGCTTTGTATTTTTATCAGTGGAGGCTAGGAACCAAGTACATCTGTTACTAATACAAAAAGAATAGACCTGGCCTTTGTTAGCCATATAGTATGGACACTTGTCTAAACAACTCCTGTTCCATTCCGTTTCGTTCCATTCCACTCCGCTCCATTCCATTCTGTTTAGAATTGCTTAAGGGCTGCAAAATATTGATTGTTTCCTAGGATGATTTGATTGCTTATTGTACCGTATGACTGTCACTGGGTGTTGTGCCCTGTGATTCTTGACAAGTGTATCTTGTCTTTTTATGTACACTGAGAGCATATGCACCAAAGACAAATTCCTTGTGTGTCCTATCACACTTGGCCAATAAAAAATTCTATTCTATTCTATTCTATTCTATTCTATTCTAGTCTAGTCTAGTCTAGTCTAGTCTAGTCTAGTCTAGTCTAGTCTAGTCTAGTCTATTCTAGACTGATACAAAATGTAACTAAAGTACTGTTGTTGGAAGCAAAGTTTTTCAGTAAGTTTACATGAGTTGTACTGATTGCTGCTGGATTTAGGATCAACCTACTTATGTTCTGAGATATCCAGAAAGTTCACTATGAGATTGGATATGTGATGGGCATGAGAAGTAGGCCTTTTCAGAAAGAAAGAAAAGAATAACTTACTTTATATGACTTCCTCCTTTTGAACAAAATTTCTTTTCATCAGGTTTGATTTTAAGTTGTATAGAAAAAAAAAATCTTTTCTCTCTAACATACTTTCTACTTTTCATTCTCAATTGGCATTGCTGTTAATTCTCTCAGAGGAAAATGTATCCTGGCTGCTAAATATTGGCAGAACACAGAGAGATGGAGGAAAAAAAGTCTTACTAAGCAATCTCTATAATTTAGCTGAAGGTCTGTTCAGAATAGGTCAAGTCCTAGTTGTAATTTCTGAGAAAAGTGATAGTGAGAAGTCAAATTCTGAAGGGCTGAATTTTAAGTTCTTTGCATAATTATGCTTTCACAAAAATTAAAGGAGACTAGATCCTTGAAAGCATTTTGTTATATGAGATGGACACTGTTCTGAGATAAAAGTGGAAGCTTTTTTAACACACATTTCTATCCATTATGGGATTAAAAAGAAGCCTGCATGCTGCTGCTACAGTATACTCTATTAAATTTTCATGTCAGGTACAAGGTATTTTTTTCAACTAATTCAGAGCCTCAGCAGTCTTCTAAGAGTACAGCCATTACCATTGTAATTGAGTCAATCCATATCGCTGCTGGTCATCCTTTTCTTTTCCTTTCCATCTTTTCCAGTATTATGGAAACTGGGTCTTCGCATAATGGTCCAAAATAGAACCACTTAAGCCTTGTCCTGTGTATCTTGATTGAAATATTTGGATTGATCTGTTCTAATATCCTGGGTATCAATGCTCTTCTTGACTTTTTCCCAACACTAGTGTTCAGAAGTGTCAATATTCTTTCTAGCTTGCTTCTTTAAAATCTATGGTATTTTCATTTCCATAGAGTAGGGGTGTCAAACTCGTGTCGTCACAGCTTCTTCACATGATGTATCACGACTTGTTTCCCCTTTGCTAAACTGGGCATGGGTGTGGCCAGCACATGACCCATCTGACCTATGGGCCGCAAGTTTGACAGCCCTTCCATAGAGTGTCATAGGGAAAAGCATTGCCACAGATTCCAATATGGTCTCTCTCAATATTCAGTCAGCATATATATATAGAATAAATATGGAGAGAATATACTTATTGTCACACATTCTTGCTGGATGTCAAAACAGTCTGTTTTGCCATGTTCTGACTCTGCTGTGGCCTTTTCTCCTGGGTATGGGTTTCACCTAAGACCAATGAAAAATTCTGAAATTCCCATTTTCCAGAGGATATTCCATTAGTTGACATGGTCAACACAATCAAAGTGTTTTGTTACCCAGTTTGCTGGCATAGCTTAGTTTAAAATCTTCTTCTATTATAAATCTACATAATAAATCTGCCAGATCTTGTAGGGCTAGTGACAAGACATATCTGGGTAGACTGAATGCGACCACATGTTTGTTGGACCCGTGTCCCTCCTGGTTAGTGCTGGCTTCCCGGGAGGTTACGCAAGGCTGGCTCCAGGGGATTATAAATGCTTCACTGGGCAAGGGTGTCTTTCCCGCCGACTTGAAAGAGGCGGTGGTGAGACCTCTCCTCAAGAAGCCTTCCCTGGACCTGGCAGCATTGGCTAATTATCGTCCAGTCTTCAACCTTCGCTTTGTGGCGAAGGTTGTTGAGAGCATGGTTGCGTGACAGCTCCCCCAGTACCTGGATGAAACGATGTATCTAGATCTATTCCAGTCAGGCTTCAGGCCTGAGTACAGCACAGAAACAGCACTGGTCGCATTGGTGGATGATCTCTGGAGGTCTCGGGACAGGGGGTGCTCCTCTGTCCTGGTCCTGTTAGATCTCTCAGCAGCTTTTGATACCATTGACCATGGTATCATGCTGCACCGGTTGGAAGAGTTGGGGGTGGGAGGCACCATACTACTGTGGTTCTCCTCCTTTCTCTCTGACCGGTCGCAGTCTGTGTTGACAGGAGGGCAGAGGTTAACCCCGAGGCCCCTTATATGTGGGGTGCCACAAGGATCGGTCCTCTCGCCCCTTTTGTTCAACATTTATGTAAAGCCACTGGGCGAGATCATCAGTGGTTTCGGGGTGGAGTATCACCAGTATGCTGACGACACCCAGCTGTACATTTCCACCCGAGACCACTCCAACAATGCCCTTGAAGTGATGTCCCGGTGCCTGGAGGCCGTACGGATCTGGATGGGGAGAAACAGGCTCAGGCTCAACTATCCAAGACCGAGTGGCTGTGGTTTCCGACGTCCCGATATAGTCAGCTGGTGCCATCGTTGACTATTGAGGGTGAATCATTGGCCCTCACGGATAGGGCTCGCAACTTGGGTGGCCTCCTGGATTCATGGCTGTCTTTAGAAGAGCACTTGACGGCCGTGACCGGGAGGATTTTTCATCAGGTTCTCCTGATCCACCAGTTGCGTCCCTTTCTAGATCGGGACTTCCTACGCACGGTCACTCATGCCCTCGTCACCTCCCATCTGGACTATTGTAACGCTCTCTACATGGGGCTCCCCTTGAGGAGAACTTGGAGGCTCCAACTGGCACAGAGTGTGGCCACGCGGGTGGTAATGGGAGTGACGTGGCGCTCCCATGTAACACCTCTCCTGCACGAGATGGCTCCCAGTGGTCTTCCGAGTGCACTTCAAGATCTTGGGTATCACCTTTAGAGTGCTCCATGGCTTAGGACCTGGTTACTTACGGGACCGCCTGCTACCACCAATAGCCTCCCACCGACCAGTACGCTCCCATAGAGAGGGGCTCCTCCGGGTGCCATCGGCCAAACAATGTCGACTGGCAACCCCCAGGGGTAGAGCCTTCTCTGTGGGGGCACCTACTATCTGGAACAAGCTCCCCCCGGAGATACGGAGAATTCCCTCCGTCGCGCGCTCAAGACGTTCTTATTTCATCAAGCTGGCCTGACCTAAGTTTTTCCCCTTTTTAAATGGAAATTTTAAATTTGGTTTTAAATTATTGGGGTTTTAAATTTTCAGCCAAATTATTTAATTCATTTTATTTTATTTTAAATTTTGTATTTATATGTTTTATTCTATGGCTGTTTACCGCCCTGAGTCCTTCGGGAGTAGGGCGGTATACAAATTCAATAAAATAAATAAATAAATAAATATACCTCAGCCAAGATCTCTTTTAACAAATTAGTAGAAAACCCTTCTCTGCAGTTTTACTTGAATCAGCAGATAATAGCTGAAATTAAGCTAGCTGTTGATTGTTTGAGTCTAGTTGTCAGTTGCCAATTGCTATGCCAAGATTATTAATAGACAACAGACATACTCTTGTCCTGCATATTAAGATTAGGCTATCTGGAAGGTAAATGGCCACCTTTCCTATTAACGTGCCTAATAGTAATCAGGGAAAATCTTCATTCTGTTGCCTGCATTCAAATCAATCCACACAATACGCCCAAGTATCCAATGTATGTTTTTTGCTCAGTTTAACATAGTTATAATTTGGAGGAGTTGGTACAAAATTGGGAACATCACTATCTCACTTTTCATCACATTGACTAAATGCATAAAAGGCAAAATTATGGAATAAGGCATATTAAATTCAGTGAGACTTCATTCAATAAAATCAAGCTTGGAAATGTACTGATAAGCATAGACCTGGCATGTGTTTGTTGATATCAGACCAATTAAATTAGAAGATTAGAGCCAAAGTAGTTCAACTGAAAGTAACATCGTGACTAACATTAAATGCAAATGTTGAAGAATTACTTGGGAATTAACCTTGCCAAATAATAGATGGATTCTATATCTATTCATCATCATACTTCATTAATGTGTTCTGAATAACAAGTTGAAATATCTGCTGTCAGCTGTAAAACAACTGTTCCATGAGCCAAAGATAACCAGACCATATTTGTTGTGTTCAATTCAGCCTAATATCTTTTTAGACTTTTTACTTTTGCCCCATTGAGATGTATTTATTTTACTTTGACTCTGGGAACAAGATTAATAGAATGCCTTACATGTAGTTAACAACCACAACAAATATATCTTATTTTATAAGACCCAAATATTTTTTTTGTCTTTTAATGACCCCATAATCCCTTGCATTGGGGTGGAGTCTGGGCAACTGAATGGAGCTGAGTATTTACTGGCTGGATGCCCTTCCTGTCACCAATGCAGGGTTCACAGTTGATATTTACTCATAGTGCCCAGAGAGGAAATACTTGCCACTACCTAGGATCAAACTCACAGCCTCCTGATTGTGAGGCAGGAGCTCCACCCCTAGGCCACTGCGCCACTCTTATAGGACCCGAATATGACTGTCTAAAATATTTGGCACAAAAGAATGGAAGCAAGAGGAAGATAAGCAACATTAGATTTTAATTCTTAAGACAATAAGGAAGAAGAGAAACAGTTGAGAGGGGAATAAATGTCTGTTGCGTCTCATTTTTTTGCATATTATAAAACAGCTGTAAAATTATGCTGGTGGGGAAAAAGGATGCTAACAAAGCTGATTCTTAGAAAAGTTGATGAAGTAAGCCTCGTTTATATTACTCTCTTCTTCCTGCAGCCCTTAAGTTAATTACATTGTCATATGCTAGTAAAGACCCGTTTCCAGATATTTTTTTTCTAATAGATACTTCCCATTTGTTTGGGTTTTTTTGATAGCGGAAGATGCATGCGGAGGAACAATGAGGGGATCCAGTGGTGTCATCTCTAGTCCTAATTTTCCAAATGAGTACCATAATAATGCAGACTGTACATGGACAATTGTGGCAGAACCTGGAGACACCATCTCACTCATCTTTACGGATTTTCATATGGAAGAGAAATACGATTACCTGGAAATAGAAGGTTCTGAACCACCCACAATATGGTAAGTAAAATCATTTGTATTAAAAATGGCAGCAAATTCCTTCTGGATAATAGCACAAAGGTGTATGATTTTTCCATGGTTTCATGTAAACATCCGAACAAGACTTTTAGTGAGCTTAGGTAAAACAATATAAGTAGCTCTCAAATTATGACCACAGTTGGAATCAGAATTTCCATTGCTACGTAAGGTGATTGTTAAGTGTTCAATTTTACAACATTTATGTCATAAGTTGTAAGTTATGTGAGTTGTTAAGCAAATCACTGCAGTTGTTAAGTGAACTATGCAGTCATTGAGCAAATTTGACTTCACCCATTGGCATTGCTTGTTGGAAAACCAGAAGATGACAACTAGCAATTATATAATCCTAAAATGCTACAGCCATCATAAATACATTGGTTGCCAAGTGCCCAAGTTTTGATCATATGACCATATGACAGTCATACATGTGACGACCAGTTACTTGTTTTTTCAGTGCTATTAATACTTCAAACTGTTGCCAAACAAATTACTGTAAATCAAGGACTGCCTGTAGTTGGAACCGAATAAATAATTCCTACTTGAAGCTGTTTGTTGAAGTTTAGCAATGTCATTTTACCTTTGTTTTGGTTTACTGAGGATTTTTTGCATTGGATATGCTTTTGTAAATTTATTTTAAAGTTCACTTAAAAAAAATAAGGTTACTTCTTTTTTTCCTTCTGTGGGTGAGCATCCAGCTGTGATATAGTTTAATTATTATTTGTAACATCTTCCTAAATGACTCTATCTAATTCACTATTTGCAAGTGTGTAAGTATGTGTGTATAGATAGCTTGATGATAGATGATGGCTAGCTAGCTAGATTGATAGAGGAGGGAAGGAGGGTGCCAGGGAGGGAGAGATATGGAGGGAGGGAGGGAGGGAGGGAGGGAGGGAGGGAGGGAGGGAGGGAGGGATAGATAGATAGATAGATAGATAGATAGATAGATAGATAGATAGATAGATAGATAGATATAGGAGGGAGGGAGGGAGGGGAGCAGGGAGGGAGAGCTAGATAGATGGGTGGGTGGGTGGAGGGAGGGAGAGAGGGAGAGATAGATGTATGTATGTATGTATGGATAGATGATAGATAGATAGATAGATAGATAGATAGATAGATAGATAGATATAGATGGATAGATGGATAGATGGATAGATGGATAGATAGATAGGCATAGCATAGCATAGCATAGCATAGCATAGCATAGCATAGCATAGCATAGCAGCCATATTTGGGGAAAATCATGGCTAGTATGAATATTCTGGTCAGTGAAAGGTGCTATTAATGTTGGACTTTTCTGAAAATCTGTGATCAGTTTTAGTTCTATGGGTGAGCTGGGATTCTGACCACCAGCTTAATCAACTCAATTATACTGTAAAAAACATCTAGCCATATGCTAAATAAATATTCCAGCTGCTGTCTAAAAGATAATTAATTGCTACTAATTAGATTGACTTTGCATAGTTTAATGCTTCTCCAAGATAAGAAATGCACATCCTTTTTTAAAAAAAATGAAATTAATAATGATCACAGAAAAGTAATAGGTTTATTTTCTACCTCTTGTGTAGTTTATGCTTGATGTACAGTATAGATATGCTAATAGTCTTTTGTCTACCTAGCCTAAGAATTTGGAAATCAATTTCAATTTGACAAGTATTGATAGTGATTGGGTTTGTGTAATTTTGCAAATTTCAAATTTGTGCCTAATTCCCCCAATTGTGTTTTGTATAATATGAATCAGAGTTACATTTTATTATTTTGCATGTTTATCTGCTGATTAAAGGGATCATAAAAGACTATAATGTTATTACCATTAAAATATATTCTTATACTGTATTTTTACTATTTTTTTTCATATTGGAGGGATGACAGTGATTTCGTTTTGATTTTTTTCTTTTACTTTCTAAGACATTAGAAATATATAGTTATTATGATGTGATTACCATTGCTTTCATTTTTCAATTAATGTGAAATCTGATGTTATCAGATATTTGTGCTATATTTATTAATCTCTAATATGCCAAATGTAGAAGAACAGTAAATGATAGTGGTTGCATCACAAATGTACAATTTGCTTTTCAGAGTACCCTATCTGAGTGGACTTTTAATTATATTTTTATTGTATAACAAAAATAACATATATTGAATTAGTTATCTGATCAATATTTCTTGCAATATATTAATATATAATAAAATTATTGTTATAAAAAATTGCATTTAAATTTTGTAAAGTCACAAAATCAGTATAAAACGACACTTGGAAGGAAAATGTTTATATATTCTTTTTGGGAAACTGCATAATATTTATGATATCCTTTCATTACCAGGAATACTCTTACTATTTCAAATAAGGCCATACTGCAATATTAATTTGCAAGTAGATATTATTGTGTGGTATATAATTAAGATATTTATGTTCTGTGGACCAATGGTATAACTGAAATTGACTACTGAAATGGAAGTAAAGTTTTGAACAATAAAGTACTGTTGATTAATGAATTGAATTGTTTGAAAGTAGGCCATGGTTCTTTAATCTTATTTGGTCAGTTGTTATGTATACTCTATAATAACCTAAATTCAAAATCTTGGACGTCTCATTCAATAGGACCCACATTTTGCCAGAGATTGCAAAAACCTAACTACCTAATGGAAAACTTAATGAAATATAAATGTATCAATAGTTACTAATCAGAACTACAAAATCCTTCATGCATGTTAAACATCCATTTTAGTATTCATACGAAAATATTATTAGGAATCTAGTAAGGGGGTGCGGTAGCACAGTGGCTTTGATGGTCGGCACTCTTGGGCCACAGATGGTTGGCACTCTGGCAGTTCAAACCCATGACAAATGCGTTACAGAGTGTGCTCCCATCATTTGACCCTAGCTCATGCCCACCTAGCAGTTCAAAAACATATAAAAATGCCAGTAGATAAATAGGTACCACTTAGTTAGGAAAAAGGATGTGGTGGCTCAGTGGCTAAGATGCTGAGCTTGTCGATCGGAAGGTCGGCAGTTCAACAGTTCAAATCCCTAGTTCTGCGTAATAGGTGAGCTCCCATTACTTGTCCCAGCTTCTGCCAACCTAGCAGTTTGAAAGCACATAAAAAATGCAAGTAGAAAAATAGGGACCACCTTTGGTGGTAAGGTAACAGTGTTCTATGCATCTTTGGCATTTAGTCATGCTGGCCACGGACCACGGAGACGTCTTCAGACAGTGCTGGCTCTTCGGTTTTGAAATGGAGATGAGCACCACCCTCTAGAGTTGGGAATGACTAGCACATATGTGCGAGGGGAACCTTTATCTTTACTTAGTTAGGAAAAGCTAGCAGCGTTTCATGTGGAAGTAGGAGCCAGTGCTGCACCTGCCTGTATACGAGGCGAGATTGGCGGAAGAAAGCCTAGATGACCTGATATCCCCTAAATGTTGCTAGCCAGCTGGTGCATAGCTAGCTTGCCCCTTGTGGTATATTTTGGTATCACACATGCATTAACCAAATGAACTGACAATGTTGGGCTGCTAAAACTTCTCTGTGATAAAAAAGCAAAACAAAAACATTGTAGATTTGCCTGGCTATGTACACCATATGGTAAAACAAAATAAAGAAATTAGGTATTTAGTACTAAACTGTGAGTTAGTTGGCTTTGCTCCTCAGTTTAATAAAATCAATGGCACAGATCAAATCTTTGCTCTCAAAGGACCAGCTAAAGCAGATAATATTAGGCTAGGCAAAGCATGAATAAGATAGCTTTCTTATTTCTCAAAATGTAATTAATTTCACTGAGTTCTTTCTAATGGAAATATTGCACTGGAAGCGAGGATAAATACAGTTTAGATGAGAAGAATCAAACCAGCCCTGAAGTGAGAACATTAGGAATAAAGTATTTCAACAAAATCTGCCTTAAACAACTCACCATGAGTCTGGTTGGGGATTTACACTTACACTTTTCAGGGTTATGTTTTTACCTCAGGCTAGCATTAAAGATGCTTTTCTGAAACTTGTATGTTTCTTGCTTCTTTGGTTTGGGAGCTACATGGAGTTTGACAGTGAAATGATGTCAGGTGTTACTAACACTTCAACTGTAATTTTTTTTTTTTATTTGTACTGCTGCGCAGCGATATGCATTTCTGAAAGCATGTTTGAAAACGGTAAGCTGAAATAAATTGAAGACACTCATCATAGAGTCAGTTAGATTCGACTCGAAACAATTCCGCTGCCATGGATTTTTTAGATGGAAAAAGAAAGTTTATTTGTGCTTTTATGGTTTTAATTGCCATATTGTTTGCTGCCCCAGAGGCAATTGGACTGAGATGGGCAGCTACAGAAATTGAATAAAATAATTAAATAAAAGCTATGGTCCTCCAGTTGGATTTGGGATTCCAGTTATTGCCACAGACAGTAGTCTGGGATGACAACCTCAAATAATATTTAAAAGGCCACAGATGTTTCAGTTTCTCCTCAGATCCAAGGTGCTCTGCATACTTTCAGTTTTAATGACTGCTATAGCAAGATTATTCACATCGCCACTTAAATGAGTCAATTATCCATGGTGAAAAGATTCAGATTTGTCAATGATTTCTCACACAATTACACTGTTTAGACATATCTCTAGCCTAATTATTTTAAAAGCCTAATTTACTCCAGTCATTAGTGGGATTAAAAAAAAATACTATACATCATTTGTCTTTTGTACAGCAATTTGGCAACTTTATCCTATACTTGAAAAACATGTTGTTTTGTTTTCTTCATTTTTTTAAGAATGGAAGATGTTTAGATGAGTGAGATGGTTAAAGATATACAGATCAAAACAGTTTTGTTTCCCAAGTACATTCTATAAACTATAACACAGAATTAAAATGCTAATTTAATAATGGCTAATTTGAAGTTGCAGATTGAAGGAACACTCTATCCTAAGCATGTCATTCATATTGTGGGATGAGATCAATGTATTTAGTTATGCAAAAGCACCTCACCATATGTTAGGGAAAAATAGATCTACAAAATTTAATTAGCTCAGATTTCTTAATTAGATGTATTATGTTAATATTTTTATCCCTTTAGAGTAGTATTGAAATTCAACTCCTAATTGCTTATATATGCAAAGAATACTCTCTATCAACGAAAGCTTATGCTTTACTTTAGATAGAACTGATCTAGTAAAATCCTATTAAAACTAAATGCAGGGTTACAAAGTTTGTTATAGATGATATTGCATTTTGAAGAGCTACTCTATTCTGATATAAAAATAAAATTCTTTAATGACATTTCCATAATAAAATCTTTTCTTTTTGGATAGTTTGGATAAAAGATTGTGTAAGAACTGTAAAACAAAGCTTGCTATTTATCCTGACCTCATCTTTGGAATTGTTCCTAGATTGACAATTTTATCTGTCAATCTAGGCTGAAAATTCTGCTAGACCGAATGATATTCAAATGACATGTTAACAATACAGAATACAATTTTATATAATAATATTGAAATTATGTCAGAAACATATACGATGGTAGGGTCATAATTGGGAGTAGCCCAGGGGTGGGTTCTAATTTTTTTTACTACCGGTTCTATGGGCGTGGCTTATTTTGTGGGTGTGGTGACAATTCTTTAGGATTTAGCAGAGGTACTGGTCTACCAGGCTTTTAACTGCTTGCAGAGCTGTACCGGTCTACCCATTTGTTCTTGGAGCGTTCCGGTGTACCCATTTGTTTTTGGAGGCACCAGTCTACTCATTTGCTTTTGAAGGCACTGGTCTACTCATTTGTTTTTCGAGCACACTGGTCTACCACCACACTGCCTTTTAACACTGATCAGCTGTAGGGCGGCCCTTTGAAGCCCCGCAGCAAGAGTTTAAACAGTTTTTTCCTTCTAGCCGATCAGCTGGGACTCGGGAGGCAGTGAATAGATTGGGGGAGGGGCTAATTAAAAGGTAAGAATAATGCGGGGGGGCAGCGGGAGGGCCCATCTCCCGAACAAAGAGAACTGGTTCAGTGACATCATATCGTCACCGCTACCGGCTCGGCCAAACCCACCACTGGAGTAGCCACTTTTATACCTGAATGGCCACAAAACATATTTTGATTCATAAATAAATCTTGCTATGACAGTCAGCTGAATGTTAACTGAATTCATCAGATGACAAGCAATATCTTTATTAAATCTTTATTAAAACTGATATTCTGAATATTCAAATCAGTCAACCATATAGTGCTTTATATACTATATGGGAATATCCCAACATATTTTTAAGCTATCTTTTTTGGTTGGTGAGCACATTTTGAAACCTTCAAAAACACCAATATTCTTTCTTCTTTGCTTCTTCATAGAGTATTACAAGCTATACCACTCCTTGCACTATTTTGATCTTTGTAGATATAGACACATCATGGCATCTGAATACCTTTTCTAAGGCTTTCATAACTACTATACCAAGGGCTAGTCTATGGTCCATGTCTTGGTTTATTCTGACATTCAGTTTGTTTTCTTCAATTTCTCCATATTTGGCAGTCGCTTTTCACATTTATCCTCAATGACTTCTTTTAGTCCTTTTATTTTTATTTATTTATTTATTTTATTTTATTTTATTTATATACCACCCTACTCCCGAAGGACTCAGGGCAGTGAACAGCCACAAGATAAAAGTACATCATACAAAAGTTAAAAACCATTTAAAAGTATATTAAATAATTTTGGCCCAAAGTTCTTCTGGTTCTCTACCATGAAATTTATTTTGCTTCAGCGGTTGGAGTAAAAACTGATGAGCACAATAACAATTGATGTTATTCAGTCATTAATTGTACTGTAACCAAGCATTGTTCTTGCTGTACTTTTCCTAGCACTAGTTCTTAGACTTAAATACCGCTTCATAGTGCTTTACAGCCCTCTCTAAGTGGTTTACAGAGTCCGCATAGTGCCCCCAACAATGAGTCCTCATTTTACTGACCTCAGAAGAATGGAAGGCTGAGTCAATCTTGAGCTGGTAAAATTTGAACTGCCAGCAGTCAGCAGTCAGAAGAATTAGCCTGCAATACTGCATTCTAACAACTGAGCCCTCCTGGCTTTTTCCTAACTATAGGAAACTATATAATTATATAAAACCAATGCCATTTATCTTTGGTTTTTCATATTCTGAGTTATTAGCCGGGTAATCTAACTGAAAATATTCTTGTTTATTTTTATCCATCTCCTTCATCCAAGCTGCAAATATATTCCACTTCCTTACCCAATGCCATTTAGTATTCAGATTTAGGTTCTCTTCTGGCTATAATATTCATCTCCACATGAACTAAGTATAATTTATGGTCAGTCTTAGTAATCTCTTTGTTGTTACCTGGAGATTACCTGAAAGGCAATATACATCCTGCCTGCAAAGTCTTATTGAGTCTGCACACAGATGCTTCAGTTCCCTTCAGCAGGGTATCATTTACCATCATGTCACATCTGTTCTTTCTTAAGATGCTTCTTGGATTTCTTCAAGGTCTATCACAGTGTCAGTAGCAAGTTTCACTTAGCCGGCTATTAATTGTCTTTGGAGAGAAAGAGAGAGACTAATTTTGGTTCCTAAATTCTGCTGGCACCATGTTCTTTAATTGCTCTGTTTTTATGGATCACTTACTTCCATGCCTTGTCCTTAAAGGGAACATTGTTTTTCTTTTTCCTCTAGTGTTCTCTTCGCTCTTCTGTACCTTTGGAGAGCTTTAGCTCTCCTGTCCAAGAAATTATCATTTTTCTTGATTCATTGCAATGCACAAACTCCTAAAACTAATTCACTTTGCCTTCCACTAAGAATGTATGTTTGCAAATGTTGCATTATAAGTCCAAAGGCAGGAAGACAAACATTGTTCACCCTTACTTCCAACATTGTCTACCCATGAACTTTCTATAGACAAAATTCCACACAAAATATCTTTGTTATGTGTTCCCTGAGGCTGCTTGTCTCTTTAAGGACTAACCTGAAAGGTGGGGCGGGGGTGGGAATTGAGTTGGGGAGGTGGGAGGATGTATACAGTAACTCTTTGCATCTGTCAAGCAATTTGAAGTTTCAGAACTGAAGCCAGTCTGGGAACCTGCCTGTTCATGCTGCTACCAAGATCGGAGAACAGTGAATATTCATCAGTATTCCTATGTGGGAAGAAAGAATTAAAGCAGCACAAGTTTTAAATAACCACCAAGTACTTAAAGCACAAAATAGAATACATCATTTGCAGTGATGTGTATTGCCAAAGTGCTCCTTTCACTTAAAAAACCCCCAAGAATGATAGAAGATATGACCTCATAGATGACCCTCACTCTGCAAGGACCTTGGAGTACTCATCTCTAATTATCTAAGTGCCAGAGCTCTCTGTAACAGCATTGCCAAAAAGGTATTAAGAGTTGTTAACCTAATCTTGCGAAGCTTCTTCTTATATGCCCTAGTTTGCAGTTGTATTGCAAACTAGGGCATATAAAACCTTTGCTAGACCAATTCTTGAATACAGTTCATCTGTCTGGAACCCACACTGCATATCAGATATTAATACAATTGAGCAAATCCAGAGATATTTCAAGATTCCTCCACTCCTCTGCTCACAACAGAATACCTTATTCCACCAAGCTTGAAATTTTGGGCTTAGGCCACCTTCGGTCTGACCTAAGCATAGTACATAAAATTATCTGCTACAACATCCTACCTATTAATGACTACTTCAGCTTCAACCGCAATAATACACGAGCACACAATAGATACAACCTTAAGGTAAACCGCCCCAAACTCGACTGCAGAAAATACGACTTCAGCAACAATGACCCTGTTGTTATATCCTCAAACCAGGGGTGGGTTCTAATTTTTTTTACTACTGGTTCTGTGGGCATGGCTTATTTTGTGGGTGTGGCTTGGAGGTCATGTGACTAGGTGGGCGTGGCTAACTGGTCAGAGTCATTTCTGGAAGGTCCTCGCACTTACGACCAGTCTTTGCACTTACGACCCGACTCATTTGTTTGCTTTTAACACTGATCAGCTGTAGGACGGCCCTTTGAAGCCCTGCGGCAAGAGTTTAAACAGTTTTTTTCCCTCTAGTCATCACCTGGGACTCAGGAGGCAGCAATAGATTGGGGGTAGGACCAAATAAAAGGTAAGAATAACGTGGGGGGGTGGGGGGTGGGAGACCGGGGGGGAGAACCGGTTCGGTGACATCATATCATCACCGCTACTGGCTTGGCCGAACCGGACCGAACCGGGAGGAACCCACCACTGCCTCAAACCCCCACAGCTTCAACCTTAAACTGTCTACTGTCGACCTCACCCGATTCCTAAGAGGCCTGTAAGGGGTGTGCATAAGCGCACCAATGTGCCTACGGTCCCTGTCCTACTGTCCCCATTTATTCGTATCCATTTCCTGTATTCATAATCATGTTTATACTTATATCTGTTATCTTATACATGCTTGACAAATGAATAAATAAATACAATAAAAATTCATCTGTTTTGTTGCTGTCAAATATGATATGCTAGTAAAAATTGTTTTAAAGTTAGCTTACATTCTATTTCAACTCAATTGTCAATAATTCTGCCCATTTATTTGTGAAAGTGTAAAAATATTTCTTAGATTTTAGAGACAATATGTCATTCTGTTTGTGCTTTTTAACACTGCATGGCACTAACAAATTTTAAGTTTTTAATGTCAATCCATATGATCTATACAAAAATATCCTTCTGACTCAAACAACATTAAAACAACATATTTAATACTCTATTGAATCTACAGCATGCCCGTAGGAAAAAGAAAATATACATATGGAGTGGTGTAAGGCCAAAGCTGTGATTATTAATATTCAAAGATGAGAAAGTAGAGATCCTGAATTATGTAGCAAAGGAGTTTAGAACTCTGGGGATATTAAAATTAAGTTGTGATATATTTGGTGATTTGCTAGTCAAAGAAAAAAAAAAACCAATCCAAACACATCTTCTTCGGCTACCTAAAGTAATTCACACACTGTGTACGAGAGGTTTGCAGCCCTTCCAGGCACACTGAGAAAATATATGCCATGAAAATATCTTCTGTGAGGGCATGGGCACACACAATAATATCAATTTATCAAAGTGCAAACCAGTTAGATTGCTTCACAGCAGCCTCCCAGGATGGTCTTTGTTATCCTAAATTTTCTCCCAACCTTCTAATCTTCATGTTTTGAAAGCTGTTATGATGGACCTGTCTATACTTACAATGGTTTTCTCTGTAATACTCAATGTAACTGAAAAGCATGATATAATGAGTATTAATGCTTTGGAATGTTGGAGACATGTCTGAGAATACCATAGACAGCCAAGAAAAGAAACAATGGGTCATTAAACAATCCAGAGATCTACTCAAAGCTCAAATTTATCCCACTTTGGACACATCATGCAAAAACCTAGAAATCTGCAGAGAAAATGAAAGGAAAGAGGCGAAAAGGATAAACAGTAGCAGGATGAATGGATTAAATTACAGTGACAATGGGTGCACAGTTGGAAGTCATGGAGCATCAGGCTGGGATCAGAACATTGTAGAAAAAATTGTGATCTCAAAGGGTTAATTCTGACTTGATTACACATAATCAATCAACCAAGGAGCCTAAATAAACTTCTGGATGATGCTAGAAGCTAATGTATTTGCTTTGTTATTATGCTTATTTCCTTTCTGTCTCTTCCCCTCTCCCTCTGTATTTAAGAACCTTAGGAAATTAAAGATACAGATTAAAAAAAAGAGAGAAATATATTATATTATCATATCACATTATATTACAACATTTATTATGTTAGATGTATTATTTATATATTATAGTGATTTTGAGCTAAATGGGTAGATGTGGACAGTATATCACAGTATTTTATGTTTATATAAATATTCCATGAGTGAGTTTCTTGGCACTTATAAGAGAAATGTTTCCAACTACCGTAAGTCATCATAAATTATATTTGGTAATACATGAAATAATAGAGGAAGAAAGGGAATAAATGTGTGTACATAAATAGAGATTTATTCCCGATTTAATATTAGCAGTTCTGTCATTTCTTTTGTTCTGGTGGTAGCTTAGAAGAAATTTTCATACCTTAATATTCTGTTTATCATTGTAAATAACAGTTTATTTCAACAAAATATAGAGAGAAGCAACAACATTACAGAGACAATTTCTCTTACTCTCTGTCTCTCTGCCTCCCTCCTTCTGCTTTCCTTCTGGTATTATTTTCTCTTTTTACAAGGATGCTAGTCTTTGAATCTATGCTTTAAATGTGAGTAGCAAATACTAAAATAAAATATATGCCAGATTCATAGAAGAAGCATCCCTGTAGTTGCCAGAATGATTTCATTTGAAAATCCTTATTTTTGTATACTATAAATACTATCCAGATATGTGAATTCACAGTTAAAATCTTAACATTGGAATTAACTTCATTCATGCAATGTCTCCTCTCCTCTCCCTTTGGGTGCAAGGCGATGGGTCCTGGTCTGCTTCCATCCCTGCCCGCCATCCCATGGCAGCCACATTCCCAAAACCAAATCCCTCCAGACCAGGGACAAAAACTTCCCATTGTCCTTACTAAACATCAATGGGAGGTGGACTGGGCACCCTGGGATACTATAGTGTCACCAGATCCCACCTTCCAGCTCCTCCAAACATCCATAAAAACTACAAGACGTGTTAATACCACTTTATAATGCCTTGGTAAGGCCACACTTGGAATACTGCATTCAATTTTGGTTGCTACAATGTAAAAAAGATGTGGCGACTCTAGAAAGAGTGCAGAGAAGAGCAACAAAGATGATTAGGGGACTGGAGGCTAAAACATATGAAGAACGGTGGCAGGAACTGGGTATGTCTAGTTTAATGAAGAGAAGGACTAGGGGAGACATGATAGCAGTGTTCCAATATCTCAGGGGCTGCCACAAAGAAGAGGAAGTCAAGCTATTCTCCAAAGCACCTGAGGGCAGGACAAGAAGCAATGGGTGGAAACTAATCAAGGAGAGAAGCAACTTAGAACTAAGGAGAAATTTCTTGACAGTTAGAACAATTAATCAGTAGAACAACTTTCCTCCAGAAGTTGTGAATGCTCCAACACTGGAAGTTTTTAAGAAGATGTTGGATAACCATTTGTCTGAAGTGATGTAGGGTTTCCGGCCTAAGCAGGGGGTTGGACTAGAAGACCTCCAAGGTTCCTTCCAACTCTGTTATTCTATTCTATTCTATTCTATTCTATTCTATTCTGTTCTATTCTATTCTATTCTATTCTATTCTATTCTATTCTATTCTATTCTATTCTATTCTATGATACTCCTACTGGAGTATCCCTCATTCATATTCACAACCTTACTCACTGTCGCTCACCCAGTTACAGGTACCCTACCCTGCCATTCACACTAGCCAGTAGAGGGTTTTCCTCATTCACCCAGCCTGATTCCTCCTCTATCTCTCATCCCAAAGGAGGAATCAGTCATTCACAATAACAATTCAGCAAGATTCACATTATTTTCGCTTCCTTCTTTGTTCCTCATAATGTCATAATGTCATAATCATAATGTCCTTACTATTTGCAGCACTGTCCTGAGAATTACCATTCTCAGAGGAAGTTTACCATGCATGTGGCTTGGGTATTGTATGTCTAAAACTCAAGGCAATTCTTTTTCTATTTTATTAAAAAAAAGTGTTATATGGATATGTCAGGAGAAACATAAAAGTAAGTTGAATGTGGAGTTACTTAAGAAGAAGTGGACTATAAAACATGACAAGGTTAAGAATGAGTAAGTGTTGAATGAATGTGGAAGTGTTGAATGAAAGTGAAGATGTGAATGAGAAGAAAAAAAGAGAAAATGATCAAATGGTAAAATAAAGATTTATTGTATTTTAAAAATAAAATAAAATAAAACAAACGGTAAAATATAGAGAAGAAGAATGACCGTGTCAAGAAGAAGAAAAATTGAGAGAGTCCTAACTGGATAACTTGATGAGCTCCTTGAAAAGGGTGAAGTAGGAAATTTAAATAGCAAAAGGCAATTTTGTTTTTGTGTGTGGGTGGGTGTAGAGAGAGAGAGAGAGAAAGAGTGAGAGAGAAAGAGAAAACATATATATTTGAAGACAGAAAAGTATAACGAATGATACTGTACTTAATGAAGCTGCTATAAATAAAGGACAGAAATGAGACCAGTTTGAGACTAGTTAGCTAAGAGACCATCTAGAAGCCAGGAGAATGTGAGTCCTAGTACCACTTTAGACATGAAAGTCAGCTGGGTGACTTTGAGTCAATCGCATTCTCTCAGCCCAACCTACCTCACAGGGTTGTTATTGTGTGAAAAATAGAGGAGGAGGAGGAGGAGGAGGAGGAGGAGGAGGAGGAGGAGGAGAGTATTGTGTGACTTCACTGCCTTGGGTTATTTATTAAAATAATAAAGGGGGGTATAAAATAAATAAATACATTAAAATGTGTATCTTTTTTTTTCTTACCACTTGCTTTAAATTCATCAAATTCATTTATTATTTTTTATCCTTTTTCTATGTTTTGCATAAAGGTACCAAACTAAAAATAAATACATAAATCAGGAGACTATGAGTTCTAGTCCTCTCTTAGGCAGAAAGCTAGCTGGATGACCTTGGGCCCATTCCTGTCTCTTTCAGACCACTTAGATTATTCAGGGTTTTTTGGGGGGGGGTGCATTTTACTGGAAAATCATGTTAGATGTTTTTAATTTTTTTTAAATGTAATAGTTTTACATGTGCCATTCCATAGTGAACACTTAAAAACAGAACTATATGTATGAACCTCTCCAAACTATTTTTTTAATTATATCTTTCCCAGGTAGGCACTTCATTAAGCAAGTTTTTCAGTGGGGACAGAGATGCTAACATATTCGATTTTTATCCCTGTTTTTGGGTTCTGAAATCCACCCTGGATCAACTCCCTCTCCTGAAATCTCTTCTCCCTCTCTATATACTGCAAGTATATAGAGTTCCTTCAAAGTTGCAGGATCTAAGACTTGTATTCCATTGTAGAAAGACAGAAAATAATATTTGTAGCTCAGGGTTGAAATGTAGGGGATCCATGGTGCTCTAAACTTGGCTGGGTTTTTTTTTTTTTTTTTTTGCTGATATTTCCTTACCCAGCTAGGTAATATCATCTATGCTGGAAGTGAATTGGTTTGCAGAGAGCAAATCTCATTCCCTTACCCCACTCGCTTCTAGCATGGCATATATTACCTAGTTAGGTAATGAAATGTCTGCAAGAAAACAACCAATCTCAGAGAGCACCAAGGACCCCACTTTTTATAGGATAACCTCACTTTTTTCTTCTGAACCTTTCCACTGGACCTCAATTTTCTTAAAATGCACCTAGAATTGATAACAATATTCTGTGTGGTGTCTGACTTAATGCTTAATAAATAATGTATAGTGATTGTTTCCCATATTTTAGAAACCTTTGTTCTATTAATGTATTTTAACATTTTTTTAGCACAATATTATACAAGTAAGCCTTTTTCAAATTATGGCTGTTTCTAGTTTGGGAGATTTTTTTCTTTTTTTGGTGGGGGCAGGGACTGATTATTTATGTATTCTTTTTATTCATTAAAGGCTTCATGAATTGCACTAAATACAATTTTAAATATGTATTCAGTTTTTAAGCACCACTACCAATGGTTAGCATAGCTTACTCCCAAGTAAATCAATATGAGATTGCATCCTGAGAGTTATCTACTTGTTCTGATTCATTACTGCATTATTTTTCTTCTTTCATGAGACAAATAGCAATGTTCCTTCAATACTTAAGTCCCAAGTTTTATTTTACATGCACTCCTAGATGTTAGTTGCCTTAAAATACGTCCCTCTAGAATTAAGGCATATTAGATCAGCAAATAATCTACCAGGAGAGAGAGAGATATCATTCCTCTTTTCCAGTAATTGTGTAATCAAATAAAAGCTCTCTGAACTTCTCAGCAACAAATGAAACTTTTGAGTGGATTGGATAATTCAGTTAACTAAAAGCAGATATATGTTCATTCCAAGATTTAAGCTGAGATGGATGAACACTAAACATTCAGGCTTCTTTCTGCCCTGCTCCCCTGAGTGTGTTTAAATAGATTAATTTGCAGATCAGATGTTTTGGATTTAATCTAAGCTATTCAATGCTGATTTGATTTAAATAAAGCTTTCTCTAGAGAGATTAACTCATCCTAAGATTGATCTCTATTAGATACATGCTTATGACATGAAAGTGAGGCCTGAGTTTGAAAACTGGAGGGGAATCCGTGCTCGGAATGATAAAAATGTAGCATTTGGCAAATGAAAACCTGGCCTGTGCATGCACACCCACAATAACACCCACTCATACCCAGATATTGTATACTTATACATATACATGTGCATGTGCGCACACATAAAATATACATATACACACACATACACACACGTCTGAGACAGAATGACTTGTCAGTTATTAGAAGAAGTTTATTGTTTCATAGTGTTTTGCTATTTAAAATAGAGGCAGTCTTTCTTTCTTTCTTTTTTTGTTTCTGGTATATTGCTTGTGAACTACACTGGCAGGCTGATAAATCAGATCACCAACCATACATAATTTAGTTCAGTAGGTAGCTGGCTGTGCTGCACAGAATACAAATATGCTTCCAACAAATTTTTTTCTTCTTCTTCTTTTCCCTGCCTATTGTTGGAGGAAGTGATTTTTATGTTGCTGGAAAATGGGAATCAAACCTGAATCAGACTAGTGAAACAGGTTTTGGTCATTTAACCGAAAGAGACTTGGTTGTAGAATTGCAGGGAGGGAGAGGGTTATAGGTAATACTTGAGGTGAAAGAAATTGTATGCCGAGATAAGGCAGGGCGAAAGAAGCAATAGATCAGCAGTCTCAAAGACAGAGAAATGGTTGAGGAGGACATAAAAAGGGAACACAAGGAGAATTTCTAACTCTTCTTCTTCTCAGCTGCCCCTCAGTGTCAATAGGTTATGAGGTGCTGAGTTGCTATGCAGCAAAAGCATACTTGACCAGATTTTAAATGTAACCAGTATGAAAGATTTGCCTCAGTTTTTCCTATAGTCCAGTAAACTATGAGGTAATATGTGATTTAGCTTTACGTATAGCATTTGAATGTGTGTGCTAAATGAAGATATTGTTGTAAGGTAGTTTCCTGGATTTCTTTGATCATTTGGGCTGACAGAACATTTCCAGAATTAGGTGACTATTAAAATGTGCATTGAATGAAGACAATGTGAGAACAATAGATAAATGAATGGAGACAATTGTATGTGGGAATTTTATCCATATTCCACAGAGCTTGTGGGAGTTATTTGATATGTTCAAATTTTAATAGAACTGCAAGAGAAAATTGATACACGAACACATTAAGCACCTTTGCCTGCTTGTTGATTTTCTTCAACAGTCTGGACATTATATGAAATATGAATTATTAATACAGATTTATTTTAAAAAATTAGGATAACGTGTCTTCAAAGATTGCTAGGCATGCTTCTGTGGCTTTACTGCAAATGTATTATAATAATAAGCAACAGCTTCTTAATTTGTTTGGAAAATAAATTGACTTTGAAAAGAAAACTTAAGTATATAATTGGAATAAACAAATATTTCATGCCAGAAGTCCTTGTAAATCCTGTCACTTTGCAATATCACTTCAATAGAAATAATCTCAAAGAAATCAACTATATAAATCAGAAGTGTTAGGGTTTAGACCAATGTGCTTAATGAGGATAATTTGCATTACTACCCAATCTATCACATCAAAAAAGTGTCCTGATTGGCAGACTAAAATATAAATGAGTATTAAGAATGAAATTGTTCTACCCATCCATGCTTGCACCCCTGTTCCACCCCATCTATGTTAACTGAAAGTTTTTGTGTACTAATATTTCATTTGGTATAGAATACATTTCCACTTAATTTTTGTACTGCATCATTTGGAGGTTAAAGATTAAATTTCAAAATATGAAACATTTCAGACAAAGCTTTTGCTGTATCTTCTTTGCTTTTAATTTTGAGTGCAAAGAGATTGAATGGGTTTCAACACACATAAGCCAGAGATGTTTAACAGCACCATTCTATTAACATTTACTTAAAAGAAAGCCTCAATGAATTCTGTAAGACTATTTATTTAATAAATATGGGTAAAATATGGGTAAATATGGGTAAAAGTTCAGTTGGAAGAAATAAATGTCTTTGTAGATCTTTCAAAATATCAAAGCTTTTGAATAATGGAACTACTATGCCTTCTTCAATAATTATGGCAATGTCTCCCATGTATGACAATAATGGCCAAGAAAAAGAATTCTAATTCATGTTACATGACATGGGATGAGTAGTTGACAGTTGATTCTATTTCTTTCTTTTTAAAATTTCCATTGCATTATTTTATATTTAATTTTATGAGTTATTTAACACAGGATGTTCATAGGAAATATGAGGATAAACTGGGGAAAGTGAATTAAGGATATGCTATTGGTGGCTAGTTCAAGGCATAAAGAGAGCTATATTCAGTTAGTATATTCTCCAAAGCACCTGAGGACAGGACAAGAAGCAATGGGTGGAAACTAATCAAGGAGAGAAGCAACTTAGAACTAAGGAGAAATTTCCTGTTAGTTAGAATGGTTAATCAGTGGAACAACTTGCCTCCAGAAGTTGTGAATGCTCCAACACTGAGTGTTTTAAAGAAGAGATTGGACAACTATTTGTCTGAAGTGGTATATCTCTTAAGCAGGGGGTTGGATTAGAAGACCTCCAAGGTTCGTTCCAACTCTGTTATTCTGTTCTGCTCTGCTCTGCTCTGCTCTGCTCTGCTCTGCTCTGCTCTGCTCTGCTTTGTTCTGTCAGCTCGACTATGATTCCATTCCATTCCATTCCATTCCATTCCATTCCATTCCATTCCATTCTATTCTATTCTATTCTATTCTATTCTATTCTATTCTATTCTATTCTATTCTATTCTATTCATCTATTGCTATAAAATAACGTAATATGTCTTTTAGAAAAATTGACAATCAGAACACTTTGACAGTGGAAACAGTTATTCAGGAGAGAAGGTAGGAAGGCTTCCATTATTGCATGCACTCAAGCAGAGGCTACAGAATACTGTTGGTAGAGTATTTTAGTCTGGATTCATGCTCTGAAGAAGAGAAGGCTGGACTCAATGGCTAAAATGGCCCTTTCCGACTGTATGAACCTATGATTTAATGTGCCTGATTAATACTTTAATAATTAACAAAGGATTAATTAATATTGTATGTAAAATAATGAATACAATTCATAATATTCTAAGTACTGTGCATTCAAACGATCAGCATGCATCAGCCACAGAAATTTTAAGAAACTGTGTACTCACCTCTAGTTGCATCTCTCCTACAGAAAGTTTCATTGTGTACTTATTCCTTTTGAGCCTAAATATGTATTCTAATATCAAAGTTTGATTCCATTCTTGGTCTACTATTTACAGTTAATTGATAGGGACTGCTTCTAAGACCTGGCACAAGACTTGAGGAGTTTAGTGACATTTTGATTTCTCTTTCCTATTAAGAAAAAAAAAATAGAAGTTTTGTGCTCATTCTAAGCTAGTCTGCTTTTAAAAGAAAATATTTTAGTTTTGTTTACCAAATTAAGGAACAGTGATATTCCCATTCCAGAATCATGTGCCATCCAGTCAAATCATGTCTTGCACTCCCGTGACTATAACAAGGCCATGTTGCCAGGATTTGCTAAAAAACATGGGATTGTTGGTTTTTGTTCGGAAATTCTGCATGGGTAGTGTAGAAGCTGACTAGCCATGGGACATCACTGCTGCTACTATTAAGGAGCCTTATTTTGCAATATGAATAAACTTTTGATAGACAATGATAATGTACTTATCCAACAACTAATCAAGGAGAGAAGCAACCTAGAACTAAAGAAATTTCCTGATAGTTAGAACGGTTAATCAATGGAACGACTTGCCTCTAGAAATTGTGAATGCTCCAACACTGGAAGTTTTTAAGAAAAGATTGGACAACCATTTGTCTGAAATGGATTGGAAGACCTCCATGGTCTGTTAACTCTGTTATTCTGTTCTGTTTTGTTCTGTTCTAAATAATACTATCTCCATCAGGCATCAATAATACCCAGAAGGCATCTGATAGAAAACAGCTACCTAATAGCTATTAATTATTAATATAGCTACCTTTCTTAATTTGGTCTCATACAATTTTAAAGCCACGAAGGCTAGTAATCCTTAAAAAAATATGCTGCTTTGCATTACGCTCAGTGAATTACTGCTTTGTCAACACCTGATAAATAGTAGATTTATTGGATGAATCTTAGTTCTAGTATTCTCGCAGACAGGAATCTGCAAATCTTTTCCCACTGTTCAGCATTTCATTCATTAAATAGGCTTTTTCACTTGGCATCTTATTTTCTATCACTATTCTGCTACCTCTGTAGAGATACTCATAGATTTAACAGCCATTCATTTAGAAACTGTTTGAAGACACATCTCTGAAAAAAGAACTTATGACCGGTCCTTGCACTTATGACCATTGAAGCCCCCCCCCCCAGTCATGTGATCAAAATTCAGGTGCTTGACAACCAGCATGTATTTACAATTGCATCCTTGGATTGTGTGATTTAACTTGCGACCTTCCCAACTAGTTTCTGACAAGCAAAGTCATAGAGGGAAGTAATTCACTTAATAATCACGGTGATTATAGAAATAATTAAAAAAAGTTGGATAGTTAGAAAAGACAATCAACTTCATGACACAGATCTACAGTTACTTTGGTGTCTCAGAAAATTATTGCTGAGATCCCACAACTTTCAGATTTTATAAAAGCCCATTTCCCTTTCTCCTGAAAGCTTACATCAGGATATGTGAATAACTATATTTATTTGATTATATCCTTTCATTTCTTTAGAAATTCAGGAAAGGGTATGTGAGGATATATCCTGACCCCCAAAAAACTTACGAGATACTTTTGCCTGTGGGCCACATCCTCAAAGTGATCAAATAGTTACTATATGACACATGGGGAATCTTGAAATATGATAAAGGAAGGAAGGAAGGAAGGAAGGAAGGAAGGAAGGGAGAAAGAAAGAAAGAAAGAAAGAAAGAAAGAAAGAAAGAAAGAAAGAAAGAAAGAAAGAAAGAAAGAAAGAATAGACTTGAACTTGAACCAAAAGTGCTTTTTCCAAGGGCAACTGGACTTTCTGGTTTTTCTTTGAAGATGTTTCATTTTTCATCCAAAAAGCTTTTTCAGATCTAGAGATTAAGAAGCTTCTTGGATGAGAAGAACAAACCTCTTCAGAGAATAACCACAAAGTCCAGTTGCCTCTTGAAAAAAGCATCTTTGGGCAACCATGACCTGGATCACTGAGAATCTCCTGTTGTTTCGATGAAGAAAGACGCGTAGGCAGGATGATGGTTCACGGGAAGGCCCTTCGGTGTGAAAGTACCTTGTGGAAGGCATCCTGACCCCATTCAAAAGGCTTCCTTTTATTGTCATTTTACAACTACTATGGCAAAACATTAATCAACGTTTACTGATACTGATTGGCTAAAGAAAACTTGTGAATTCCATATGGATCCCTCGTGTTTCCCTCATGTTATTTCCTGTGACAAACAATGCTACGTACTGGGTCCCCATGCCTTGTATATCTTGATATAGGGTCTCTGCCAGACATCCTGTCTTTGATGAGATTAGGACTTTGTGTCAATGTTGTTTACCCAGCACAATTTGCCGACAATTGAGATCACATCATTCCCACAATCTCCAGAGACCCTTGAACTTGAACTTCTTACACTCCAGGTCCAACTTCCTAACTGCTGTGTTACAGTGACTTTCATGTTATTTTTTGCTATTGTCCTTTGCAATTGATCTTGCTAGTCAACTCAGTACTGATTTTAGGGAAATCATATAGAGAGACATTGTGGTGTACTGATATAACCAAGTTCAAACCCATCCTTGGACCTGGAAAGTCAATGAGTGACTTTGCTTCAGTCTCTTGTTTTTATTTTGTTGTTTTGGTGGAGTTCCTGGTGCCCTGTAAGCTTGGTTGTTTGCTTTTAGACATTCCATTACCCAATTTGGAACCATAATCAGTTGTGATGTTAACTAAATGTTACCTTTGCAAGCAAACAATCAAGCTCAGAGAGCATCAAGGACTCCACAGTTCAACTCTGAGCTACAAATTTTCTCTTTTATTGGAGGGTTGTTTCTGTGAAGACAAAATTGGAGCATTGTGTATACTGCCTTGAGCACCTGGATGAAAATCTAATAAATAAATCTAATACTTAAATAGTCATCATGTTTTGTAGCTATTAATAGACTATTTTTCCCCTTCAAGTCAGACTCGAACAAATCCATGCATGCACTTTTAATTTATCCGGCCTTTTAAATGCAAATTACATATCTCTACTATGTAAAGTCCCTCTATTTCTGTGTCCCAATGAATTCTGAAAGTTCTGAGCTAGGATAATGAACATGATGAAGATGTCACGTTATAATTTTATAAAGCTTTATCTCAATATTGGGAGTAAATTTACAATTCTTTAGCATAAGTCCTTTATTTAGCATTTCTTTCCTAAAGAATAGAAAAGTCCTATCTTATCATTCTTTCTCGCCATTCCAATTGAAAGAAGTGCAAAATTATACAAAATAATGCACAACAGTTTCCTAATTTTTTTTTTCTTCTGAGTACAAGTCTTTTCTGGTGCCTTTTAAAGGAGTTAGTGGCCTTGGTGACTAACTGGGGATTTCTGATCCTGTTAAATATGTTTGTCTTATTTGTCTTTTTCTCATTCAGGTTATCTGGAATGAATATCCCACCTCCAGTTATCAGCAACAAAAACTGGCTAAGACTTCATTTTGTAACAGACAGCAACCACCGATATCGTGGATTTAGTGCTCCTTATCAAGGTATATTTAATGAAAACCATTTTTCCTCCTTCTCTCAGACTTAGGAATGGAAGTGGGGGTTGGTGTTGGGGTGCAAACAAATATACCACTCATTAAAAAAGGAGGAAAACTTCCTTATCTGTAAGTTCAGACATGCAGAAACTGACATGCTCTACGAGAAGAACAAAATTGCATTCAATACCAAGGTTTATTTGCCCTGTAACTCCCACATATTTAAGAGAGATTTGAATCAGAAGTATGCAGTTTGTACTATGCTATACTTTTCAGCATAGTGATCCTGCTATGGTCAATGCTTACTTACATACAGCTAGTCCTTGACTTACAACAGTTCATTTAGTGACCATTCAGCTGCACTGAAAAAAGTGACTTATGATGGTTTTTTATAGTTACAGCCTTTACATGATAAAAATTCAGATGCTTGGCATTTATTGACCGTTGCTGTGTCCCAAGATCAAGTGATCCCTTTTTTGCGACCTTCTGATAAGCAAAGTCGATGGGGAATCCAGCTTCATTTAACAACCAAGTTACAAAATTTAACATCAGCAGTGATTCACTTAACAACTGAAGCAAGAAAGGTCGTAAAATGGAGCAACACTCGCTTAACAAATGTCTCACTTAACAACAGAAATTTTGAGTTCACTTGTAGTCGTAAGTCAAGGACTACCTGTAATTGCAGCATTATTAAGCAGAGTTCTTTTGTTGAATAGAATACATTTCATTGCCTGCAGTAGCTTTTTACTTGTTTACTAACCAGTTTTTTTTTATTTATTATCTTCTATTAAATACAAGCAAATTTGCATGAAAAGAAAAAAATAAATTGTTTAAAGGCTGCCACAACTATTTTGCCAGGGTTTTTTTGGAGCTTGAAACACATCAAAATATTTGAAATAGCCTGATCCGGATGCAAAAGAGCCTGTTCAGATGTGAAAGGATTAAAAAGAAAATCTATTTTAGGCTTCAATGGGAATTAGCTTGAATTCAAACAGTCTGAATACCGCCAGGGAGTACTAATTATACGTTAAGCAATGTTATTTCTTTTTTCTAAGTTTCCTACCCCATTATTTTTACTTTTTTAAAAAATTGGTAAATTAAAATTTAGGTTTTGTAAAACATGAACTTCAGGAAAAGTTACTATTTTCTGATGTAATATAATGCTGAGGCTTTACATCTGTTCAAAACTTCAGAATAACTGCAGCTTTATACGTGAATAAGTCACCTTCACAAGTACTTTGCAGAATCTCCTAACCAACTTGAATTTTAAACTACCTATAAAAGTAAATTTTCTCGTATGGTATTGGATATTTGCAAAATAAAGCCACAGAGAAATACAAGTTCCAATAAATATCTGTGAATGCTGCCATTTGCCCCTTGATAGCATTTGCAATTGAAGCGGAAAAGTTACCAACATAATGAATTTACTATATATTTGTCTTTAAGTTGTGTCCCCTACTAAATGCATTTTAAAATGACAGTTGTGTACCTGCTGTAATTCAACTGAACTCAGAATTACTATTAAATCTGTAGAATTTTATTATGAAAGTAAAGCAAAATGAAAATGTGCACTCGTAGAAAGTGAAATGTTTTTTAAAAGTGTCAAAATTTTATATGGGAAAATTCTGGATCATGTGTTTAGTTACATCACATATAGGAAAAAGAACAAAGATACTTTTTTAAAAAAAAATAACAAATAAAATATTTAAGTGTTGTACATATTTAGACCATGGCTAACATCACCAAAAGGATTCCTGCAAATGTTAGTTTTCAGAAACTGCTGTGCAATAGTTCAACAACTCTTCAGAGCAGTATTGAAGTGTTCAATATGGGGTGAAATAATAAAAAAACCAACATTTCTAATGGATCCATCACAACTACCACAGAGTTATAGAATTAATATGAAGTAAATAAAGGACAATATTAATTGATGTGCTTAACAGAAACAGGGATATAATGCATTTTGTTGTAAGGTAGTCCTCAACTTACAATTGAACTTAACATTTCTGTTGGTTAAGCAAAACAGTTGTTAAGTGAGTCCCCCCCCAATTTTATGCCCTCTCTTGCCACAGTTGTTAAGTGAATCACTGCAGTTGTTTTGTTAGTAACATGGTTGTTAAGTGAATCTGGCTTCCCCATTGAGTTTGCTTGTCAGAAGGTCGCAAAAAGTGATCACATAACCCCGGGACAATGCAACTGTCCTAAATATGAATCAGTTGTCAGGCATCCGAATGTAAATCACGTGACCACAGGGATGCTGGAATGGTCGTAAGTGTGAAAAATCATCATAAGTATATTTTTCAGTGCCGTTGTAACGGTCACTAAACAAACTGTTGTAAGTCAAGGACTCCCTGTACTTTTCTAAATACATATACAGGGAGTCCTCGACTTACAACCATTTGTTTAGTGACCGTTCAAAGTTACGACGATACTGTGAAAAGTAAATTAGAACAGACCCTCACACAATTGTTGCAGCATCCCCACAGTCATATGATCAAAATTTGTATGCTTGGCAACTGGCATGTATTTACGATGGTTGCTGCATTCAGGGGGTCATGTGATCACCATTTGCATCTTCTCAGTTGGCTTCTGACAATCAGAGTTAATGGGGGAGAACAGATTTGCTTAACAACCACAAAATTCATTTAACAACTACAGTGGCAAAAAAAAAAAAGATCACAAAATTGGATGCAACTCGCAAAAGGGGATCATGTGACCTCAGGACACTGCAACTGTTGTAAATACATGAAAGTTGCCAAGCATCCAAATTTTGATCATGTGATCGTGGGGAATGCTGCAATTGTTGTAAGTGTGAAAAACGGTCCTCGGTCACTTTATCTCAGTGCCGTTTTAACTTTGAACGGTCACCAAATGGTTGTAAGTCAAGGACTATCTGTACATATGGTTGCAGATTTGTCACCTCATGGGAGAACTGAGGCCCTTTTTTCCCATCCATTGGCAAGCTAATGAGTGCAAGTCTTTATTTTCAATATAAAGTTATAATATATAATACAATATGGACATTTTTTAAAAAAAATTCAGTGGACATGTTCTTTTATACTTCAGGATGGGACAATAGTCAACAACCCAACTCCTGGTATAAATTAGTTTAATTAGGAGAGTCATTAATAGTGTCATAGCTGACTGACCAATAGAAGAATAACCTAAATTATTGGCATTCAAAATTAACATTTTATATTTGCTTTAGTATTATATTGAATGAAAATATAACTGTCCTGCTAATTATAGAAGCATTAAAATATATTTCAAGCATTCTAACTATTCTTTCAAGTTTTCTAAATATTACATAGAAATACTATAAGTTTAAAATATACCCATTAATAATTTTAGAAATAATTAATCACCTAATTTCTCTATATAAAGTGGCCAATGTCAGACCCAAAGCTGAACTGGAAACTCATTACTTGGAATGCTGACATCCCATTTATATATAAAACACTATATCAGGGTTCCAAGTAACACCCCCAACCAAAGAAAACTCCAAGGTTTGAATTTCCACAAAGTTACATTTTATTAGAGATGTCATATTGGCACATCTGGGAAAACCCGAATCTAAAAGTTTCCATGTTTTACCCACCCAAAAGAAAGTTCAAGTCCCTGCCCAACACCCACAAGTCCATCACATGGTCCAATCAAAGCACCGTCCCAACTGGAGATGCCTCCCAGTTCCAGCCTTCCAGATGCAGGGCAAGATGTCCTTGACTCTCTAAGAAAGGAATGTTATTATGACTATATATCACCCATGCGCCTTACAATCCTCCCTCCCAGTTTCCCACAGTAGTTAAATGTGACAGGTCTGAAGGCCTAATGCAAAAGATGGCTTCCAGGCCTCACACAGTATCTTTTTTATTAGTAACTTAATATAATCATCTACTGAACAACACATTCACAAATAGCCTTGCTATTTCTTATATATTAACCCTTGTACCAGCATTCATCTTTTCTGAAATAGTTTAGGCTATGCTGTGTATGGCATGTTCCTTCGTTCCTGTATTTGCACAATTTATGGCCAGATATTTTGTATTTACCTAGCCATAGCCAGCTATACTATTGATTTCATCTATTATTCAATTTGTTCTTTACTCATTCACTTTCATGATCCTCTTGTTAGAGATCAATTCCATATATAGGGAGAAGCATTCTGATACTGAAAATAAACTAGTTATTGTTCTAGGTTGCACATCTATTCTACATTCATTCTCTTGAATTGTCTCTGTTGGGGGGAAGAGGTTAATTAATTTTTTTAAAGCAAAATAAAATTATATTATAAAACAAAAGGAAAATGACTTACTGTAAATTAAACTGTGTGAAAACATATAAAACACATAGATGAAAGAGCAAATAAAATCCTTATAACTAAATGAGATCAGAGGAAAGTAAAATAATATTGATTTCAGAGTTTACAAAAGCGATCGTGTCCTGGAGCTAAAATATTTAAGATGGATATTTTAAAACAGATAGTTTAAGTAGGATTTAGCAATAGTGAACTTAGTTACAGCACATTTGTTAATGTATGTACGGTATTTTTTTTTTTTCCTGTAGAAGAAGAATAGTGAGTCTATTATGGCATCTTAAATCTTCAATCTCCCCTTAGTGTATTTCTTTAATACCATTTGAAAGGGCATGGCATTTCAAGCATTTTTCCAGCCCAGATTTTTTTCTTTATTATTTCTATAATGTTATAATAAACTATATTAGGCATATTCTGTTGTGTTGGGTATATTCTGAAACAAAATGTGATTAATGCTATTCTTGGCAGCTTTATTGGTAGACTTCATATTCGGCTTTCTCCCCTTTGCACCAGGAAGGTTAATTCACCAGCTGGGAGTGAGATTATGAATAATCCACATTTGCTTGGAAAATCAAAGGCTTGCCACAGTGGTCATTCTGCTGATTTAAATCCATTTTATTTTTATTTTTATATTTTTTACATTCTACCTACTTTTTTATCCTTAAGATAATAAGCTTCTGTTGGCTTCTGCTTTCTCATAAATTTGCTATCTGTCTGCTTCTCTGTTGTATCACACTTTTGCTACCTTCTTAACTGAATAATTGGGTTTTATGAATTAGAGAGAATATGAATTTAGCTTCCCAGCAAACGTCAGGTTGGGTGGGACTACAAGGAAGATATAGAAGAAGGGAAATAAAAATATGTGTGCAAGTTGAAGAACTAGCATTTTAAGTTTTCCCTTGGCAAGCACAAACCAGTATTTGGTCTTTATAATGGTGATGAAAGGCTGTACAATGTAAGGAGGTAAAATATGAATTGCTGCCTTTCTACACTGAGGCCCTGTTGTCTGTAAACAGGGAAAAAAATGATTCATTCGCAATAGCTTTTTTCTTGTTATAAGACTATTTTTCTTCTTGCTATATTACTTTAACATCTAAAGACGCTCTGCTATCTATACAAAAATATATATATCTCCCAGAATTCAAAGACTCTTTCGTTAGATTACAAAGATTGACTCTTTTAAATTATTAAATTATTAAAATAATAGGAAAGGATAATAATATCATCCAATAAATTAGTGCTATGAATGAGATATTCAGGCAACAGGACCCAATGCAACAAGGTGACAGAATTTCTATTCTGGATGGATGGATGGATGGATGGATGGATGGATGGACAGATAATATTTATTTACTTTTTCCTGTATATACACACAAACACACACAGAGAGAGTATGTATCAGTGGTGGGTTGCCCCTGGTTCACACCAGTTCTATAGAACCGGTATTAAAACTGGCGGAAGGCTGCCCACTGACCCTGACGTCATGAAAACGCTTCTGCGCTTGCGCAGAAGAGCGCGTGCGTGGCCCCGTTGTGAACTGGTAGTAAAGGTAAGCAGAATCTACCTTGGTATGTATGTATGTATGTATATATGTATGTATGCATGCATGTATGTATGTATGTATATGTGTTTAATCTGTAGATACCATAGATCTATTAAACAAACTGAGTATGGAAGTAGTATATTTGGTTACAGAACTAAAATGCATTGGTAGGGCCTACCAGTTCATATCTTATGTATAGCAAAATTTATGCCTAAACAAATAGATAGTATCCAAATATTATTTGGAGTATTTTCCAGAATTTGAACAGGCTTTAAAAGAAGAGAAAGTGAAAAAAAGGTGTGAGAGCCTATTGGCTAGTGAGCAAGTTAAGGATATGACATCCAAATAGCTATGTAGAATACACTTCAAAAAATAATAATAATAACATGGTGTTTCTTCACCTCCTTTGCACAAAAGGTGAGATCTTGATAATACTGTCATAACTTCCAGCTCAATTTTTGACATTTCCAAATTCTAACCCTAAACCCGACACCAATGTCCATAATTTCAGTGGAACCTGTATCCTATACTATTTAAAAGTAAGGAAGATATAAAGATGGTTAAATTGAAGTTAGGATATATATATATATTTCAATATTTTTATAAGACATCAGAAACTAAAAAGAGCAGGCAATGTTTACATCTGTCTTCTGGTTCACTTTCAATATATGCATTTAAAAATGAGAAGGATTTTTCCATTCTTTGATAGGGATAAAAAAAATGATGAAACCTTTCAATAATTAATCAATATATCCAATAAGAGAAAATATATGTAGCTCAGGGTTGAACTGTAGAATCCTTGGTGTTTTCTGAGATTGGTTGTTTGCTTGCAGACTTTAATTGCCCAACAAGGTAACATCATCAATGCTAGTAGGCAAATAGGGAGCAAACTCCATACTCACTATCAAAGATAATATTACCGACTCAATTAATGAAACATCTGCAACCAAGCAATCAAGCTCAGAGAGCATCAAAGTCCCCATAATCAATATATGTTGAAAAATTATGGCATTAAGTTTGCCCTTAATATAATTATCCTTAGCAATCAACCAATCAACAACTCACCATGCCATATAATTATAAGATTAAAGCACTTGTCTTACTTTTTTATTACCTGCTAATGAAACAGGGGAGGTAAAGCCTATTTTTTATAAGTCCCCCTCAGAAAAAAAGTATGGAAATGACAATACTCACAATGAAAAACAGAATTGAAAAACTGTAACAAATAACTGATTAAAGAGTTATATGGTGGTGCTTGAGTTTCAGTAGGAAAGAGTATTGGCCATAACTTGGATGGGGTAGAAATTTGTTCAGTTGGCAGTTTGGACAATTCCAACAATCATTCTGACAGAGTCGAACACTTTTATTACTGCAGTTGATAACTTTCTACTGCAGAAGGCTCCAAGCAGCTTATAAATTATACAAAAAGGAAGTAAAATCAAACCAATAATAAAAAAGTTATAGCACAAACCAGACTAATAATAATAATTCTGTCTGCACATGACCAAGCCTTAAGAACGAAGGCATATACAGCCAGAACTCGAAGACAGCAACAGACAGCATCTGTTTGCCATCTCTGCAAAGAAACTGAAGAAACATTGTTCTACTGGTTAGCTGCTACAAGAAGATCACACAGACTGACTACAAACAGCGGCATGATAAAGTAGCAACAAAAGTGCATTGGAATATTTGCAAGATATACCACTTGCCTACAAGCAGTGGTGGGCTGCTGCTGGTTCGGACCAGTTCAGGCGAACTGGTAGTTCCGATGATCAGATGGCCCCGCCCACCTGCCCCGCCCTATCCTGTCCTATATTTCCTTCTTTCTGGCTCAGCTAATTAGCGTAGCACAGCTGATTTTCACGCCTCCACTGTTCTACTTACTGGGGCTGCCTTAGAAAGTAAGCAGCTGAGCTTCAAATTGCTGTATTTTGAATGCTGTGTGCAAGTGCGTTAGATGTGTGTTAGACACACATACATAAAGTGTGCACTCACAGAACCGGTTGTTAAACCGGTTGCAGCCCACCACTGCCTGCAAACAATAAAGGATGGGGCCACAAAATAGACAAAGTAATAGAAAGTAAAAGAGTCAAAGTATTCTGGGACTACTGAACAGACAGACAATTGCCACAATATGCCTCAGACTTATCACCTGTTGTTAAGAAAGACAAAAAAGTTTGGATAGTGGATCTGGAATACTGCTCCACTACCAGCTGATTCCCTCTAACTGTTCCCAGGCAGTTATAAGCCTAATTTGGGTAGTTGTTTCCATCATAGCTAAAGAAATCATGTCCTACCTCAAGGTGTGTTAGAGTCTGGAGGAAACTCAGCCCTGCTCTGTTATGCATTCCACTGGCTTCCATTGTGTCAGCTGCAAACAAACAGCCAAGTAATCAGGCTCCATAGAAAGCTGCATGAAAAAGGATATTTTCTTTTCTTTTTCTAATATTTATGTCTCTGCCTTGGGGGAGACCGTACCCAGCACCTTCTGGCCTGTACGCTACAACTGTCCCAGACTGAGGTGATGAATATAATTGAGAACTTGACTTTGCACTCTGTTGAGAATAATTTGCATTGCTAAGGGTTGCATGTGAGTTCATTATATCTTCACAAAGTAGACAATGGTTATTCTTTCACCAAAATACTAATCCCATACAATTCAAATTCAATTCAAGTCAAACCTTTACTGTCCATGCACAACATGTGTACAATGAGATTGGATGAGCCTCCCTTAGTTCAGACCCCTCAAACACAAAATAGAATAGAATAGAATATATATATATATATATATTTGGCCAAGTGTGATTGGACACACAAGGAATTTGTCTTGGTGCATATGCTCTCAGTGTATATAAAAGAAAAGATACATTCATCAAGAATCATAAGGTACAACACTTAATGATAGTCATAGGGTACAAATAAGCAATCAGGAAACAATATCAATATAAATCGTAATGATACAAGCAATAAAATCACAGCCATACAGTCATAAGTGGAAGGAGATGGGTGGTGGAAACGATGAGAAGATTAATAGTAGTGCAGACTTAGTAAATAGTAAATACATCTCAATACCAGGAAGATATCTAGATTAAGATTATGAACTATTGTCTCTCTCATTTGTTCTGTGTGACATGCCTATATATCCTGACAAAGATGTTCATATAGGTTTATACATGCACATGTTCCTTCTTCTTTTCTTTATCTCCTAGTTGTATATGGGCATTTGTTGTTCAGTTGCTAAATCATGTCTGACTCTTCATGACTCCATGGGCCATAGCATACCAGGCCCCCTGTCTTTCACTGACTATCAGAGTTTGCCCAAATTCATGTTCAAATTTGTCAATGATACTATCTAGCCATGTCATCCTCTACTGCCCCCTTCTCATTTTGTCTTCAGTCTTTCCCAACATTGGGGTCTTTTCTAATGAGTCCTCTCTTCTTATTTGGTGGCCAAAGCCTTTGAGTTTCATCTTTAATATCTGTCATTCCAAAGAACAGTCAGGGTTGATTTCATTTAGGAATATAGGCATATGCATGTGTATAATATATGTAGCTAATCATAGAATGATGTAATATGTACCCATATGCACAAATCCTCTATGCATTTATACCACTCCTTTCATTATGAGCTCCAGGAGATTAACAAAAACAATTAAACATATAAATTTTCCCATTAGGGTGCATGATAGTTCCTCCCATCCTCTTTGAAAATATATGAATTCTTCATCAAAAGGAAGCAAAATTGTTTAGGAAATGGGATAACATAAGAAGTTATAATTGTGTAATTCTTGTGTGGTCTTCCAAAACTGTTCTTTCCTTTATCATTGCCAACTTGAGCTTATTTAAATCTTTTAGTATTTAAAAGCAAATCATTGCCATAGTTTGCAGCTCTGTAAAAAAAAAAAAAAGTATACAGTCTTGTATGCAAAATATTTACCGTCAAATTTGCTTCTAGAACTCTTGAAAGTCACTGCTAAACTCAGGTAATGAACTAAATTTGCAGAAAGCAAATTCATATTTTTCTGAGCTACCTAAGAGATCAATTTCAATTCACAGGGAAGCTTAAGCAGGTTTTGCCATGGTTAATGCTTGTTACAGAAAGGAATGCTAGTAAACATTGAATGGAAATTTGTGCGTACAATGGAGTAAGCATGTTATTATCTATATCAATAGGAAGCTTATTTGAAAGTCCATCTACATTCTGGTACAGGCATTCATATGCTAATAGATTGAAAAATAGTGGCCAGAGCTGTACAATGAGTAAAAAAAAAGGTTCCAGCTTTGTATATTAATAATTATAATAATCCATATTACTCCATTAAGCCATTAAGGAATGACTTAATTTTAATTAAGATTCATTATGATAATCACTAGAGGTTCTCCTGTACCATTCCATTAAATGCTTCTGGATATACAGTATGCATTTATTGCCTTGCATTGTTGTGGAAGTGATGGTAACCATCTGTAGTCTTGGTTACAATTCTTCATTATAGGTTGAGATACCAATAGTGGATTTACTTATTTGATTTATATCCCACCTTTCAATTAAACTTGAGAACTTATAGGTGATGAATTGTAGTTGATGACCAGGCTGAAGGAGGGGTCAAGCATGTCATCAGTCTTGAGTCTCTTCATGCCCATAAAAGATCTAAGTTCAGCCCACTTTGAATTCCTTTGATTCTTATCTTTTTATCCAATTTACTTTGATTGTTAGTAATTTAGATTCTTATCAAGACTATTAGCAAGCAATGAATCTGTATTCATTTGAACCACCTTGCTTCCTGATTTCTTGCACCTGTCATGAATAATAAAAGGCATAATAGAGAAAAAAATAATCAAAATAAATGACAACAATTGCATAAAACGAACTTTTCAGAGTCTGGCAGAAAAGATACAGATCTTTGAAGAGGTGTGAAGTGCACAATTCTTTGGCAAACACATCCAACAATTTGAAATAACTCCCAAAAAGCTGTTTCTCGAATTCTACAAAAATGAGATTCTGACAGGCATGGAAAAAATAGAATTAGGCCAAATGTGGCCATTTTTCTGTTGTACTTTTGGTCAACCCACTATTTGATTAGGTTTACTGAATTGAAATCTACAGGTCATATGCATCTAATTTTGTGCTAAAAATCATTTGTTCAACTTGATAAAAAAGAAATTGTGTTCATTGTCCTTTTCAAAGGAGGACAAAAACAAGCGATTTTAATGGTACCTTCAATTTATGCAAGTCATGAACAGTTTAGAATTGTGCACATAGTATGCCCCTGGATTTTCATGCCTCATATAAATTCATATGGACACACAATAAAGGGAAACTACAGAACAATAAAGGAGATGTAGGAGATGTTTCATATTAGTAAATTGGTCCACCTTATGATGATAAAAAAGTTGGAAAACACTACAAATGAATCTGTATTCTTTATATATATATATTTAAAGAAGCTCTAAAGCATCCTAAAAATAATAAATCTGGTTCATAGGGAAAAAAAAAACATTTTGAGAAAATAATAAGAAAGAGACGTTGCTCTTCTGCCCTTTTTGGTTGTTTTTTCAGCTAATTAATGTTTTAAATATTAAAATTTTGCTGGAATGAAATAAAGTAGTAGATCATGAACTGTTCAATCCAAATCCAAGAATGAACATGGCAGTTATTCTGAGCTTTTTATTGTTTCACACCTATAGACAAAATCTTGCCAGGCTGAGGATTCTACTATCTGCGTCTACAATATACTCCATGAATAATTAGGGAGGGACTGTCTTTACCCTCTTTCCCTTACACATAACTCTAGACTGGGGTGGGCTTCTAAAATTTTAGCAAGGGGTTCTCTGCCTGGTTGCTTGGTGGGCGTGGCCATGGTGGGCGTGGCCTAGTCAGCTTCCTGCACCATGGCGGGAGGGGGAAGGGTTTGCTCTCCCCAGGCTCTGGAGGCTTTCCTCAAGCCTCTGGGAGGGTGAAAACAGCCTCCCCGGCTCCGGAGGCCCTCTGGAGGCTGGAAACAGGCCTTCCCGAACTTCTGGTAGGCCCATTTTTCACCCTCACCGAGCCTCCATGGATGCCCTGCACTTACCTGCATCCAAAACAGGCTGTGTGGGAACTCCTGGGAGGAGCAGGTTGGGGTGGGTGAGGCTAGCCAGGAGTGGGATTTGGGGGTTCTCTGAACTGCACAGAATCTTAGCTAGAGGTTCTCCTGAACCTCTGAGAACCTCCAGCAGCCCACCCCTGCTCTGGAGTAAGTTGCCTCTTATTCCTCTGGAATCCACTTTCTTTCTCCTGGGAATCCATCTCCTCACTGCATTCCATCCCACAAATATATGAATGGCATCTACAACTCTTCTTTGATAATTCCTTGGATCTATGTATTTCAGTCTCTTACTGTATTCCAAACTCTTCTTTCTTTAGTTTGAAATGCAGTTTATGTTATGTTCTATTTAACACTCATGAACAAAAGTAAACTACAAACCAGTGTCATGTGTCAAGATTGTATTATATCAGTAGTGAAAGACTTGCTTATTTTACATAAATTATTTTCCAGTTTCACTTCAATAATTTAAGATAGAGGTCTCCAACGTTTCTGGCTCAGCGGATTGGTGGAGGCAGCAGCGGGAAAAGGGGGGATGGTTTCATGTGCACGGTCTGCTTTAATAAATGCAACATCATGCACACATGCATGCTTGCTTGCTCACCACTTTTACAGCCCAGTTCCAAACAGGCTGCAGCTTGGCAGTGGGGACCCCACTTTAAAATAATCTAATACAGTGGTGGAATTCTAATTTTTTTACTACTAGTTCTGTGAGAGTGGCTTGGTGAGCATGGCATGGTGGGCGTGGCAGGGGGAGGATACTGCAAAATCCCCATTCCCTCCTCACTCCTGGGGGAAGGATATCTCCATTCCCACCGCACTCTGGGGCCAGCCAGAGGTGGTATTTGCCGGTTCTCCAAACTACTCAAAATTTCTGCTACCAGTTCTCCAGAACCTGTCAGAACCTACTGAATAGCACCCCTGATCTAATAGCTTTTATGATTTAGAATTTGAGATGTCTTTTTCAGCCCATGGATGCTAGCAGAAATGTACGTGCTATACATATGAAATGGAATTTTCCATTCTGCTCCATATAAATGAAATATTGTTTCTGTAGATCTGTAGTTGTCCACATTCTCAATTTTTAGAATGGTGGCTAAGACATATCTTTTTTAACTTTAACAACGTTTTAACTTAAGTTATTTAAAAATAACTCATATTTTTAGGATTGTTGTTTTTTATATTGTCTTGGTGGAAGCTTGCACAAAGCAAGCGTATGTTGAGAAAAAAATATATCACACATATCTGGAGTTTGTTTTACTCATTCTATAAGAGGAAGCAATGAAGATTAGGATGTTGTGTAATCCTATGACAGCACAGATCAGGGTAGTTGACAGTGGATCCTGAGGAAAGACATTTAAAGAGATACTTTAAAGAGCTCCAGACTGATGCTATTTTCATGCCCTTGAGCATTCTGAACCATATTATTGGATACAGATCTGAAATATAGCATAGACCGGTGGCCTTCAACCTTTTGGGTACCAGGGACCGGTTCTGTGGAGACAGGTTTTTCCATGGACCAGAGGGGGTGTGATTTCGTGTGCTGCCTGCATCCCACAGATGGGTCTTTGTTTGTTGGTGTGGTCCTTTTCTGACATGCTGTGGCCAGGTACTGGTCCATAGACTGGGGGTTGGGGACCCCTGGCATAGACAATGCAAATATCCTATATGTCAGTTTGTTATAAGAAAGACATCGATGGTTTCCACTTCCTAGAATAGAACCAACATCCTTTTGAGTAATCATGGTTTTAATTAAATTAAGAAAGGGATAATAAGCAAAGCAGAACTATTTTAACAAAAGAATCTTGGTGGACTTTGGAGAGAAACCTAAAAGATGTGGCCTTGCAACTAAAATGTATCCCTGTGTATTTCTTTTTTACATCATGCTTGCTAGGGGTGGGTTCTACTTACCTTTACTACCGGTTCACAATGGGATTGTGCGCGCATGCTCGCTTCGCTCGTGCACACGTCTTGCTTCTGCACATGCACAAAAGCTTCTGTGCATGTGCAGATCGCTTCTGATAACATCAGGGTCAGTGGGCGGAGCCTCCCACCAGTTTTACTACCGGTTCTATAGAACCAGTCCGAACCGGGGGACACCCACCACTGATGCTTGCATGAAGAAAAGCAGGTATACAGTCCAGTTATAGGAATACATCTCTTTCCCTTTCATGTAATCAGAACAAAGTCTTTGAGATCAATTCAATTCAAAAGTTTTAATATATTTAATATATTTTTCGGAGTATAAGATGCTCTGGACTATAAGACACACCTACCTTTTTTGGTGAGGAAAACAAGAAAAAGAAATCTGCCTCTGCCTCCCAACAATTTTGCCTCATTGCAGCAAACAGCAAATAGCCTGCTTTACTTTCATTTTCATTTTCAGCATAGCTTGATTAGCACAAGAAAAAAAAATTGCTCCCAGCAATTTACCTCCTTGCAGCAAACAGCAGAGGCCCGCACAGCAATAGGCAATGGCAATCCCTGCAGCCTGAAACAGCTGAGAGTCGGGAGGCCGATCCAATGGACAATCTTGTGCTAATTAGACTGTGCTGAAGCTGAAATGGGCTGTTTCTTCTTGCGGCTTGCTGCAAGGAGGTAAATTGCTGGGAGGCAGAGGCCAAAGGGTGGGGACCAGTGGGTGGGTGGGGCTACATTCAGTGTATAAGACGCACCCAAATTTTCACTCCCTTTTAGGGGGGGAAAAGGTGTGTCTTATACTCCAAAAAATATGGTACTTCAAGTATATGCTTAATAATCAAATGACTGAAGTAAAACTTGATCACAAGTAAGATAGCTATTTGTATATTGAGGTGGTCTGACAGCTCCAATATTATCTCTTGATGGAGCTGTAGTTCCCTTTTTGTAGAAGATCTGTGCATTTGGGTGTCTTCCTGGACTACAGCTTCTGCTGGATGGAAAGAGAGGCCATGTCCAAGAGACTGCCTTTGATTCACTAATTGGACTGAAAGGACATTATGGGGGTGTCTGATCATGATTGATTTGGATTCATTACTGCAATGAAAACTCCATGGGACTGCTTTGAAACCCTTTGGAAGCTATCGTTGGTCCAGGATGCAGCAACCTGCCTGTTGGCTGATGCACATTGGCAGAAGCATATGGCATTCATGCTTCAGGACCTGCGCTGGCTTCCTGCCAGCTTCTGGATGTGATTTGATTTTATCGATTCTAGAGATAGAGCCTTTATGATTTAGTAGAGGTTTAGCATTAAGGTTTTCAACAGTCTTCTTCAACCCAATTCTTATTCAACTCACCTTATTCTCACATCCCAGAAGAAACTGCTACCAAAGTCCCCATTTTTTAAAGTGAACACCAGGGACTAGGGTTGAAATCTACTTACCTTCCTTACCGGTTCGGAAGTGCATGCACCGCACATGTGTCACATGCACGTGCAGACCTTCTGTGCATGTGCAAAAACACCTTACTTCCTGGTTAAAACCAGGAAGTAACAACACCTGGGTGGGTGGGCGGAGCTTTGCTTCGCCATCGCTACCGGATCGCCGAACCACCCGCTATGATCGCTACCGGATCGCCCGATCCGGTCTGAACCGGGAGCATTTCACCCCTGCCATGGACCCTGTTTCTTAGTAAGGACTCCTGTATTATAAAAAAAATCCTCTGGAAATCAGATTAGCCCTTATGTTGACAATTTTCCATTCACTTTTTAAAACCAACTCTTTTTTTCAGCTTATGGAGAATGGAATGGAAGCTTTTATTATTTAGTTTTTATTTTGTTGTAGATGTTATCACTTTTCCATTTTTTTTTACTGCTGTAAATGCTTTATTGAATTGCTCACACTTTTTCTGAAAAAAGAGAAAAAAACCCCATGGTTGGCTGTATTCTGTATGAGTAATATAGAGTAATACAGAACAATTGTTAGCCCTTCGTGGCAGACCAGACTAGGATGAGATATTTATGACTACTAATGCTACTTATTATAAGATTACAGTACCAAAATCTTGCAAGTCTGCATGTGCTTCCCCCTCCCTCCCTTTAGTTTTCTCAAATTACATTTCTTTTCTGCCCCAAATTCAAATGTCTTTTATCAGACTATTGTCTTGGGTTGCATCTCTTCCTCCTGCTCCTCAAGGTTATTCCTACTGGCATTACACATGAACACGCAAGCACACACACACACACACACACACACACACACACACACACACATGCACACATATAAGCTTTGTGTTAAGAAAGAAGAAAGAACTGAAAACATTAAAGTCATTCCATTCAAGGATGCCAGTCTGAAATGGTTCTGCAAATCTATCCTAGCCTAGGTTTGCACATTTCTTGAAAAAACAGTGCAGATTAGATAATGCAGAAAATTGTTCTGTGGAATAGAATGAAATGACGCGCACAGAAGTAGCAGATGTTGTGGAATGATTAGAACATGATGGAACACAACATTTGTTGTGTGCCATTGTTTTCCTCCCATATCAAGCTTGTAGTCATCAGTATGTCCTGCGGCCAGTTAAAAGGACAGTCAGTTTCTCAGCAGGATGATGTTTTCATGCAGGAAAACATCTTCTTCAGCAGATTGTTAGGGTGTTTTTAAAAAAGATGTTCATGGTAATCGTTTAACATATCACAAGGTAGGTTTACGAAGATTAATCATATTGTAATATGGAGTTTCTTAGCCTCAGCAAGATTAAGGTGTGTGGATTTCAACGCCCAGAATTCCCCAGCCAGCATGTATCTTTTTATGTCGTAAACTGCCCACAGTTGCTTCAAAATGAGATGGGAGGCAAATAAATTTAATAAATAAATAAATAGTTGCTGCGGTTGAAAAACATAGCTCTAATACTATATTTCAATGTTTATTAGTAGTGGGAAAACTTATTTTTTTTCTCTCTTCCCATTATTCATTTATATCCAGAAGGGGATAGTGAGGAGTAGTTAGTGTAATTTGTTTCAAGATGACAACTCACCACATACTATACATACAGGCAATATTGTGACACAATCAGTACAGGTTTGTATTGTGATGTTATATTTCACATTTTTGTCATTTTGAAGTCCTGGTTAGATATAGGCATCTGAGACTATAGAATGGAAAAATAGTTGAGGCTTATTTAAACCCAAGTGCTCTAGAAACTTTAGCTACTCTGTTTATCACATTGTCAAATTCAAATACTTGGTAGCTATTTATTAACTTTACATTTGCCTATGCGTCATATATACCTCCTGTTTACTTTTGCTAAGAGCTAAGAGCTCAGAAACTTAAAATAGACCTATGAAGTAGGTTAGCTGAAGAGTGCAAAAGGTTAGCCATTTTTAATCTCTCGAACCGCTTGCAAGTTTTCTGCCGTCATTTTAAGTTCAAATTCATTCCTTTTTAACTCTCTTATAAACATCTATATTTTCCATTACCCTAGTAAACCATTCTTTCTCTAATTCTGCAGTATTTCTTATCTGTTGATTTCTAATGCAATGGCAGCCACAGATTATCCAAAAGTCCAAAAGTTCTGATCCAAAAGACAGCCACCCTTTGGCTAGTTATCAGTGCTATAGCAGACATGGATTTCTGCTACTGTAGGTAGTCGTTGACTAATAACCTCTCTTGCTCAATGATGTGGTCATTAAGTAAATTGTGCCCAGTTTTAAAATCTTTTTTTTGCCAAAATCATTAAGCAAATCCCCACTGATTTTGCTTTTTCAAGTCACCTGTGAACAAATGACAATCATATGGCCCTGGGGCCCTAAAACCATCATAAATATATGCCTATTGCCAAGGTCCAAATTTTGATCATGTGACTTTGGGCATCCTGTGATGTTCATAAGTGGAAAGGCAGGCCGTGGCTTTTTTCAGTCATTGAATGAACATAAGTCAAAGACAGTTTAGAGTATCAGTATATAGCTCCCAGCAATCTGGGTCTTCACTTTAGTGACCTCCAAAGGATGGAAGGCTGGTCAACCTCAGCTGGTCAGGATCAAATTGGGTAGAGTTAGCCTGTAATATTGCATTCCAACCACTGCACCACGATGATGGGTATGTACCAGGGGTGAAATCTAATTTTTTTTGCTACCGGTTCTGTGGGCGTGGCTTAATTAGTGGGCAGGGCTTGGTGGTAAGGTGACTGGGTGGGCGTGGCCAACTTAGTGTCACTTCTTTGCCCTTTTTTAACCTACAAAACACAACACAACACAACTGGCTCATCCACAATGTAAAAGCAGCTGTGCTAGATCCAAATGGCCCTGCAACAAGCAGGAACCTCACACAGCCACAAAAAGCCCAAAAAAACAACTTTCACACTTTACACACACAAAATTCCACATACAGCTTTGTGAGATTTTGTGTGTTTGTGTAGTTAGAGTGAAACACTACAGAAACACACTAAATCTTAGAAAGCTGAGATTTTAAATAAAATATTATTTTATTTTAATTTATTTTTATATAAAAGCAGCTAAATTTAAAACTTCCTAAACTTTAAATGGCTAGGTCTAAAAAAAGAACAACTAAAAAAAACCCCAATTAACTATTTTTTTAAAGGTCCCAAAGGGGGAAAAAACTTACCCAATAGAACAGGGGTCTCCAACCTTGGCAACTTTAAGACTTGTGGACTTCAACTCCCAGAATTCCTCAGCCAGCTTTGCTTGGAGTTGAAGTCCACAAGTCTTAAAGGGGTGGGGGGGAGAGAAAAAAAAGAAACTTTTTTCTTTTAAATGGGTCTGACAATCCAAGATGAGTTGCTTGATTAGCAGGCAACTCAGCTAGGATCGTCAGAGCTTGGATCATCAGAGCTTGGATCGTCAGAGCCATTTAAAAGAAAAAAAAGGCTCTGATGATCGTGCAGCTCAGCTGGGCATGGGGGGTGGGGCAAGGATTTTTGCTACCGGTTCTCCGAACTGCCCACCACCATCGCTACCTACTCACCCGAGCCGGTCCGAACCGGGAGCATTTCACCCCTGGTATGTACCCTGTTTTCCCTAAAATAAGACATCCCCTGATAATAAGCCCAATCGGGCTTTTGAGCGCATGGCAATAAGGCCAAGAACTTATTTCAGGGTTCAAAAAAATATAAGACAGGGTCTTATTTTCGGGGAAACACGGTAGCTTATGTCAATTTTTGTTCTCTCAATTCCATTACAAGAAAACTTGTATCTCATTCTCCAAAAGAGAACAAAGGAAGTATCTAATTGTTGATTTGCATCTATTGTCAGGCCTGCTGCTGCTGGGTAAAAAGAGAAATTATTGTTTTAATCTTATGGAAATTTTGCAGAAGTTACGATTCAGTAAGATTAATAAATATTCTTTTGAATAAAAACATATAGAGTCCTATGCATTTCCTAGACATGATTAAGAATTACCAGTCAATATAAGATACAACATAGACTTGGAAAGATTTGGGATATTTTTTAACTTCCTTAATAAAAATCTTTTTTACCAACTATTTTGGTTTCTAATTTTATTTTGCTTTCTGCTTAGCCTCCAGCTAGAGAGAATATTATAAGGAACTTTAAAAGCTTCCTCTTTTGGAAATATAGTTTCTGTTGGCAAGATACAGTATATCTTCCTAGCATCATTAGACTAAGGAAGCATTACCAAAGTCATTCAAAATATGATTTGACAATACAGTTTCCTGACTTGTTTCTTTTTTCCAGTGATTATACTTTTAGAATAAGAGGCTCAAAATCCTCATACAGAGATGCAGTCTGATGCATTTTTGATGATATTTTCCCCTGAGCACAAACTTCAGTGTATTTAGATTCTTTCTAGTATTACCAGGGAACATTTTTTTGTATAAATAGTTTATGTATTTGCTGATAAAAACAACACCTATTAGAAAATCCAGTTGTTCAAGCAGGTTTGTTTCTTTACAATGATTTGGTCCTCTTTTGTACATTTGGTTTCAGTTTTAGTTAAACTGAATTAATTTGAACAAGTGTTTTCTCCTTTACTTTTGTGCTTTTGTTGATTTGTTTGTTTCTGTTTGCTTGCCCATACCCAAAACAGTGCAATTTAAATATTTTATAGGTAGTCCTCAACTTACAAGTAGTCGGTTAGCAACCTTTTGTAGTTACAACAGATCTCCAAGGGGTAGTAGTAAGGGGTGAAATCTACTTACCTTCCCTACTGGTTCAGAAGTGCACGTGCCACACTATCAGTTAAAACCAGGAAGCAACGATGACTGGGCAGGTGGGCGGAGCCTTGTGTTGCCATCACTACCAGTTCTCCAAACCATCCGCCACCATCACTACCGGTTCGGCTGAACCGGTCTGAACCGGTAGCATTTCACCCTTGGTAGTTGGGTTCTGAAGTTCCAGTTGCCACCCTGTCCTCTACATTCAAGGTTAGGGTTTTGGATGCTTAACAACTGGTCTGCATTTATGGCCAATTCCAGTGTCCTACAGTCACATGACTGTGTTTTATGACATTTTTGCCAAACTGGTACTTACTTTCAGTTTTGGGCAAAACCAGTCCATAGCAAACAATTCAGGAGTGGTATTGACTTACCTTCACTACTGGTTTTTAAATGTGAGTGTGCACACACGCTCACTTCACTCACACGTGACACCTCTGCACATGCGCAGGACCTTTTGCATATATGCAGAGCGTCAAAAACGGGACGTGATGACATCCGGGCAGGTGGGTGGAGCCTCTGCCCGAACCGGATAGAACCGGTTGACTACTACCACTGAAACAATTGATTCGCTTAATGATTGTTGTGATAGCTTAACAACAACTGCAAAAAAGGTAAAATTGAGTCAGTCAGATCAGTCAGTCAGATTTTAACTTTTGGGGAGAAGAATGACTTTGGAATTTTGGAAATTTTGCACCAACCTAAATATTTTTCTTGCAATATTGAACTGTAGCATCCATTGCCTTTTTGAGCCCTTTGCAAGAAGGAGAAAGAAGGACTGCATTGCCGCATAAAATAATATTGAAATGTTGTGACCTACAAAACGCACACCCAATCCAATTATATGTGCAAAGGAGGCAATCTTGTTATTGGTTCCTTACTGCTATTTTTATTTGGGATGCAATTATGCATAGAAAATCTCCTGCTTTTCTATGTATGAAAAAATTGAAATCCAAGCGCAGTTCATGAGCCACCTCTCAAACCAGCTATACCCAGCAACTGAATCCTGAAGTCAGCTATCATCTATCTCAAATTGTTAAACACAATTGTAATTACACAGCTCCTATTTGCATGTTAGGATTTTGGTTTGGCTTGCTCTGCTTTTTTTTTTTTTAAACGAGTCTCCAAAAGCTTCAATTACTGTAGACAGTATAATGATTTTTTTTTCGTTTGCAATGAATATTAAAGTCACATACTGAGATTATATATTATCTTTTTTTCTGCTCTGTTACGCAGCCTTATTCCCAGAGAAGAGGCTGCTTTGACTGGTTTTTCAATTGGCATCAGGGATATCCATGGAGAAGCTTCTAGCATTATCCAATTGTAATTGGGTCCTATTCAGTACTCCTGATTTAAAAGATCTTTGGAGGTTTTTTTGTCATCACTGATCTCCAGAAATGCCAGATGAAAAAGGTTCACATACCAACCAGACAGGGAACACAGTTTCATCCTTTCTAAATTAGAATACAGAATAACAGAATTGGAAGGGACCTTGGAGGTCTTCTAGTCTAACCAGTGGTAAAATCCTACCGGTTCGCACCAGTTCGGGTGAACTGATAGTGATAAAAGCTATTGGTTCAGCGAACTGGTAGTAAAAAAAAAGCTACTGGTTGGTCCAAGCTGGTATTTCCGACGATCAGCTGTGCTGCACTATTTAAAATCACTACAAAGCAGGAAATCCTGCTTTCTAGTGAGTCTAAATTGCGCGGCACAGCTGTTGTCCACCTTGCTGTTTTACTTACCTTCCCAAGCCTCCTTTTTCTGTGCGTAGTGTGCGTTTGTCATGTACTGCGCATGCACACGCATGCAGTGTGCATTTGGTGCACAGCGTGCATGTGCATGCAGCGTGCATTTGGCGCACACCACACACGCGTGGGCAGCGAACCGGTGGCAAACTGGGGAGGATTTCACCACTGAGTCTAACCCCTGGTCAAGTAGAAGACCCTATACCCGTGACGGTGAACCTATGGCACTCATGCCACAGGTGGCACACGGAGCCATATCTTTGTTGCCCTAGCTCAGCTCCAGTGTGCATGAGCGTGCCAGTCATCTGATTTTCGGGCCTTCTGGGCCTACCAGAAGTCAGGAAATGGGCTGTTCCTGGCCTCCGGAGGGTCTCCGCGGAGCTGGGAAAGGGCGTTTTCGCCTTCCCCAGGCTCCTAGAAAGCCTCTGGAGCCTAGGGAGGGTGAAAAAGAGGCCTACCAGGCCCACTGTGTCATCATGTGCCAAAAGTGGGGTCGCACGGGGGGTTGTGTGTGCATGTGCGGGGGGGGGGCGCGGCACAGCATTGAATTATAGGTGTGGGCACATGTGTGCGCAACCCCCCCATGCTTCCCAAAATTTGCAATTTTCTGGAGGAAATTGTTTGCAATTTCAGCTGAAATAAGGGGTACAGTCATTAAATACTTATTTACTTTAAAGGTCAACCTTAGATGAACAAAATGTATTCTTAGTAGAAGATGAATAATTAAAATGACATATAATTTCATTACATCTCTAAACTATTTAAAAGTCAAGGTATCTAGAGCAGTAGGAAGCAACACCATTGTTTAATAAAGGAAGAAACAACACCCCAATCAAGGGACCAATAATGAAGAAACCGTACTTCAACCAAGACTGGGTATATGTAGTCCACACTATTACAAATAAACCCCACTCTCTCTTACACTACAATATTACATAGTCTGATAATAAAACACATGCAAAAAAACAGCCAAGATCTGGGAACATGCAAAATGCAACAAGAACAGCAAAAATAACAATAACTCATACAACACTGGAGTTCTCAGAAGAATATTCTGTACTATGTAAAGTGATTCAGGATTTTTTTAAAAAAATGTTGCTACAGGAATCAAATATTAAGTCTTGTATGAATCTTTGTTCTCCAGTTTCCTGCAAATTTTCTTTTCTGCAAGGGAAATTTCCTGCCCTATTCTCAGAAAATACATGCATACATACATACATACATACATACATACATACATACATACATACTGTTCTGCCCCAGCTCCGGATTCCTGAGGATATTGACACACACCAACGGTCCTTATCAAATTTATTAAGTAGCAAGAATAAATCAAAGTCCGACAAAGGTTAGCAACCAGCCCAGAAAAGATACGATAAGACTTTTCCAAAAATGCTGAAGTTGTTTCCAGCAAGAAATTACTAACTGCGTGCCACTTAAATAGGCTAAGGGAGTGGCCAATTATCCTCAATCCTTACTCTCGAGGAGACCTCCTCCTCCTGAGTAGCCGCTCCTGCCTTTTGGCAGCCCTGCGTGCTCGAGCATTGAGGAGACACTCCTCCACTTCACTCTCTCCACTTGAAGGAGCCTCTGGAGGTTCTGAAGGCCCTGGCTGAGTCTCTGCCTCTGGCCCCACATCCTCTTCAGCCTCCTTGCTGTCTAACGCGAGCGCCAGCTGCGCAGGCTGCTGGCGCGACACCACACCAGCCTCCTCGTCGTCGGGATCAGCCACGATCCGCGCAGGCCGCTGGTGGGCCACAACAAATACATACATAAATATATACAGGGTGGATTCTAAAAATTTTTACTACCGGTTCTGTGGGCATGGCTTATTTTGTGGGCATGGCTAGCTGGTCATGTGACCGGGTGGGCGTGGCTAGCTGGTCATGTGACCGGGTGGCCATGGCTATGTATATAGGGACTACTCAGAGGGCTGAAAAAAGTCATTTCTGACAGGACCCCACACTTTTGACTGGTCCTCACACTTATGACCATCCTCACATTTATGCCCGTGCAGCATTCTTAACAACCATGTCACTCATTTCACAACTGCTTCTCTTCACCATGGTGACAAGATAGGGCAAAAAATGTAAAATATGAGGACAGTTGTAAGTTTGGGGACTAGTCAAAAGTGCGAGGACCAGTCAAAAATAATTTTTTCAGCCCTCTGAGTAGTCCATATGCACAAAAGGACTACCCAGAGGGCTGAAAAGAGTGATTTCTGACAGGTCTTCGCACTTATGACTGGTCATCATTTATGCCCATTGTAGCATTCTTAACAACCATGTCACTCATTTCACAACTGCTTCTCTTCACCATGGTGACAAGATATGGCAAAAAATGTAAAATGTGAGGACAGTTGTAAGTTTGAGCACTGATCAAAAGTGCAAGGACCAGTCAAAAATAACTTTTTCAGCCCTCTGAGTAATCCATATGCACAAAAGGATACAGCAATAGAGTGGGATGAAGGAAGGAGAAGAGAGGGAAAGAAGAGAAGTGAGGAAGGAAGGGAAGGGAAATTAGAGTAGGAGTGAGGGTAAGAGAGGGAGGAAGAGAGGACGAGAAGGAGGAAGGAAGAGGAAGTAGGGAGGAGAAGAAGGGGGGAGAGACAGTAAGAAGGAAAGAAAAGAGAGAGATGGTAGGTTTGAGGAGAAAGATTGCTGTACAATAAAAAAGATGAAAGGGAAGAAAGGCAACCACAAACAAATATAAAAATATTAAGTTAAAGAATGAATGGTTAAACTTTAAAGAATAAAAGAGAACAAATATGAATAAATAGCAATAATTAGAAACACACATACAAACATACAATGTATTTTCTTTGAACAGAGTATTTGGCCGGTTCACAAATTTAAAGTGTTTAGTCATTTCAATTAAATTTACAATTTCTATATTTCCTTTTGCCATATTTATTCTTCATCTATTTTTTAAAAAAAATCAATATTACCCTTCATCCTCATTTCTAATCTTAATCAAATTCAATTTTTCCCTTCTATTCTATATTATACCCTTTCCCATTGTCATCTATTTTTATATCCATCCTCACATTGGTTAATTACGTAATTATGTTGTTTAATACAAATTCAACATTTTAATATAAATCAATTAGTTATATAACTATCTTTTTTGTATATTAATCAATATGAACATGAATATTCCAATTATTTCCATGCAATCCAATTTCTTACAAATCAATGAATTATATTTACCAATAATAATAAACCAAATAATTTCTCCCATACATTCCTCCAAACCACAACTTAACCATTTCTGCTTTCAACACAATATACAATTAATAGTATCTCAATTATTACAATTCCCTAGTTAAATAAAGTTTTTTTTTCTTTTGTGTTTTAAAATCTTGAACTCTCCTCTTTTGCCCTAAATTTCCCATTGTTTGCACCTACCTTTTTTGGTGAGCAAAAAGAAAAAGAAATCTCTCCCTGCTTCATTTTCTCACATTGCAGCAGAGCCTGCTTTACTTTCAGTTTCATTTTTTCCCTAGCATAGCTACTCATTTGTTTTCTTTTAACACTGATCAGCTGTAGGGCGGCCCTTTGAAGCTCCGCGGCAAGAGTTTAAACAGTTTTTTTCCCTCTAGCCATCAGCTTGCAGCAATATATTGGGGGTGGGGCCAAATAAAAGGTAAGAATAACGTGGGGGGTGGAAAGGCGGGGGGGAGAACCGGTTCAGTGACATCATATTGTCACCGCTACCGGCTCGCGGGAACCGGTGCAAACCGGAAGCAACCCACCACTGATACATACATACATACATATTAAAAATCATTCATTATCATCCTCACAAGAATGTAGGTTTGATAAATGCCATATTTCAAGCTATTTAGCTCTCATCAGCTAGCCATACCCTTACTCGGATTCAAACTTGGTTATGGCTAGCTGATGAGAGCTAAATAGCTTGAAATAGATCTTTACTAGTCTCCCTTTATTTCTTTATCAGCAAATATAAATTTGGTATAAAATGGTTTATCATGAATGCGACTGCTTGAGGGCTCCTGGATTGGAGCTGAAAGGCGAAAGGGAAGCAGAAAGGTAGACCAGATACTTCGATAGAAACACACACACATACATATGCATATACTGTACATAAAAATAATCTATGGCATTTATGAAGCCTACATTCTTGTGAGGATGATAATGGATGATTTTCTTTTTCTTCACACATCTCACCTTCACGATTCTCTCTAATGTGGTGTGATGAGAACAGCATCCTTCATGGGGGCTTTAATTTGGGGTTACAGACCCCAGAAAAAAAATAGTTGTATAATTAAAAACAAAAAACAAAAAAGGGATACTGATAGGCATTTGGTGATTACCTTCTAAAAGAATGGAATATCGTATTTGGGGTACATCATGCTGAGGAATGACACACTCAATGAAACTGCAGGAAAATAACTTCCGATTAGGTATTAGAAGAACTTTTCTGATATGAACAGCTATCAATCAATTGCATTGTAGTGTGGTATGTTCCCTTCACTGGAAGTTGCCAAGCAGAGGTTGGGTAGCCATCCCATCTGGAATTATGCAGGAGATACTGCAGCAAACATAGTGTTGCTTTGTTATATGACCAATTAATATTACCAATTAGTTATCTCTATATTGAATGTAAGAAATGTGGAAGGGAAAGGGATAGAAGTATTTATCTCTGAGGGAGTTGGGAGGTTAAGAAATATGAAGTATAAATAAATAAACATATTGCATCATTAACTGGATATACCTCATGGCGAGCAGGCTTTGGGATAAGGAATGTATTAGAACAATGGCATTTAGAACTATAAGCACATATTAAGTAGTAGAGCATTTAGCAATGATTTTGAATCAATGCTGTTGATCGTTGCAGATCAATGATGTTGATCTAGGTAGTTATGGGTCAATATTAAATATTATTAATAAGTTCCAGAATACATAAACAGGATAGAAAGATGAACAGTTAATGAAGTAAATGAAGAGTTTTTCCCTTAAAAAAACAACAAGTAATAGGGAAGAAATTAGGAAAATAATATTTCAAAGGAGAAGGAGCAAATAATGATGAACTGATGTGAGACTTTCTTGACAGTTATGCCATTTTTTTCAACGTCTGCGGTATTTGACAGAGTGCAACTGCAGGCAACTTTTGCCTATGTGTTGTTCTAACACACAACCAAATCAAAACTATTCTTAGACCATGATGATAGCAGAAAGTCTACCAATAAAAACATGGGAAGAAAGTATGGCATGCAGAGTAAGTATGCATTACCCAGGCCACCCCAACGATGCCCTTGAAGTGATGTCCCAGTGCCTGGAGGCTGTGTGGATCTGGATGGGGAGGAACAGGCTCAAGCTCAACCCTTCCAAGACTGAGTGGCTGTGGCTCCCGGCATCCTGATATAGTCAGTTGACTCCATCACTGACTATTGGGGGCGAGTCTTTGGCCCCCACAGAAAGGGCTCGCAATCTGGGAGTCCTCCTGGATATGCAGCTGTCCTTGGAGGAACATCTGACGGCTGTAACCAGGGGGGCCTTTTGTCAGATTCGTCTGATTCACCAGTTGCGGCCCTTTCTTGATCGGGATTCCCTGTGCACAGTCACTCACGCACTCGTCACCTCTCGCCTTGACTACTGCAACGCTCTCTACATGGGGCTCCCCTTGAAGAGCACCCGGAAGCTCCAACTGGTCCAGAACACAGCAGCGTGGGTAGTGACGGGAGCAGCATGGCACTCCCATGTAACACCGCTCCTGTGCAAGCTGCACTGGCTCCCGGTGGTCTTCCGGGTACGCTTCAAGGTGTTGGTCATCACCTTTAAAGTGCTCCATGGCATAGGGCCTAGCTATCTTCGAGACCGCCTGCTGTACCGACGACCTCCTATCGACCTGTGCGCTCCCACAGAGAGGGTCTCCTCAGGTGCCATCAGCCAAACAATGTAGGCTGGTGACCCCCAGGGGGAGAGCCTTCTCTGTGGGGGCACCTACCCTCTGGAATCAATTACCCCCAGAGATAAGGAGAATCCAAGACCTCAGTGCCTTCCGCCGTGCCCTTAAAACCCACTTTTTCCAGCAAGCCGGGCTGGCTTAAGAAGAAATTTTAAAAAGTTTTAAATTGGTTTGTGATTTTTAATTCTTGGGCCAAATTTATATATATATTAATTGTTTTTTAATATTTGTATTTCATGTTCTTAATTCTGGCTGTACACCGCCCTGAGACCTCAGGGAGAAGGGCGGTATATAAATTGGAAATAAAATAAAATAAAATAAAATAATTCCCATACCTATTTCCATTCCTTGAATAGCCAAAGTTTAGGTGAAGAGTGGTTTCAAAAAGGCAAGAAATTGCATAAAGGAATGGAAGACAAGAACTTTTTGTGATGAGTTTCATGTTCTGAAATAGCAACTGGCAACAGATTACAAACTTCTTAAAATTTTGCCATTTGTCCCAAATGAAGAAGAACCTAGATACTAATTGGCAGTGACAAAAGAGAAAAGGCACAAAGAAAGAAGACCAGATGAAAATATTGTGATGTGGCATTTATTCTTTGTATGAGAATTCAGAGACTGTAATGGTGATGAAGATAACTTCAGCCTGCAATGTTTCTTCTCTTTCTCGGAAATAACATACTTTAATTAAAGCTATTGTAAAATTGTTATTTATGCTCTTTTAAGTTTATGCAAAGATGGTAGAGATAGATAGATGATACATAGATAGATAGATAGATAGATAGATAGATAGATAGATAGATAGATAGACAGACAGACATAGATAAAGATAAAGATAGATGATAAAGATAAAGATAAAGATAGATGATAAAGATAAAGATAAAGGCTCTAGTTGTAGGATGCCTATCAGCATTCACACTGTAAGAATCAGTGGTCCTAAGAGGACAATGTGATGGTCCTAAAATCTCAGTTAATTCCACAGTTGCTATTTAAATGAAGAGTAAATTTAGGCAAATAGCTTAGACATGGAATCTCAATGGCTTAAATTAACATCTGAGAGACAAAGTAATAAAAACATGCCCTAGATACTCAAATTTCACATTTCACACCTTCTTTTGCATCCTAATTTACAACCTGTGTAATAATGTTCTATTTCAAGGAATAGAGGGAAACACTAATTGATAAAATTAATTGGGGAGTAGCAAAATATCTCTCAAAGTCACTGATGATCAGCCAACATTCTTATCCTGACTCATTTTTCATCGGGGACACAAATTCTTGCATCCCCATTGATTCATTAAATGTTCCTCTTTATTATATTGCATAACATCCTCTTGCATTGAATGTTCCTTAACTTCTTTTTCTTTCACAGTCATGTTCTGGTTGAACATGTTCTCAGTTGTGTAGCCATTAAAATGTTCAACTCTGTATGTATTAAGTAAACATGTTCAATATATTGAAATATTCACGGGTAATTTTTTCCTCAGTCATCAACATGTACACACTTGCATATTTAATGCTTTGTCTCTGGATGATAGATTATATTTTATGTACATAGCTTAACAGTAGAGTACCTAGTTCTTCAGCACATTTTTAAAGGAGAGTATATTTTCCTATCCTCCTTCTTTTTGGCCTTTTTCCTGAAGTTGTTGGCACATTCTTCTTATTTCAGATTTAATGCATAATGTATCCACAACTGATACATTATGGATACATACTAGATACAAAAAGTGGATAATAAGACTAACACTTGTGCAAGACCTTAATTCTTTATAATAGAAAAAAAAAATATCTTCCTTCCTTCCTTCCTTCCTTCCTTCCTTCCTTCCTTCCTTCCTTCCTTCCTTCCTTCCTTCCTTCCACCAAGCAACACTCAAACATCAATCATATTTTTAGCAGACAAAAATAGTACCTATTGTGTACCCATCACGTATTTTTGTGAACATAGGCAAACAGAAAAGATAATTTTACTAGGTAGGTCATGAAAACAGTTCTTCAAGAATCTGATTACTTTGATTAGAATAAGGCAAAGTGCTTTTATGACATTTGCAAAGGCTTCAGTAGCACACTTGACACCTCTCCTGCGCGAGCTGCACTGGATCCCAGTGGTCTTCCGGGTGCGATTCAAGGTGTTGGTCACCACCTTTAAAGCGCTCCATGGCATAGGACCTGGGTACCTTCAAGACCAACTTCTGCCACCAATAGCCTCCCACCGGCCAGTTCGCTCCCACAGAGAGGTTCTCCTCAGGGTGCCATCGGCCAAGTTATGTCGGCTGGCGACACCCAGGGGGAGGGCCTTCTCTGTGGGAGCCCCAGCCCTGTGGAATGAACTGCCCCCGGAAATACATAAGATCTCCAACCTCCGGGTATTTCACTGTGCACTGAAGACCCTGTTGTTCCGCCAAGCCGGGCTATCAACATAATAATTTTAAATTGGGGTATTTTAAATTTCTGGGGTTTTAAATTGAGCCGAATTTATTTAATAATTTTAAATTTTTAATTGATGTTTGTCTTGTGTTTTTAAATAGGCTGTACACTACCCTGAGTCCTTCGGGAGAAGGGTGGTATAGAAATAAAATTATACTTATACTTATATTTGCTAAATCAGAATCCAGTTATCTGAATGGAATAGTCAGTTGGAATTGTAGTTTAATTCATTATATAGCACTCTTGACATTGTTCAGATGTCATTGCTTTGTGAATGAAAGAGATTCTAGAATCTGCATGATTCTTAAAATTTCCCCCTTCCTTGTGTGTTTTTGTATGTGTGAGAAAGAAAGACTGTGTGAATATTGTAAAACCCTGTAACATCTTTATCTTTCTACTTTGTGAGTTTAAGGGAAGGTGAGTTCTCTATGACATTATGATAGAGTTTTAATGGAACTGTGACTTCTCGTGTTTTATTAGAGTATGATTTTTTTTTAAGAAAATGTTCTACCACCCTTTCTATTACTACTTTAATTTGTCATCATGTTATGCATCAACATTTCTAGTTTTTTTCCCTTTCCTCTCTTCTCTTTCCATAATTTTGTTGTCATACAGCATATGATAATTGTAATTGAATGCATATAGTTTACTGATTGAACTGATTGAAACCATGAACTTTTACAATCTGAAGTATCTATCATTAAGAAGGTCATATAACAGTTAAAACGAACTGTTAAACTGTTGTCAGCTGAATAAGCATTACATAGTTCCAAGGGGGGAAAAAACCCTCTTTGACCAAGAATAACACAATTATATAATTAAAGCCTACCAAATCATTGACAATCTACTCATTTTGCCAGGGTGACAAATTGCATTCAGCTTGGGAAATGCAGATCAAAGAGATATTGGATCATGCTTTATTAAATGGTATACTTAAAGCTTTTTGTGGAACATTGTGTACTTGCTGCAATGTTGAAAATATCTTTTAAGAGAAAAGTTTGAATAAACTTTATATATGTTACATTATTGAACTATCATTAGGGAGATTAGTTTTTGTATGTTGTTTTATCTGTAACAAATAGTAATAGTAATTTAGTAGTAGTAGTGATTCAATAATATTTTTTAAAAAGTTTGTTTGTTCCATTCAGAATATTTGAAGTGTAGCAGAGAAAGGGAACTTTTTTGGCTCAGTAGTTATTGGAATAAGGCTAAAGTGTAAGGCGAAAGGGAAATCTGATTCCTGCTGGATATTTATATCATATGAAATATCAAAATTTGCCATTGGAGCATGAAGGAAATTGCAAGTTTTCATGTGTGATTTGTTATAAATTCTGAATACATTCTAAAATGTTATTTATGGAGGAGAGGAGAGGAGAGGGGAGGGGAGGGGAGGAAAGGAAAGGAAAGGAAAGGAAAGGAAGGGAAGGGAAGGGAAGGGAAAGGAAAGGAAAGGAAAGGAAAGGAAAGGAAAGGAAAGGAAAGGAAAGGAAAGGAAAGGAAAGGAAAGGAAAGGAAAGATAGAACAATATAGAAATATAGTAACCAGCAATTGTGGAATATCAGATTTCATGGAAAGCCATGCTGCTATATTTTGGTTATAGAATTGTATTTATTTTCTCATCTCTAGCCTAAATGGCAGCAATGACATGAGGTCCCAAAACAGGGATCGATAGCTCAGTGACATTTGACATTTGTATATATTGAAGTTTTGACATCCCTCAGTCATGCTTGTCTATAGTTTCAAATCAGGCCGGCAGAAATACAGGAAGTTTAAACAAAGAATCTGAAATCAAAGTGTAGGATATCAGCCACACTTTCAGTATTTCAAGACAGAACGGAAGCTAACAAGGCTAGTGTTACCAATGTCTGCATACTATGTTTATTGGAAAGGAAGGTGAGTTTTTTTTTCCTCCAAACATTTATTTTTTTTAAATAGAGAGTAGATTTAGATTGGCTAACAATCCAGTAAAGAAAACTATTGTTTTAAAGCAGAAGACTGAGAGATAAGAGATGATGGATGGACAGACAGATGGATGGATGGATATTCCGTCTTCATTTTCAATAGATGACTGAAATGTATGAATATTATCATAATATGGATAAAGAGAGTGGGTAGAAGAAGATCGCTTAGACTTCTTTCAAGTAATAACATATAATACTTTCCAATCTTTAGCAGTCTAAAATCTGTACGGCACAATCAATATCTTAGATAACTTTCAGAAAGATTTCTATTTTCTTTTTTGGGGTACCGATTGTACTTCTTAAAGTTCTATTTTCACAAGGGGGTGATGCTAATAGTAATTTAATTTAGTTAAAGACGACTTCTGAAGGTGATGCTAGAATATTGATATGAGAGATTCCTGCTGATAGCTTCTGAAGCTTAATATTCCCTTTCATACGTTCATTGTGCAAATATTGTAAGAAGGGTTGGATATTTCTTAGATCCATTCCTTGTCTAAATACACATTATACACGTAATGTCTATTTGATTTAAGTGCCTCCTTTTACTTTTCTACCTAATAGTTTGAAGCAGAGGTGAACTCAGTTAAAACCAATAGCTTAAAACAAGCAAATAGCTTTCCCTCATGGAAAAAAATATTTCAATTAAGATTCTGTTTCCTCGTCTCTCACCATAAAGTTTTAAAATTTGTCCACGTATTAGTAGGCCTCTGATTGCCCTTGTACAACTTCTAGGCATGAACAGTTGATAGCGAAAGTATCAATGGCACATTCTTATGCCTTATAAACTCTTATGTAGTTGCGTGGAGGTTTTTTTTCCTATCGTTTTTTGATATCGTTTGTCAGAATAAAATTTATTGGGATGTAAGAACAATTCTGCTAAAGTATTGCATGGGGGATGTGTGATAACAGGTGGTATCATTTTGCTAACCATGGATATTTTTAGAAAACTGAAGTGGGGTGAGAACTAAAAGTGGATTTAGTGGGCAACTCAGAAAACATCTTTTGGGAGATACCAGTGTAAAACTACTTCTGTATTATTGTCATAGACATGTATGTGTATTGTCGTGGACATGTATGTACCAGGGTATGAGCTCAATTCAAAGACTTTATTTTTATTCTTTATTTAATTTATTTTATTTCTCCACTTTTTTCCACAACAAGAAACTTATGCAGAAACCTTAGCAAGTAAGACTGACCTGAAGTCAACTACTGAGCTTCTGTAGCTGAGGATGGATTTAGTAGTTCTCCCCAATTCTAATCCAGCATTTTAACCATTGTACCATGAAGAAATCCCCAGTGTAATAGTTTAAATGCTATTGAAATGCTGTCTCTGTGATGAATTATTTCTGGTCTCTATATGTCACTTGGTCCCCCTGTCCTCCCCGTCTATTGCACAGCTTCCAGTAAAACATGTCATCTTTAGATAGTCTTGATGGTGGGATTCAGCCAGTTCGCACCTGTTCAGGAGAACCGGTTGTTAACTTTCTAAGCAGTTCAGAGAACCGGTTGTTGGAAGAAATCTTATTTTGTTTTTTTCCACTTTACAGGGCTAATCCTGTAAGGAAGGCAGAAACATTGTGGTGTTGTTTCTAGCCTAATCTTTATTGCCCTGCTTACAGAAACTGCCTCTCTGGTTAACCCTTATTACATTGTAACAGTGAGTGATGTTGAGTTGGCCATGCCCACATGGTCATATGACTACCAAACCACACCTTCCCAGCTGGACATTAGGGCAGGGAACCAGTTGTTAAATTATTTGAATCCCACCACTGGATAGTCTCATTGGTGAACAGTAAAAAGAAAATAAAATAAATAAATTTATTTACAACCTCCTAGTGCTGCTACTCAGTTCTGCATTTTCCCCTTTTCTATCTGGCCTACACATGGAATGCTATGGTCATAGGTACATGATGTTTGTTGATATGTTGCACATATGTTCTCTGAGTATGGCAGATTTTATTTTAAATTGACAGCCACTGAGAGTTGCTAAGTTATCATAAATGTTGTAAAGACAGGTCAATTTTATTTGATTAACTTGATCAAAGAGAAATTTAAAAAAAGGAAAACAATATATACACCATTCCAAAGAAAAAAAAGTTAGCATCTAGTGCTACTATGTATCCCACAGGTTCTTCTTCCACTTTGACCCAAACTGACTTCACTGGTGAGTTAGAGGAACATATTGCGGCTACCGGTGGTGATAATACCTTTGCTAGCACATCTGCTGATGTTACTGTATCCAGTCTTACTGCTATCACCAGCCATAGAGTTTCCGAAGAGCAGCGAGGGCAAGCCGTGAATCTCAGAAACTCAGATCTGGAGCTCACCACTTTCAAGGACTCGCTCTCCCTTCAATCAGCAAATACGCAAATTGCAAGAAGACGGCCAAGAAATGCTGAGCAGATAGAAAGAACTAACTCGCTTGCAGTTGTTACACATAGAGGTATTGGACGTTATTTTACTTGTGTCCATTTAGTCATCAGCAATAGGGGGTGCCGACTGACACTATATATTTATATATTTATATATATTTTCCTGATTCCATTAATGAGAGGGCAGGAGAGGGTCAGTTAGGAAAGTAAAGGGGTGGCGAGAAGATTAGTGTTACAATTTGTGTAGGATATGCAAGGCTTTTTCTTAGAAATGACTGATTCACCATGTTTCGCCCCAGAATTCAGCAAGCGCGGCATACTTGAGTCTTGCAAACTAAAATTAATAGCATTTAGCAATAGCATTTAGACTTATATTGCGCCCCATAAGTGCTTTACAGGTAGTCCTTGCCTTACGTCCACAATTGAGCCCCAAATTTCAGTTGTTAAGGGAGACCTTTGTTAAGTGAGGTTTGCCCCATTTTATGACTTTTCTTGACACAGTTGTTAAGTGAATTACTGCAACTGATAAGTTAATAACCTGGTTGTTAAGTTGAATCTGGCTTCCCCATTGACCTTGCTCATCAGATGTTTGCCAAAAAGGGATCACATGACCCTGAGACACAGCAAAGGTCATAAGTATGAACCAATTGCCAAACATCTGCATTTTGATCACATAGTCATGGGGATGCTGCAAAGGTTCATAACTATGAAAAAATGGCCATAAATCACATTTTTCAGTGCCATTGTAATTTTGAATGGTCACTAAACGAATTGTTGTAAATTGAGGACTATCTGTACAGCACTTTCTGGGCAGTTTACGATGTAAATATCATTTGCATACTGTCCCCAACAAACTTAGTCCTCATTTTAGTGACCTCAGAAGGATCGAAGGCTGAGTCAGCCAAATGCAGATTAATATGCATCTTGGTCATGAATAGGAAATGTAGACATATAAATTCAATAGCCTGTCTGTCTCATACTTCAAGGGCAACTGAAGCATTTCTATCTGTATGGCATCTATTACCTGTTTCCATTGTTTTTCTTTCCTGACCATGAGAATCAATTCACTTTCTGCATGGTTTGTTTTCAAGTGGTTCTCACCCAGCCCCATTTTCATGAAATAATGGCCTCCTCCCACATAATGATACATTTATGTATAAGTATCAACAGAATTATTATTATTATTATTATTATTATTATTATTATTATTATTATTATTATTATTATTATTATTATTAAATATACAATAGTAACAATAATTCAAAAATAACAAATTGTCCTGTGGAAGTTTACAACTATAGCATTAATCATTGCATACTGAAGTAAGCAAAGGACAAGTAATCAATGAGAAGTTTCAAAATGAAAAACTTATTCAAAACAATAATGTTCTTTATTCTAATTGTTATTTTTGCATCATGCAATCCAAATTTAGCATATGAAATAGCTTTGGTAAAATGCTGAAATCTGAACAAAAAAAAAAAAAAGATTCAATGTGATCTAAAAATACACATACGGCTGTCCTTGGAAGATCCTATGATGGCCATGGACAGGGGATCTTTTTATCAGGTTCGCCTGATACACCAGTTGCGTCCCTTTCTGGACCGGGATGCCCTGTGCACGGTCACTCATGCCCTTGTCACGTCATGTCTGGACTACTGTAACTCTCTCTACATGGGGCTCCCCTTGAAGAGCGCTCGGAGGCTCCAACTGGTCCAGAATGCGGCCGCGCGGGGGGTTATGGGGGTGACTTGGTGCACCCACGTAACACCCCTCCTGCGCGAGCTGCACTGGCTCCCAGTGGTCTTCCGAGTGCGATTCAAGGTGTTGGTCACCATCTTTAAAGCGCTCCATGGCTTAGGACCGGGGTATATACGAGACCGCCTGCTGCCAGCAACAGCTCCCACCGGCCAATACGCTCCCACAGAGAGGGGCTCCTTAGGGTGCCGTCGGCCAGATAATGCCGACTGGCGACACCCAGGGGGAGAGCCTTCTCTGTGGGGGCACCAGCCCTCTGGAATGAGCTGCCCCTTGAGATTCGTCTCATCCCCGACTTGCGTACCTTTCGCCGCACCTTGAAGACCCTCTTGTTCCAACAAGCCGGCCTGGCCTAATACGAATTTTAGAATGGGTGTATGTGCATTTTAATTTATGGGCCAAATTTTTATATATTCAATTTTAAATTGTTTTAAATTTTGTATATTTATATGTGTTTTAATATGGTTGTACACCGCCCTGAGTCCTTCGGGAAAAGGGCGGTATAGAAATCTAATAAAAATAACAACATAACATAACATAACATACACACACACACGTGTGTGTGTGCACACATTACATACACACATGTGCGCGCACAAACACACAAACACGTGTGTGTGTGTGTATGTGTATTTGTACACATGCTATTTAAAGCTGTAAGATGCCCTAATTGAAAACAGGAACTAATTAAATCTTATTTAGTTTGTAGCTAAGTATATTAATGTAAAATATAATTGTTTCAACTTATTACTTATTCATTACAGAAATTTTAATTGTTGCTTTTAATGGAAACTCAAACTGCAGTAACAATTAAAATAAATAGGGTGGCATTTAAAAAATGAACAGCTTACAATCACTAGTAAAATAAAAATAGATCCAATTAAAATGTAATGGAAAATGCAGGCCTCTTTGCCAGACAGTTCAAAATAGCTGCTTTATGACTAGGTAACTGTGCTGGGAGACATCATCTCTAAGAAGAACACCTTATATTCTCATAATTGTGAAATGAAAATAGGTACAATTCCATGTACTAAAAAGAAAAATGGGAATTGTGTTTGTGTCTTTTTGGCTTAAGTTTAATATTGGAATATAAGATTGGTCAACCATTAAGTATAGTTTGAAAACACAAAGTATGTTAATTACTGTAATATGGAGGCATTTGTTAGTTTGCAGTTTTCTAGCTTATAGTTTGTCTTACCCAAATTCATAAATGTGCAAGACAAGAAATATTTTAATTATAGTAAAGCATTGGTCAAATATGTTACACAGTTTTGCTTCAGGATTGAATTTGACTTGTTTCTAACTTGTTTCAACAAACCAAGACTTAATGTCACTTCTGGAATTGTGGTACAATTTTACTAAATAAATAAAATGGATTAATTGCTTCCCCTATGTACAGATTTGTTTATGGTAACATAGGTTAGCTCAAAGATAGGATGGCAAGCAAAATATTCTATTTCTTTCTCACTGGATCTGGCCTTACTGCTAATGGATTGACTGATTTGCTTCTACATGCCATACATTTATATGTTTTTTATATACTTTTAATACCAGAAATCATTATATGGCTTCAATATTAGATGCTAATGGAAAGGAGGAAATCATTTTTTAAAAAGATAGGCTACCTTGGTAAGCTATGCAATTATGTCTGTGAATCATTTTAAAATTGTTCCAAATCTGATTTTATTGCAGAAGAAATAACTGGGGGAAATTGTTTTCATTTATCTGAAGGTCTGTGTAGTGGCTTTTTAAAATTGTGCTTCTGCTTATCTTGGTTGGGCTATTTCTATTCTTTATCCTAATTTCCCTTGACCTCCTTTCTTCACAAACCCATTTGTTTCTTGTTGTGTCATGACATAGCCCCACAACCTATGGCTAAATCATGGACAATCCTTTATTTGACTACATTAGATTATTGACAAAGTCATGAACAACTTGTAACTTCTAACCTCACCAGTATGTAAATAATATCAACATAGTCACAACTGTGATCTAAATGGCATGTTATTTAAATATGGGGGAACACCGTGGCAAGACAATAGGGGTGATTAGCCATTATTGTGGGTATGTGTGTGTGTTTGTGTGTGTGTATGTTTTTGTGAGACATGAAGGTTGAAGAATTCAGGATTATGGCAGTGGCAAGTATTTTTTTTCACCATGCAATAAAACAGATATTTTTGCACTTTTTTTTTGCACTTTTTTTTTAAATGCAAGTTTAGCACACCTCTACTTTTTCTTTTCCATTGAAATTTGGAAAGAAACCATGCCACCAATATCCAGTCACATTTGGGTAACAGCTCTTTAAAAAAGCTAAGATGTTAAGGAAAACAAAATGGGTTTGGGGCAGAGGTGGGCAACTATGGCCCTTTTATGACTTGTGGACTTCAATTCCCAGAATTCCTGGGCTAACATGGCTGGCTCAGGAATTCTGGGGAGTCCACAAGTCATAAAAGGGCCATAGTTGCCCACCCCTGGTTTGGGGGATTTGTCCCTGCAGTCTATGGGTTGTTCAGTCTTGTTCAGGGGTGGGGTACAGGGGGTTTGCAGGGGTTCTGGACAACTTCTAGCTAAGATTCTGTGCAGTTCAGAAAACCCCCAAATCCCACTCCTGGCTGGCCCCACCCACCCGTTTCCTCCCCTCCCAGGAGTCCCCACGCAGCCTGTTTTGGATGCAGGTAAGTGCAGGGTGCTTGGGGACACTCAGGGAGGGTGAAACACGGGCCTACCGAAAGTTCTAGGGAGGCCATGTTTGCCCTCCCGGAGGCTCAAGGAAAGCCTCTGGAGCCCGGAGAGGGCAAAAACACCTCCCCCCTCTGCCATGGTGCAGGAGGCTGACTAGGCCACACCCATCATGGCCACATCCACCCAGCAACCAGGCAGAGAACCCCTTGCTAAAATTTTTGAAACCCACCCCTGACCCTGTTTCACAGCTACATAAGGATAGAATACCATCTTAGATGTAGTGGAATGTAGGATCTTGGGGAATGAGAGGAACAGATGCTGTCTAAGAAACAATTGGAGAAACTTCCAATCAAATAATCAATTAGAATAGAGCTGAAAGGGACCTTCAAGGTCTTCTAGCCCAGCCCCCTGCTCAAGCCATTAGACAAGTGGCTGTCCAGTCTCTTCTTCAAAACTCCAGTGATGAAGCACCAGTGGTGGGTTGTTCCTGGTTCGCCCCGGTTCAGGCGAACCAGTAGCGGTGACAGGAAATTCTGCCCGCCCAACCAGACATCATCAAAAATGCTCTGCGCATGCACAGAGTGAGCGCACCCACATGCTACCGATAGCAAACCAGTAGCACCGGGATTTGAAACCCACTACTGTGAAGCACCCACAACTTCTGATGGCCAACTGTTCCACTGGTTAATTGTTCTCACTGTTTGGAAGTTTCTCCTTAATTCTTCTCCTTCATTAGTTTCCATCCATTGTTTCTTGTCCTGCTTAATGGTCAGAGAAAAAAAAACAGAAAGGACCTGCCCTAATCAATCCAGTAGTTAAAAATTGTGGCAGAAAGTTTTGTACTTTCAGAATTGCAAGATTCTGTTAATGGAGCCTTACAATAAAGTAGATTTAACACATTTAGTTCTGTTTTCTATCTGATTTACCTGGGAGACACAATTTATCTAGAAGTAGAATTATGAACTAAAGGAATATTAGGAGTAGAATATGAATTTTAACTGAGTATAATATATGTTGGGGTTTATAGAATGCATGACAAACCTGTGACCTTGAGTTGGGTCATCCTTTGAGACCAAGATAGTGTAGTCTGATTTGACCAGAACAAATATTATTGTCAACATTTGAGAAAAAATATATCACTGGGAGAGTTGCCAGGAAGGCAAGCCAGCTGTGGTTGATTCAGAAGCCATTCAGGCCTGAAGAGTACTTGCTGGAGCCGGCCAGGGAGCAACTGGGCTCGAAGAGTACTTGCTGGAGATAGGCAAAAAGAGTACTTGCTGGAGCCAGCCGGGAACAACTGGGAACAGGAGGGTGGGGCCTGCTGAGTCTGTATAGCCAGCTGGCTAGCAGAAGCTGGTAATGCTGTCTAGAAACCGTTTTACTTGTGTTGTTCACTGCGTGCCAAGCTGAGACGCCAGTAAGGAAATGTGTTTTGCTCACAGTGTGGCCTCTTCTTTTGCTGGCATGGTTTGGAACCATGACAATTACATTTTTGGTTGAACATATTATTTAATTCTTTACTATTAAATTTATTTGCTGCTCATCTCACAATTTAAAGAAACCCTTTTGACCCCAATGCTGGATGGTCCAATGATCATCTCTGGAATATCTTGCCTCCCAATGAGATGTTGGCCCCAAGCCTCCTGTCTTTTCATAAGGGCCCAAAGATGTGGCTGTGCCAGTCAGCTTGGAGCCCAATGGAGGATCAGTGCAGTGGAGGTGGTTCAGGGGTGAAATGCTCCCAGATTGGACTGGATCTCCTGATTCGGTAGCGATTTTTCCCTGTGGTTCAGCAATCCGGTAGCGACTGCCGCCCGGGTGTCATTACTTCCTGGTTTTATTTATTTATTTTATTTTATTATTCATATTCATATTTCTATGCCGCCCACTCTCCGAGGACTCTGGGCGGCTTACACCAAAGACAGTATACAAAATAGCATATTGCCCCCAACAATCTGGGTCCTCATTTTGCCTACTTCAGAAGGATGGAAAGCTGAGTCAACCTTGAGCCGGTGAGATTTCATCTGCTGATCTGCTGAACTAGCAGTCAGCTGAAGTAGCTGCAGTACTGCACTCTAACCACTGCGCCACCACGGAAGTAATTTTTTTTTTACCTTCTGTGCATGAGCAGAAGGTGTGCGGGTACACGGGACGCACGTGCGTGCGCTTCCGAACCGGTAAGGAATGTAAGTAGATTTCATCCCTGAGGTGGTTGACTGAATAATAACAGATCCCACCTCACCCCACTCCGCCCCCACCCTCCCCATGTGTCTTTGTTTTAAGCTTAGATTTCAACATTTTTATTTTAATTAAGATGTAATTATAAGGTGCCCAGCAGTACCCCATTGTAAGATGGCCAAACAATAAATTGTATTTATTTGTTTGTTTGTTTATAATAAATAAATAAATATAAGAGAATTGTGTGTCTTAAAAATATGTATGGCAAATAAACTTCAATAATAATTTAATATTTATTTACCTAATAAGGTAAATAGAAAGACCATGGGTAGACAGAAAAAAAAGTAGAAGAGGGGACAAATTCTGACTTCCCTATTGATTTTGCTTTGTGGAAAGCTGGCAGGGAGGGTCAAAAATCACAACCACACAACTGCAGGGATAGTGCAACTTTGCAAATGAAGCTGGTCTTAATATGAAAATTTCAATTTCACAAGTGCAGTGGGTATTTTTTTTACACATTCTTCAAGTTAGCGGATTTTAGGGTTGTTGATTCCGAAATAGTTTTAGTATAATGCATTCTTTGGACTAACTTGTGGGTACAAACAGACAATGGCTAAACACAATGAGTTTAATAATTTATAGATATTCAGTAAATTGACTTTCAATAATATGTTGTCTAATTTTAGCATTTTGCCAGGATTCTTTGAAAACCAAAAGGTGCTTAAATAAAATTTGGGAAACTCCATAAGTCATAAGCATCTCCCAACAAAAAATAAATGTATTGTTAAAATTGTTTTCCTTTGAGTGAAAAAAAAATATTATTAAAAGTTCTCTTTGTGACCAATTTTGGTGAAGAAAGTCTTCAAGTACTTACTTGGGTACCTGTTCGGTTATGTTTTAAAAGGAAGTATATACCGATAATAAAAGTGCATTAGTAGTCACTTAAAATGAAAATGGTTCAAATTGTATACATTTTGTGTGTCATTAAAATATGCTAATATTCCATAAATTTGTGGCTTCATAAATATTCTCATAACTGTCCAAATTGGGAAAGGGGTGTTAAATGATAAACTTGCAATGCAAGCATCACTTCTATATTTCCATCCAACCTGAAGATGAGAATCAGACTCGTGTGTTGTGACAATGTGACACATGTTTTGTCTGTTTTGTTGTTGCTTCTTTTGTTCTTTGGACCAGATGCCTATGAATATACACTTTTCAGTATTACTGAAGATTACTAAGATTACTGTATTACTAAAATAGAAAGTTTACCAGATATGTGCCACATTGATTTCTAAATTTAAATCCACATCTAACCCCCATACTGTTTATTAATTCCTGCCTATTAAAAGATAGACCAATTAAATATAGCTATAATCTGACTCATCATGTAGAAAGTAATAGAAATAGATTTAAAGTAACTATTCAGAAACTGTTATGCAACCAAAAGGGCAAAAGCATTCTTAAGTCTTGGAATGGAGATAGAGTATTAGTAAGGCTGTTTCTTCCTTACTTATTGGGGTATAATAGGGAGAATTGTAAGGTTTTGTTAATGCAGCATCCCTCAATAAAGTATAAACTGAATCTTCCTGTAGAGTTGGTTCTTAATCTGGTTTACCTTTTAGGGCTAAGACATCAAATACTTTTCAAGATAAATTGAATTTAAACCTTATACGTTAGAAAAATACTCAAGATACCAATAAGCACTATGCAAAAAAATGGATAAATTAAAGACACAATAAAAAAAACCCCAGCAAATAAAGCTGTCCAGTCTTAAAATGCCCACAGATGGAAAGAACCATCCCCTAAAAGGAATAAATTAAATATACTGAAAATGGAAACCACTTTTCACTGGCATGTAAATTGGGTTTCAAACAGGGTTAGAATTGTAATAACCATATTTTAAGGCTTTATGGTTCTTTTAAGGCCTTTGAAATTCTACATTTACTTTGTGATTTTATTGTTGGAAGTTACACTGAATACAATACAAAGAAGTAGACTAGAGCATACATTTGAGCGAGGAAACTAACAAATATAAAGTTTGTAGCAGTAGATGACAAAGATTTATGGGGAGGGCAATCCAGACTTTCAGTGTACCAATGAGAAAGGTACAATTCCTTGCTAAAGAAAAAAGGTTCTTGCAGAATACCTCTCAATTATCTGTGCGGTGAAATTAAGTAGCAATAGCAAAATATGAATATTATTATATGGTTGGTTGGTCAGCCAGCCAGCCTGAGATTTAGGCTGGATTTGGCATTTTTATCTACCTATCAGACCCTTCCCAAGGACCTAGGATAGGCAGATGCTCTTTTGTAATATTAAAGATATTTTCATGGGATGTAGACTGCTTCAAATAAAGCTCCCTTTTGCAATTGATTGAATGTGATTTTGTCAATGCCAATGGTGTTCAAGTGGAGTTGCTCCCAAGGTGCCTATTATTATTTGCACTATCTTTGCTTTCTTTTGCCACAGTTGTTTTATTTTTATTTGCAGGTCTTTGTACTCTGTACTTTTCTTCAGTATTTTCTCTTCTATTCTGTTATCTTCCGGTACTGCCTCATCCATTCTCCAGACATTTTCCTCCTCCTATCTTATTGACAATTGTTAAATCTCGGGTCTAGAATGACTATGACAAAGGCAAGCAAGGGTAGTACCAATAGTAATAAGCATCTTGGGTGCAAACCCAAAACAACCAGAGCACCACTAGAACACTATTGGCATTGACAAATTTGCCATCAGTCAATTGCAGAAGGCGGCATTACTTGGAACAGTTTCCATCCTGCGACAATATTTGTAACACCGTCAAACATCCAGATTTGCCTATCCCTGGTCCTTGGTAAGGACTCAATAGGTAGACAAAACTGTCAAACCCAATCTGAACATCTGGCTGACTGTGTGATGATTAATAATAATAATAATAAAATCTTCAATTCAATTCACAGTCTGGGGCTTGAAAAGTCTTAACAGTTCAATTCCTAACCAAAGATCTAAGAGCTGTTAAGGTAATGTCTGGGTTTATAGGCCAGTGATGGTGAAACGTTTAGGCACAGAATGCCCAAACCGGAAGGCGCGCGCACACCAGAGCGCTGGAAACCTGATGACCAGGTAGCCAGTGTCATGTGTACTTTGGAAACCCAATGACCAGCTGGCCAATGCACATGCATGCTTCAGAAACTTAGCAACCAGCTGGCTGAGCTGGAGTGACTGTGCACATGCCCACAGAGAGGACTCTGCATGCCACCTCTGGCACGCCTGCCATAGGTTCACCATCACAGATATAGGCAGTTCCGAGTAAGGAAGTTTTTTGCAAAGTCACATTTTCAGGTCTGATAAGTTCAAAATTTCCATGTATCTAGGCAACCCTTTGGGTATTGCTCCAAGGTTACCTATTATTATTGGTACAACCATTAGTTTCTTCCTCCACCATCGCTCAACTTCAATTTGCAGATTGTGGTATCTCATTATTTTTTCTAGTTGTTTCTCTTTAATTCATGCATCACCTGGTATTGCAAAATCAATGAACCCAATTTTTTTTCTTTTCCACAACAGTGATGTTAGGCAGGTTGTGGGTCATAAGTCTGTCTGTTGTTGTTGTTGTTGTTGTTGTTGTTGTTGTTGTTGTTGTTGTTGTTCGGTTTATGCTATAAGTTTTCATTATTACTTTTTAGTTACTTTCTTTTTGTATTTATTTATGGTGAAGGATCAAATGTACAGTCACATAAAACCAAGACCTATGTGCATGCTTCAGTCCCCTTATTTCTAAGCCCAAAGATGTGCAAATAATGTTATATTTATTAGCCATCTCCTATTTTTCCAATTATTTTCTACACCCAAAGGAATCAGACCACTTTCTTCCCAACTCTGCTTGTTTATGCCTGTTCTCCCTGCAAAATAATAATGAAAAAAATCTATTCCAAGGTTTCTTAAGAGCTTAAGCATAAGCCTCAAATATCCATAAAATCTTTTTAGCATGGTTGCTCAATTCTCCATTCATATACCTCTGATATTGGAGAAGTGCCCAAGAACAGTTTCATATTATATTTACTGCTCAGACACATTGGACTAAATAAAATGACAATTTTTAAAGAAAAAAAAATCAAAGTTTCTATTTGCATTGTTGTGGGTTGGGTGGCTCTATATATATTGCTATTTTGGAATATTATTTCAAATTTCATAAATCAGAAGTATGTATTCTATTTAATTTGACCAACCATAGCTTGCATTGAATTCAAAAAAATTAGTTACTATTCACTCTCCAAAGCAGAGAATATATTTTTTTATATTGAGTTGCCTATCTTTTGCCAATAAATTGTAAAATTTATCCAGTTCCTTTCATTTCATTCCCAATCCCAGTTTTTCCCCCAGTTCCTTTGACATCTGCTTACCAAACAATTGTGCCTTCTGATATCTGTCAATGACAACTTAGAAAGTTGGAGAGAAATCTAATTCCTCTTTGGACAAAGCCTTCTCTTGAACTTTTGAGATACCTCCATAATCCATCAGTAGCATGAGATAGATGAATAGAATAGAATAGAGTAGAGTAGAGTAGAGTAGAGTAGAGTAGAGTAGAGTAGAGTAGAGTAGAGTAGAGTAGAGTAGAATAGAATAGAATAAAGAGCCTTGGTTGCACAGCAGACTAAAGCACTGTTAAGTAACACCAGCTGCCTGCAATTACTGCAAGTTCAAATCTCACCAGGCTCAAGGTTGACTCAGCCTTCCATCTGGGACTTAGTGGGGGCAATAAGATGACTTTGTATAAAAAAAAGAACACTGCTGGGGGGCGCGTGAAAGCCCTACTAAGCAGGTATATACAAAAGTATGAAGGGTATTGCTTAACGCATTGTAAGCCGCCCTGAGTCTCCGGAAAAGGGTAGCATATAAATCGAACCAATAAATAGAATAGAATAGAATAGAATAGAATAGAAGAGAAGAGAAGAGAAGAGAAGAGAAGAGAAGAGAAGAGAAGAGAAGAGAAGAGAAGAGAAGAGAAGAGTTGGAAGGGAGTAGGACCTCTTTTCCATCTTTGTCAATACTTTTCACCACTAATCCTGTCAATTCGCCAGATACATCCCTGACAAATTGTTAAGTTACTTGGAAAAAAGAATAGTGACAGGTTGAGTAATTATTGCTCTCAGTGCTAGAATTATGCTTAAATCATAACATTTCAAGTTTGGTTTAATTAAGGTAGTTATGTTTTAATCTGGCATTCATTACACTTCAAAAAAAGATCATCAAATGCTTTTGTTTAAATAATAATAGGGACATTGTAGATTGGACTTTCATTGAAATTATTCTTTTCTTACATAGGATATTGTTAGATCTAAAGTGGTTTAGGTCACATTTACATAATCTCTGCATGAGTAAGGCAGGGCAGACTAATTCCAATGCTGGTATGTTATGTGCCAATTAGCATCTCTTGAGTATCTTTGAAAATGTACATCCTTCCAAAGAAAAGAACAATATCTCCTGTTGTAAAAAAAAAAAAAAAAAAACTAAATAAATCATTATTTACATGCTGACAACGGAAAAAAAAAAAGCTAGTTGTTGCATACCACCTCAGGAATAGTGGTTTCTAGTTCTTCTAGTTGCCATACAGAATTGTAGACAAAGAATGTCAATTAAACATAACTGAGTTATTTTAATCAATGAAAAAGTAGCATTTTATTTGGATTCAAACCTGGGCTGTCTGCATGTTAGGCAGTTGTATTAACCACTGAGCCACAAGTTCTCCTCCCTTCATTAACCTGAGCCAAGGGAAAGATTAAGTGTTTTACCGAGATACCTGGTCTACTCCAACATGTGGAAGAGAGCATTCTGCTCTATTTTGCCTTTCAGCTCCAACCCAGGAGCCCTCAAGCAGTTGCATCCACAACAAACCATTTTTATACCAAATATATATTTACATGCAGGCAGCCCAGGTTCAAATCCAAGTAAGGGTAAGGCTGGCTGATGAGAGCTAAGAAGCTTGAAATAGATCTATACCAGTCTCCCTTTATTTCTTTAGTTGTAAAATATATTTGGTATAAAAATGGTTTGTTGTGGATGCAACTGCTTGAGGGCTCCTGGTTGGAGCTGAAAGGCAAAAGAGAGCAGAATGCTCTCTCCCACATGTTGGAGTAGACCAGGTGTCTCGGTAAAACAGCCAGGTTTTTCCTATATAACCAAGGTTAGATCTATAGAATATATAGAAATAGTTCTATATAAGTCTTGCTGGCTGCCAGAATAGTTCTATATAAGAACTTGCTGGCTGCCAGAAAGGAAAAAAGCCCAGAATCGAGTGGATGTGATTCTACTGAGCTAGGGCTGCAGAAAAACCTTGGTTACATAGGAAAAACCTGGCTAGAGGAAAAACACACATAAATCCTACGAAGAAGTAAGAAAATAGATATTGTACCTTTACAGGGAGGATATATGAGATGTGGGTGTGGCTTACTGATGAAGGCTAACGAGCCAGAAATAGATCTATATAAGTCTCTCACCTGGCAGCAAGAACTTGCTGGCTGCCAGAAAAGAAAAAAAGACCAGAATCGAGTGGATGTGATTCTACTGAGCTAGGGCTGCAGAAAAACCTTGGTTACGTAGGAAAAACCTGGCTAGAGGAAAAACACACATAAATCCTACGAAGAAGCAAGAATATATATATATATAAATATTATTTAAAGGTTTGTAAATAAAATTGATTTGCAAGCCATTACAGCAAATTTATTCCCCATTTCTCCCTTTTAAATAAATAAATAAAGCATTGCATAAATCCTTTCCTGACAGAACAATTAATCAGTGGAACAACTTGCCTCCAGAAGTTTTGAATGTTCCAACACTGGAAGTTTTTAAGAAGATGTTGGATAAGCATTTGTCCGAAGTGAAGTAGGGTTTCCTGCCTAAGCAGGGGGTTGGACTAGAAGACCTCCAACTCTGTTATTCTATTCTGTTCTAAATAATATTTGCTTCTTTCAGCTTCTTATAAAGACTTGTTGTCTGGCCATTTGAATGTCTGTTGTACTTCAAAAAAGGATATTTTGCTAACTGCCAACTTCAGAATGCTGCTTTTGCTAACTAAAACGGGCTGTTAGATTGTTAATGCTGATCTTAATGGAAGACTTCATATTTACATTTAACTATAAAAATTGATAACATGGTCACTTTGAGGATCTCACGTATCATGTTCTAATCTCTAAAGCCCACAATGATAACAAATAGATGTATATAAAGGTGTATATGTCAGGGTTCCAAGTAACACCCAAATGAAAGAAGACTCCGTGGCTAGAAATTCCTCAAAGTTCCATTTTAGTAGAGATGTCATTGGCACATCTGGGAAAACCAGAATCTGAAAGCTTCCAGGTTTTCCCCACCCAAAAGAAAGTCCAAGTCCCTTCCCCCTGCACCCACATGTCCATCACATGGTCCAATCAATGCACCATTCCAACTGGAGATGCCTCCTAGTCACGCCACTCTAGGTGCAGGACCGAATGTCCTTGACTCTCAGAGAAAGGAATGTTATTATGGCTAAATATCTCCACCACTCTATGATCTGTCCCCGTACCCACACACACACCAACACAGCCAGTCGAGGGTTAAGGAAACACTTTGGAACGCACCCAGGTCTTATCTCCGACTTGGCAGCGATAGACACACCGTCTGCCAAGTGACTTTATTTTCAAAGTAAAACAGAAAGATAAATACTCAAGAGTCCAAATGTCCGACACTTTAAATCTTTCTTTCAGCAGTTCCGGACGAGGCTTTAGTGACTATCCAAGGTTTGCTTTGTTCATCACAAAGATTCTTGACCACCACCCTCTATTATATAGTCTCTGGGGTGTGGTCCAGTGACTCAGTTCTAATCCCTAGCACGCCTCCTAAGCTGCTGCAAACGTTTATCACGCCTTCGGAGGCGTGCGTCCAGGAATGATGTTTCCTCATCACTCTGATCCAAATCAGCTGTCTCCTCTCCCTCGGCCGGCACTTGAGACAATGCCAGAGGGGAGGGGCCTGGAGAGGGAGGCCTGGCTGACTCCTCTTCCTCATGCTCGGAGCTTTCTTCCTCCAATGGGACAGGCTCAGAGGGCGGGGCCACAACACTCTATCCTATCCCCACTCCCAGTTTCCCACAGCACTAAGTGTGGCAGCCCTGAAGATCCAAAGAAAAAGATGGCCTCCAGGGCTGACAGTAGGCATGTGCAGACAAACCTAGATTCAGTTAAGAGATCCACATCGTCGAAGTAACATGCTGAAGTAAAGAGGTGTTTTGATGCAACTTGATGAAACAACTTGGATGGCTTTGAAATATTTCAGTCCCAATTGCAGGAAAAAAGTTTCATTAAACTTTCCCAGTGTTGGCTATTAAAACCTCTAAACCAGGGATGTTAAACTCACGATGACATGTTGTTGTCACATGATGTATCACAACTTTTTTTTGCCTTCGCTAAACTGGGGTGGGGATGGCCAGCGCATGATGCATCTGGCCCACAGGCCGCAAGTTTGACACTCCTGCTCTAAACTGTGTAGGTTCATGATTTCCCACCGCATACTGACATCCAACATGAAAGATTATTAGCAAATGCCAAGAGTAACTGTCATTGGTTTTTTTAAAATATATTTCTATCCTACCTGTATTAGTTTTATAAATAACTCAAGCTAATGAGCATATCTAATGCTATGTCTTCCTCCTATTTTCTCCACAATCACAGCCTTGAGAGATCCATTGAGCTGAGAGTTGAGCTTGGGTTGACTGACCCAAGATCACCAAGCCAGCCTTTATGCCTAAGGCGAAGGAAGAACTTAATGCAGGCTTAAGGCAGTACTAGATTTCACAGTCTGCTGGTTTCTAGGCTAACACCTTGACCATGTGGATTCTGGAGAATTCCAGTATTTCCTGAAGAAGTCCGGCTGGAACATCCTTAAATCAGTGCTGCTGGAGAAGGCTTCCACTCAACCTTTTCTTGCTGAAAGAAATTCCTGTAGTGCAGGGCTGTCAAACTCCTGGCCACGCCCACACCCAGTTTAGCAAAGGGGAGAGAAAGTCCCGATATGTCACATGACGCTGCTATGACGACATGAGTTTGATACCCGTGCTCTAGTGCTCTGCCATAATCTGGGCATGAAGGAAAAGACTGAGATGTGCTCCAAATCAGAGATATTATTTATTAGAAAGGGACTAGCCTTGAGAGACATATTACCTGGACTTTTTTCAAAGGGGAACAAGCCCTCAAAAGTTCACAATAACAATTTAGCATTTTGATTGAAATATATTTTACAGGTATGACGTTTGGCATACATTTGGTGGAAAAATATGGGTGCCGGAAACCATAAAAAGCAGACACTTTGGGCTTTTAAATGTAAAACCAAATCAAAACTCTTGAACAGAAAAGCTTGTTGCAAATTATTGGATGGTGTTGTTTTTCTTTTTTCCTGGAATCATATTCCAGTTTTATGGATAGGTTTACTGATGGTAGTAAATATAGTTAATTCTCACAGGTAGACAAAACTAGTCACACTGCTCCCATAACGTTTCTTACTATCATGTAAGAATCCTTGTATTTCATTGGTATAACATTCTTCCCATACTGTTTTGTCCAGAGGTGATGCAAAAATGAGTCCTCATACCATATCATTTTAATGAGTTGCTGTTTAATATGAAGTTTAGTCATTAGACTGACAAAATCAGCATTGTAGCATAACAATGCACACGCTTCCCCTTTTGTCCGTGTTTGATGACATTGCACTCACATAACAAAAATGACAGTCTTCTTCTGCAACACCACAATATGACTTTAAACATTTTGATAAAAGCTGTAAAGTCCTATGGATGCCCATAGCTATCCATTCTTGAACTGTGGAATCTTGCTACTTGGTAATCTATTTTCTCACAATGCCTGCACAATATATATTGAATGAGCAGGATGAAAAAGAATACATTAGAGGAGGACCAAGGATACAGTACATGTATTCTTGAATACATGTCTGCTTAAAACTGACCATTTCTCTCCAAAACCACATGCCTTTTCACAGCAGGATCAATAGGGGACAAAAAACAATTGTCACTACATTTTTCCCAGGTTGTTTTTCATTTCTATTTAATATGCTACATTTTGAAAGCAGTTGTTTTTTGAATTAACTTCCTTTGATTTTGGCAGGAAAGACAAGAAACAGTTTAAATGTTTTCCACTGTTTGGACTGAAAAATACTTAACCTTGAGAGACAATATCCTCTATAGCCTTAGGCAAAAAAATATTAGTATGTAGTTTGTAAACTTAGTTGTCCAAAGATGGTTGCTATGTAGCATAATGTATCATTTCTCTGCTGGTGCTCTCTGATGTTGGTTGGGTGAGATAACTTCACACAGAAGCAATAAATAGAATCACCCGTGCACAGTTTTACTACCAATGTGCAGTGTATCTGAGCTGTCAGCCTGATATTATGTTATATTTAATGTAATGTATAATGTATAATGTATATTTAACACCGAGACCCTCCGTGGTGCAGTGGTTAGAGTGCAGTACTGCAGGCTACTTCTGCTGACTGCTGGCTGCCTGCAATTTGGCAGTTCAAATCCCACCAGACTCAGCCTTCCATCCTTCTGAGGTTGGCAAAATGAGGACCCAGATTGTTGGGGGCAATAGGCTGACTCAATAAACCACTTAGAGAGAGGTGTAAAGTACTGTAAAGTGGTATATAAGTCTAAAGCGCTCCATGGCTTAGGACCTGGTTATCTACGGGACCGCCTGCTACCACCAATAGCCTCCCACCGGCCAGTACGCTCCCATAGAGAGGGGCTCCTCCGGGTGCCGTCGGCCAAACAATGTCGACTGGCAGTCCCTAGGGGGAGAGCCTTCTCTGTGGGGGCACCTACGATCTGGAATGAGCTCCCCCCGGAAATACGGAGGATCCCGGATCTGTGCACCTTCCGTCACGTGCTTAAGACTTTTTTATTTCATCAAGCTGGCCTGGCTTAAATCTTCTCCCCTTTTTAAATGAAAATTTTAATTTGTTTTAAATTATGGGTTATTTTAAATTTGTTCAGCCAAATTATTTAATTCATTTTTATTCTATTTTAAATTTTTGTATTTATGTGTTTTACTCTGTGGCTGTTCACCGCCCTGAGTCCTTCGGGAGTAGGGTGGTATAGAAATTTAATTAATTAATTAATTAATTAATTAATTAAATAAATAAATAAATAAATAAATAAATAAATGCTATTGCTATATTTCCATAATAATGTCTTTATAATGCTATAAACTGGTGCTACAAATACTATTTCTGGTAAAGACCTTAAAAAAGTTTAAACCATATGATACAAATATTTAGCATCTCAGTTAAATAACAATAGTCTATGTTGCTACAAGGAAAACAATAAGTTCTCTATCAATAAGGAATGCTAATCTAGCTTCATCAGCAAATAAGGTTTTAGAAAGGTATTAAATTCTACAATAGTGGAAAAGAGCATGGTTGACGTAATAGGATAATGAAAAGACTCACACTAGATTCCTGGAGTTTGTTTCTTTGTATCCATAAAGGAAAAAATGGCTCCACCAAAAATACATTTCAGTCTCATGCATAGGAGCTTAAATTCAAAGTACAGATCACTCCCCGACATCATGAAAACAAGTCACAATTTATGCTTGATCCCCCACAACTCAAGAAAGCAGATAGAAGAACAAATTGAATCAAATTAACTTCAAGGTCAAGAGTATGAAATGAAAATGGATTGGGGAGAGATTTTCACACAAAACACTACTTGAAGTCCATAGTTCAAATATTGTTAAGTAAAGCATCAACTCATTGTTCAGAGAAGGAAAGCACTACAAAACAGAAAAGTATCTATTGTTCCTGATAAATACAGCGGCATAAATTGATTTCCGAATCTATATTTCCTTAATAGATCTACTACTAAGTTATTATAATGTGAGACAAGTGGCATTAACAGACATAATCATAAAGGACAAAATCAAGCCCAACATAATGAAAGAACTGTTTTACTTATAAAGACACAAAATTCTGTTAAGTAAACCAAATCCACTCCCAAATTCATTTAGGTACATGGTACAGAGGTGACATTGACTGCATTTATTTATTTATTTGTTTTTTTGTTTGTCAACAAGTACAAGGAAACAAGTTACAGTATAGACATAGACGTGGACACATGAAAAAAATTTGACACAAATAAAAGGATATAAATAAGCAAAATATAGCCATAAACACATAAAATGAGTACATATAAATGGGAATAGTAGGACAGGGATGGTAGGCACGCTGGTGCACTTATGCATGCCTCGTCAGGGACCTCTTAAGAAACGTGAAAGTTCCACGGTAGACAGTTTAAGGTCAAAGGTATGGGGGTTAGAGAGACTAACAACAGGATCAGGTAGAGTGTTTCAGACATTTACTACTCTATTGCAGAAGTCATATTTTCTACAATCAAGATTAGAGTGAATTACATTGAGTTTGACTCTATTGATAGCTCTGGTGTTATTACAGTTGAAGTTAACTTGGTGGTGACCTCTGGCAGAGACAAGATGGAGGTGATGCAACTGTCCTCTGTCTTCTTGATTTGTCAGTAGCTTTTGAAACCTTCAGCTATGATATTCTATGGGATTGTATATAGGGATTGGGAGTGGAAGACATGGTGTTGTGGTCTTTCTCTCCTTTCTCCGTGCCAATGGTTGGATCTTCATCATTCTTCCAGTGCCATGTATTTTCCATCTTTAGCTCTGAATTGGGAGCTCAGAATTAGGAGCTGAATTTGGTGGCAAATGCTTAAAATGTTGTATGGCAGGCTAACTCCCTGCTCACTGCCAGGAATTTGATTCTCACTGGCTCAAATTTGACTCAGCCTGCCATCCTTCTGCAGTTGGTTCAAATGAGAACCCAGACTATTGGGGAAATATGCTGATTTTGTAAACCACTTAGAGAGGGCTGTAATCAAGGGTGAGTTCTACTTATCTTTACTACTGGTTCGCATCGCACCCACGCTTCTGCGCATGCGCAGATCACCTATGATGACATCCAGATCAGTGGGCGGAACCTCCCGCCAGTTTTACTACCGGTTCTTGTGAACCGAGGGCAACCCACCACTGACTGTAAGGTACTTTGAAGCAGTATATAAATCTAAGTGTTGCTATTGCTGTTGCTATTAGTTTATTGCCCCAGTCAGAATTAGGGTACTATTTAGGCAACTTTCAAGATTTATAGCTCCTGCTCAAAGAGTTAGTAGCAGCTGTGACTAGAAGGACCTTTACCCAAATTCATCTACGCCAACTTTGTCTTGTCCTGGAACAGGAGTCCCTTATCACAGTCAATCATGCTTTAATCACCTTGCAGATGGACTATTGCAAAACTCAAAATATGGATTTCTTAAAATTATTCAGCTGGTGTAGAAAGTGATGGAAAAGTGTGCTTTTGGTACATGTTACACCTCTGCTGTGCCATTTGTACTAATTGCCAGGAAGTTTTGAGTACAATTCAAGACAGTGTTTTCCATTTATGAAGCCTTCATAGCCGAAAGCCTAGTAATTTGAAGACCATTTCTCTCTTCCATTATTACTGCATGACCTTAGAAGGAATGTGTTCCACGTCCTAGCCTTCCCATCAATATCACCTGATGAAGTTGTTGTATTATTAATACAAATTAAGACAACTGGGACATTTTTTTTACTACTTTTTTATTGGTTTTGTTCATTTTCTCCTTTTCATCATATGACTGGGGAAGGAGGGGATGGAGTTGGTTTCTTACATTCAATTTTTGACTTTAGCTGTAATATAACAATTATAATATCAATACAAATGAAGAAACAGAAGACGTTTCCCCCCCTTAATGTCGAAATTCTAGAAAATAATAGATTTGTGCCCACTTTATAGGTGCTTTAGTGTGTTCATTTTTGTTTGTTTGTTTCTGCTTTGAAAACAAATATTATCCTATAGTGTAAGTATCATTTTATTCTGCCATTTCCACTCCACGTACCAATTCACTACTGATAAATGAAATATTTTATTTAGGTTGTGTAATATAATTTGATATCACCACATTGGAGATATGCCATTTGTATATTAAGAGAAGAAATATTTGTGATCAGGACTTGAAAGACAATCTAACCAATTGTTAGGAAAGTCACTATGATTTTAATATAGGAGATATTGTATGTTGCCAGATTCAATATACTGGAATTGGCATGAAATCTTGCAGGGGTTTACATCTATATAAGAGTGTCTATAATCACAATCTAAGTCAGATACTTAAAGATTTATTTGATAGTATGGGGAGCTGTTCAACTTCTATTACAAAAGTTTTTAGCTAAAAGATTTTTTTTTTTAAAAAAGTTGGTTTGTTGTTGTAAGACACTGTTATCATTTTCTCTATTTCAGATAATTGATTATCTAACTTGTAATATGCAGGTATGAGAAGGAGAAATGAGCAGAGTGGGCAGATGGAATAAATCCCACAAATAAATTTAATAAATCTCCAAAATAGCCAATGATCATTTAACAGCCAAGAAAATGTTGATTGAATGAGAGTGGTGAATACTAAGCACTATGTAAGAAAATAAAAAAAGGGGGGGGAACAGAATAAGAATTGCTGAAAATATGCAGAGAAATCACACTTAGCATTTTTATCCACATATCAAGTCCTTTCCAAAGGATTGGCAGATGTTGTTTTTTTAATAATATTAAAAGTATCATTACAGGATGTAAGCTGTTCCAAGTAAAGCTGCCTTTTGCAATTGACTGATGGCAATTTAATCAACATTGATGGTGGTCACGCAGTGCTCTAGTTGTTTTAGGACTGCATCCAAGATGTCTATTACTTTTGGTTCTATTACATTTTCTTTTGCTATAGTTATTCTACTTCTATTATGATTATTTACTTTATTCATTAAACATGAAACTCAGTCAGCTGAACATTCAAAAATGCATCACAAATATAATTGACTGGTGCTAATGGTTGATATGGGTTGCTACCAGCGTCCATTATTAATTAATTATTTATTATTATTTACTTTATTCATTAAACATGAAACTCAGCCAACTGAACATTCAAAAATGCATCACAAATACCATTGACAGGTATTTATTATTATTTATTGGCTATTATTATTATTATTATTATTATTATTATTATTATTATTATTTTATGATTGGTCACACAACCAGCCAGATTTTAGATTGGATTTGGCATTTTTATCCATTTATTGAGTCTGTCCCAATAAGGGATAACTTGGGATAACCTGACCTGGGATAAGCAGATGTTGTTGTATGGTGTTTATTATTATTATTACTATTATGCATAGGTAATCTACTGTTAGATTCACAGTCTAAGACTGGTGGAATCTTAATAATTCAAGTACTAACAAAGGACCTAAGTATTATTAAGATAAAGAAAAAGGAAAAGATTCCCCACCTCCAGTCAATTCCAAGTCTAGTGGGCAGTTCTCATCTCCATTTCTTAGCCAAGGGACCAATGTTGTCCAAAGATCCTTTCCATAGTCATCGGGCCAGCATGACTATATGCCAAGGCCAGGGTGGGTTCCAAATTCTGTTGCTACTGGTTTGCTTGTGTGTGCGTGCAGCACTTCTGTGCATGTGCAGAAGGTCTGGATGGGTGGGTTCCAAATCCCATTGCTACTGGTTTGCTTGTGTGCACGTGCAGCGCTTCTGTGGTCCGGCGAGTGGGTGGAGCCTCCCACCACCACTGCTACCAGTTTGCCCAATCAGTTTGCCCACCACTGGCCAAGGCACACAGAACACTGTTAACTTCCTACTAAATTGCATTTGAGTAGATAAATAGGTACCACTTCGTGGTATGCATGCTTTCAAACTGCTAGGTGGCCAGGAGCTGGGATAAATAACAGGCGCTCATCCAGTCAAGGGGCACCAGGATCTCGAAACTAGGCTGCCAGTTTTTCAGCTTACAAACTCATTGTTTGCAATGCTGAGCCATTGCTTCTCCTATTATTAAGATAGCGTCTAAGAATATAGGCAGTTCCAAGCATTTTTTTTTTTTGTAAAATTAGAATGCTCAAATCTGATAAATTCAAATCTAGATAAATTCCAGATTTCAAGGTAGTCCTTTAGATATTGTTCCAATGACTCCAATCAAGATTGGTGTAACATTTTTTAAAATATAAATATTTAATTTTGACCTGCAAGTCCTTATATTTCATGTTTTTCCCATTGTTTTTTCTCAATCCTAAATCACTCTGAAGAGCAACTAGATTTACTTCTTTTAAATCACTGTTTTATCAGGCATGTTATGAACAAGATGCCCGTCTGTTTACATCTTAAAGTTCATAAGATCTTAACCCACTCATTTTCTAACATCTACTCAATTTGATGGTTCCAGTAGTTTTTACTACATTCAAATTCAAACTGCTGGCAAAGTTTCAAATTAATAATTTTGGCAACTCAGTTGTGACTGCTTGTAGTCAGTTTGTGAAATTTTGCTACAGCCAATGATCAATTGTTTCATCCTTTTTATTAGAAAGATGACATCTGCTGTTGTTAGTTACAGTAAGATTTTTGCCTTCATGTAATTAGCTGTCAAAGTTTGTTCTTGAGCCATTAAAAATAAAGACTTCAGTTTCTTTAATCCTGATCTTAACCAACTCCATGTGGGTTTTTAATCAGTTTTTTTTTTAATCCGTCAAGTATTAACCATGCAGCAGCTTGTTCTTCTAATTAACAAATTTGTTTTCTATTATTTCTTTTCTGTATTCAGCCTTCATCTTTGTTGTTTTCAAGAGCTTTCCTTGATTGACATCCTTAGCAAGAGTTCTTGGTTCTTCTTAATATGATCATTAAGGCCATGCTTTTCTTCCTGCTTTACCTGTAGAAGTCCTCTATCCCTTTCAGCACTTGGCAAATACAGCCAAACAAAATCACTTTTTGGGTTGTTATTATTATTATTATTACCTAGGAATCCTAGATGCTTGAGCGATCAAGGATCATGATTTGGGTAGTTGATGGAAAAGAAAAATGGGAAGATACAAAATGGTTTTCTGAAATCAAATACCCTGAAAAACTGTCTCTTGTTTCCAACTTCCATCTCTCTCTTTTATTCACATTCAAATATTTGTCTTTTACTTCATGAATTCTGATTCATGAAGTAAATGAATTCTCCCTTTTAGTTTATGTTCACTATTGCATCTCAGGTAGTACTCTAAAATATAATGATAACAACAATAAAAAAAGAACACAGAATTTCATTATTTGGCCAAAATGCAGCATAAATATGTACAGCAAATGATCTGTAAGCAGGTAGCTAAATAATATATATTTTATAATCATTTAAATAATGGAATGAAGAACCATGTTTCCAACATGATTATTACATAATATAATACATATAATGTGAATACCCAGAAATCCATCTTAAGACACTTCCTTTATTGGCAAACTAACATGGGAAATAATTATGGAAAATTCAAGATGGTTAGGTATTTTTACCAGAAAAGATGCTATAAAAAGGAGGTTTAGTGGTAAAAAAAATGGTGAGAAACTATGATAGAGTTGTATATTTTGCTTGGTCAGAGTTTAGATGAAATCTGGAAGTGATACAGCCATAAAATTACTCAGTATCTTGGACTGCAATATTTAGGCTATATCTAGGATTTGTTCTAGGACAGTTGGACAAATAAGCAAGCAGTTATGATTTTCTCCTTTTTTGAAGAATATAGAATTGATATATCTGTAAAATATTTTTATATCAAAATGAAACACAGCACTTTGAGAGATGGAAACAAACTAATAAATTTAGAAATACTTCGTGAGGATGTGCTAGCTACAGTTCAAGATGGGCAGTAAACATTCTTTCTGAAGCATTCATTGGGGGAAATGTCAGATTTCTGGATCTGTATATGGTTAGTCTGTATATCAGTAGCTCTCTAGAAATGAGATCATGGTAACTATGTAATAGAACAATAATGCAGGAGAACAATAACAGGAACTGTTGCTACACACAGAAAACTATGGTTCATAGATTAGAAATCATTTTATCTGATTAGTTATAAACATCAAATATTGTAACCATGCCCTCAGATGGTTTTTCATTCTAAGTTCAATTTTCCACATTTGGCTAATTTGCATCTATGATTAAGTTATAATCCCGTAGTTTATCAAATAATATTATTTAATGTTATCATCATCTTTTTCACTTGATTAAAATCTCAGTATAATTATCCTGGTGATTGAATTCCTTGCTACTGTATATAGTGGCTGATTGTGTATTGATAGATTGGTAGAAGGCTATCTATTCATCACAAATGTGGGCACTGTTTTAATGCTGTAATTTTCTTTTCCTAGACACATTAAAATTACTTTAAAAATTATAATCAAATGAAATTGAAAAAAAAAAACAAGTCTATATAATACTTTCTTATTGAGTATGATTCTTTTCCTGAACTGTTGTTGGAAAATAATTTGATGATAATTCAAGGTCTTCGCATATATCCTCATGGGTAGAATTTTTAGTCCATGTGAAATTGTGCTACAGGACAGGTAAAGTGTTAACTTTGTGTTTTAAAATGCCATAATGGATATAAAATGTCACAGTAAAGTTCTTGGAAAAATAAGATAAAATATTGCTCCTCGTTAATAAGGGAAATAAACACACATTAAATAAGAAAAGGATTGGCAAGTCTATTGTGCCCTATAATTAAATTCAATTTTCCAAGTTCCATAACTATACAGTGGAATTGTACAAATCCAGTTATGGCATATGGGAAATATTTAAGCTAATTTTAATATTTTGCATAAAAGGCACAATATACATTCATTTCAAGAAAAAGTATTTTTTCCCATATATATATATACTCCTTACATAAGCCTGATGATGGCAGATGAGATTCTGTCGAAACGTCGCTTCTACCCTTTTAGGGATATATCCACAATTACACGGGAAGAAACCCGAAATATTAACTATACACACATATATACCCGTGAAAACTTACACACACACACACACACACACACACACACACACACACACACACACACACACATATATATATATATATATATATATATATATATATATATATATTTCTCTTTAGCCAGGTTCTACCTACATAAACCAATATATTATGCAGCCCTAGTTCAGTGAAATCACAATTCACTAGTTTCTGGGCTTTTTTTTCTTCTGGCAGCCAGCAGACCCTTTGCTGGCTGCATAATATCTTGGTTTACGTAGGTAGAACCTGGCTAAAGAGAAATACACATAAAACCTATGAAAAAGAATATATATATATATATATATATATATATATATATATATATATATATATATATATATATCAATCACACACATATGCCTTTATAGTTATGGACATTATAAATATTTGCCTTTTGTGTAACAATATATATTCTTTTCAAGTCTTTTGGGTCCATGATGCTGTTGGAAAGAAATTACTTTTAATTTGTACTTCCATGATCAAAAAGAATTGTCAATTGAAATGAAGTCTTTTTAGATTGCTTTATCTGATATGTGTTTTTGTTTGTTTTCTTAACTAGTGAAAAAGGCCATAGATTTTAAATCTAGAGGATTTAAATTGTTTCCAGGGAAAGACAACAGCAACAAGTTTTCTATCTGTGAGTGTACTTCTTTTTGTTACTTTTTTAGTGCAAGAGTGAAGTTTGTGCTGTGTTGTTTGTGTGTTGTACTGTTTCACATATATCTTAGCATTTACGTGTATGAAATCTTTATGCTCCAGTTTGCATGATGAATATGCAAAGTGTAGATGTGCTGTCAAGAGTGACTCTGTATAACGTTGGCATCACCAGAATATGTTTCTTTCGCTGTTAATGTTCCAATTTAAGTTAAGAATTATAATAAATTTAAATATATATAGGAGCCGTGCTGTTGCAGTGGTTAGAATGCAGGCTAACTCACTATTCATGCCAGGAGTTTGATCCTGACCAGCTCAAGGTTGACTCAGCCTTCCAACCTTCTGAGGTTGGTAAAATGAGGACCCAGATTGTTGGGGGCAATATGCTGACTCTGTAAACTGCTTAGAGAGGGCTGTAAAGCCCTATGAAGCGGTATATAAGTCTAAGTGCTATTGCTATTTTCCACTTCTCCTTTTGCTGGAAGTTACATTAACGTAAGTAACTTTGCATTATTTTTATGTCTTCATAAAAAGAATTGAAAGAAACATATTTTTCAATTAATATATAGGATGACAACCTTTCAAATTTGATTGAACATCAATGCATAAAAGGAAATAACATCTTTATTATATATATAATAAACAAATTTATTCTGCAGTGGTAGAGAGTTTGCTTTGTACTATTTTTCATCTGAGAAATATTTAGCAATGCACAAAGGATTGAAATGTCAAGCTTTATTAATCTTTTTTATGGGTTAGCAGAAAGTAATAGAAAAAATGATTTTCAACTGGATGTCATATGATCTCTTGCCCCCACCCAAGGCTGCCAATAGGTGCCATTGTCTAATCTGAAGAATAAATGATGAACAATTAGAAATAATAAAATACATCACCAAGCCCATGTTGAAGCATGCTCTGCTTAGTTTAGACATTTTCTCTCCAGGTTTTTCAGTCTATGTAAAGATTAAACTCTAACTTTTTGAAAATCCAGTCCAATATTTTCTTAGCTTCCCTTTGGTTGATGTAATGATTATGTAATATACAATGACATGAAATGTTGGTATTAGAAGGTTAACAAGACTGAAGGCCCTGTTCAGGACCCTCAGTTATTCCCTATTTAAAGAAGATAAGGGAAAAGGATACCTAAAATAAATGGATAGTGTCAGCTATTTTGCAGTTGGGGTAGAAAAACTGAACCAAGAGAATAAGTCTTCTTGGAACCTGAAGGAAATTGAGGTAAATTGTACAATCATGTTGTATAATTTACACAAAAACTAGTTTATGGAGAATGGAAGACATGTGCTACCAGATAAGGACTTCAGACAACTAGGTCACATCAAAAAAATGTGTTTTCTCTACTTATGTGTTGCTACCTGGTTGTCCTTCAGATTTCTGCAACTCAGATTTAGAATACTGATACAGGAGAATATTTATAGCTCAGGGTTGAAATGAGGGGTCCTTGGTGCTCTCTGAGCTTTGTTGTTTTCCTGAAGATGTTTCATTGCCCAAACTAGGTAACATCTTCTCTGCTAGTCCTATTGTTTAACAGATGATTTCAATATAGTATGTTTTCCAGGCACTTTATAATTACTACTTTAGTAGCAGGACTTCATTTTCTGCAAAGGACAGCTGTGGCAATCTCAGAAAAAGACATGACGTTTTACAAAATCACAAATAGGTGCTAAATTGTGTGCTGATACCTTTTCTAAAACATTTCTGAAGTGCTACCCATCTCTGTTAGGATAAAACTTGGCTCCAGGTTTAATTTGATATTAGGTGTGACTTAGATTCCTACACTTCTGTAATTGGGGTTGCAGTTGAATTGACCTGCATCAGATTCTACATAGGGAGGAGGTTGACATCTTCACTCGTTGTAAGATTTTATTTACATGAGGGAAAAGTAGCTTTGGAAAAACACATAGGATGGTCAGTAGTCAAATGATGATTTATAATCATTGAGAAAGGGGTCAAATGATGTTAAACCTCTAGGAGATTTTTCCTCCCATTTCCGCTCTTCAAAAGGAAAGAAACATCTAGAAACATTCTGAATATCCCCTTTTCAATGATGGTACAACACCAAATAATTTTATGACCAATTCTGACCTCAGAGTTTTATGATCTTGGGCAAATGCAAATAAAATCAAAATAAGTCATTAAAAAATCAAATGACATCCTTCAGACATTTAGAAGGTACAAAGGTTGAGCTGACTTCTCAAACATTGCTCATCCTGATCCACATGTCCCACCGTCTATTTGTACCTCTCCTGAATTACCCTAAAATTCCTGTATCTATCAGCCTTCATCCTAAAATTATCGTAGATAGTGCCATCCGTGCCTGAAGTGTCTTGAGTCAATTTAAGTTAGTATAGCCATTGTGACATTTAATTTCAATAATATTGAACAAAGAGCTTCTTCAGAGCAATTTATTGTATTATAAATCAATATCTTCTTCTTGTGCCATATCTGTCATTGGATGTTGGCGATCATTTTGGTGATCCTATTTTTATCAACAGCTGCATGAAAAAGTCCAAACCAGTCCCTTAGAAGCCATGATGTTCTTCTTCTGCCTGGACCTCATTTGCCTTTGTTTCTCTGGAGGGAAATTGTATTATATATTAAACAGATTATATGGCTGCCCAACACAGGTGACTCCAAGCAGCTTAAAATATTAATTAATTTATATATATATATATATATTAACATATTCTATTCTTTGATCTACTTAGAGACAACATACAAGTAAAATCTACATGCCTATATTTGCTAAGAGTATCTGAAATGGAAACAAACAATATTTTTAACTTAGCTTCTGCTGAGTATACAACATTAAGAAATGAATATCATTTATAAAGTATATGAAGTCAGAAAAGTTTTAAAAAAGCAGAGGTGTTGGTAAAACTGTATAATTATTGCAGTCATTTTTCAGGGTGGAACTACTTTTGAAGTACTTAAATACTCTCTATATGCATAAAATGTATTGCCCCTAAGAATGAATTTTGTTTTATCTGTGAATCTTAGGGGGTTATTTCCATACATAATGACTGTATTGGAATTCATATCCCATATTTAGGTTAATGAGAACTTTCTATCACAAGCTTCAAAGGAATATTTAATGGTTATTTAAAATATTATACATCCACAAGCCTATTCAGCTTCACAAAGTGGAAATAATCTTCCACTTGTTTTGTTTTATTACTGTGCAATACTTCCCACCCCCTAAACCTCAGCATTAGGATTGATACAATTCAAAATATTCTGCTCTAACTATAAAACAGATACATATTGCATCATGCAAATATCAATGTTAATTAAGATTCTTTAAGTGAGGGGCTTAGATTTTCAACTGCATGCATGAAAAGTTCTAATTCTGCCAATGAAGGGAGTATTTCTAACCTTTTTAATCATTATTATTTATTAAATTTATATGTTAGTCATGTCATTGCGTATTGACTCTGGATGGCTTACAACATCATAAGAAGGGTAATATAAAATATTAAAACATTAAAAATAATAAGAGCATTAAATGTTAACAAAAATTGAGTAAAATAGGAACCAGTTTATCAATGAGATGAAGGTGGGATCTTCTTCTTGCCTACTAACCACCTCCAGTAAAGGGTACTGCCATTGGGAGCCCAAGCTAATCAACAGAGCCAGGTTTCCACCTTCTGGAAGGCCAAGAGGGTGGGGACAAATCTCACCTTTGAAGGACATGATATTCCAGAAGATTCCACAGCAGAAAAGGCTCTTCTCCTGGATCCTGCTAACTGAAGTTACTTAGCCAATGGGGTCCACAGCATACCTTTTTTGCTGGAATGAGTGGATGAGCTAACCCCATTGGGGTTTGGTGGGTTCTCAGACACACTTTAGTTTATACTTTCATGCAGTTTATACTAATTTGATTTTCAAAGATGGTTGTTATCTAGAGGTAGATAAATTTGATACTGATGTAAATGATATATAGATCGTTTAATGTAGTGATGAAGGCATCAGGCTAGAAGCCAGGAGGTTATGGCTTCTTGTCCTGTCTTAGTCACAAAGTCAGGTGAGTGACCATGGACCAGTCACTGTCAATGGCACTTGAGGCAATGGCAAGCCATTTCTTTGTGTCTTCTCAAAAAAAAAAAAAAGTTCAGACAATTGCTAGGAATCAGCACTCAAAGTTACACACCTAGACATCCACACTCACAAAACTTATAGGAGAGAGAGAGAAAAAAAAGAGATGAAATGAGGTAACTTGGAGAAAAGGGACAGCAGAGGAAGGGAGGGAGGAAGAAAGAAAGAGAAAAAAGAAATGCAGTTAAGAAAAATAGAATAGAAAAATGTTGGGAAATGAATTTGGGATGCTGAGGATAGGAGATCATTTTCCTCCCTTTTTTTTTTTTTTTTTTTTGTATAAGAATGCAACAGGGGATAAAAAAAATTAAATTCAGTTGGTTTTATAATGAAAGAGATGGATGAATCATTTTTAAGCATGAAGTGAAGGTAATATACTACTGCTTCTTATTCTTGGAAAATGAATATACAAAGTGTTTGATTACTTTGCATATTATTTCTTACAATGCTGCTACTAAGATTCTTTTAATGTGACTAATATTTTCATTTGCTCCCATTGCTACTAACATTTAACTTTGATGTTGCTATACTACTACTCTTATCACAGTTCCTGACTTAATGCTAAATACTTAACTGTATTTAATGGATAAGTGGGTCCTGATTGAAATGTAGCAACCATGCAGGAAAAAAACCTGTATTTTCAGCCAATTGACATAGGCAGCCACTATTATTTGGTTAATACATTGTGTACAACATTATTTTTAGTAAATGATAATATTTTGATGTATGTATGCTATTCTGTTTAATGTTTATGCAACAGTCACTTGTTTTCTATTTTTAACTAGATATGTTAAGGGTGCATTAACTCCAAAAAGGTTTAAAAAGTATTGGTAGCCCTAACTTTCCATGTTAAGAGTTTCTATGTATTTACAGGAAGTAGATCTCAGATGTGTCAAATCAAATTAATTCCATTGACATAAGCCTTCTTGCAAACTGTTCAGCAATTCACTTATGGTCTGCCCCAGTTGTACATTAACACTAATGTCATATATTATTTTTGTTGATCAAATACCATTAATCTAAAAAAAGTATAAGAAAGGAGTAAAGATCAGAAAGGATCAAAATTAGACAATGGGGCAAAAAATCTGGAATTAAAATGCAAATAATATTGACACATATTTTTATTTATTTATTTATTTGATTTGATTTTTATACCACCCTTCTCCAGCAGGACTCAGGGCGGTGAACAACCGAGATAAAACAGAGCATACAAAATTTAAAAAACAGTTTAAAAGGTAATTAAATAATTTCGGCCCACAATTTAAAACAACCCAGTTAAAACCAATTTCAAATTAAAACTGAACGGATGGGATCAAGCCAGCCTGGCTAGATGGAATAAATGAGTTTTCAGGGCCCGACGAAAAGTCCGGAGGTCTGGTATCGTGCGTATCTCTGGGGTACATAGTATCGATAACACTAGTTTTCACACAGGGACATATTTAAACCTAATTAATTCAATTGAATATGGCCAAAATAATGGAGGAATAATAGTAAGGAACAGCAGATGTATAAGCGAGAAATAAAGTTAAGAGAGTCTTATTTCTATGCTTGCATATTTATGCTGTTTCAACAATCACCAGGAGAAGCAAGAAAAGAAAGAAAACTTCAAAGGTATCTTTGATCAATGAATTAAAATCAGGCAATATATTTCTTGAAATTAAGTGGCTATCATCCCCAAAGCCTTTAATTAACAAAATTATCAAACAAATGCAGATAAAAAATTGAGTAAACAGAAATGTTAATCAGAAAGCAGAAATCTTTCTTTTTTTGTCTGTACTCTGATCTTAATATTTACCATATACTTTTAAAAATAGTTTTGTCTTTCAATCATTATAATATCTATATAATATATATTTTAGCATTATTATTATTATTATCCCTCTTCCATTAGGAGCAAACTATTTTCAGAGGAAATGTGGGAGCGAAAGAGGAAGCTATTTTTCCATTAATTTTAAATTATTTTACTTGAAAATGAAACCTCACCCATCACCAAAGTGTGACAGTTTTCTTGATTTTGATCGGTTGAGCAACGCATTATGTTGCCCAATCTGATGCTCATTTTCATAAAGTACAACAAGAAGCAAACTATTTTTTCCGAAGCCCTCTGTGAACAAGAAGAATATCTTAAAAGAAACATTTCTAAAAGGACATCATACCTCCATTTTTGTTACTTACATTTTAATTTACTCTAAACATTCAATAATGGGGTAAATTAGGAAGAACCAAACAGTGAATCAATGAAACAATGTGGTTAACAAAAGAATGTTGAGCCGCGGTGGCACAGTGGTTAGAGTGCAGTAGTGCAAGCTACTTCTGCTGATCACCGGCTGCCAGCAGTTTGGCAGATCAAATTTCACCAGGCTCAAGGTTGACTCAGCCTTCCATTTATTTATTTATTTATATAATTTATACAGTATGTCGCCCCTCTTCGGAGACTCAGGGCGGCATATACCCATCCTTCCAATGTGGGTAAAATGAGGAGCCAGATTGTTGGGGGCGATAGGCTGACTCTGTAAACTGCTTAGAGAGAGCTGTAAAACACTGTGAAGTGTTATATAAGTCTAAGTGCTATTGCTATTGCTGATGTCCAGTAATAATATACTAACATTAACCAGAAAGATTGACAAATCAGAAAGTATTAGATCAAAATGTCTTATTTCTTCTATTACAATTGTAGAATAGGAACATACAGTGAAGCCCTACAGCATTTATGTAGATTATGACATTATCCACTCATTGATGAACCATTAGAAACCATGCAATTTTCTTTCCAGTGCCATTTTAGAAATTCAAAACTTAAATCTAGAAGAATATAAAAGACCAAACTAGAATTCTACATGCAAGCATTAGTGTTTTTTTTAAGAATGTTTCTGAATTTCATAGAAGAAAGTTATTCATAAGATTAACAATACAAGAAAAATATAATGCTTAATATTCTTCACTGTGCCTGAATTAAATGCAGTAAAGATTGCCAATTCATAGACAAGCCTGTCCAATTTCATATTAGCTATTTGGAAAATCGATACTTAAAAAGTGAGCCAAGCAGTCAATCTATGGTATTACTGTATATAATACAAAGACTATGAATTCATATTATCAAAGGATGAAAAGTAATTAAATAAATGATACATAAATGATAAAAATAATTCAGGCAATACTTTCACAATGTGTATAATTCTGTGCTAGAGCACAATGTATACTTTGAGATTATATATATATATATATATATATATATATATATATATATATATATATAATAGATTTATTAGTATAGAAGCTATTGTAGGTATGACATAACAATCCATATAAATAGCATATAGAAAATGTATATAAATACCAGATAGAAAAAAAAGTGAAATATTTGAGTTTTTAAAAGTTGGGGAAAATATTCAGGCATTTTGGATTTGTTTTCCAAAATTAAGAAGTTTAATTTCCACTTTTTAAATACAACCTTGATTTGAAAATGTTGGATTGATTATGGTAAACATCAGTGCAAAAAATAAAATAAAATATACTGCTCAGTATAGTAGTTTATAGTTTATACACTGCTCAAACAACTAAAGGGAACACAAAACTACTGTATGTAACGAACAAAGTATTTAATAAGGCTATTTCATTCATTCAGATCTCGGATGTCTTCTGCTTGTGTTCCCTTTATTTTTTTGAGCAGTGTAGGAAATTGAATTTAGATTAAGACAAGGATGAGTATAGGTTTATACTTTGCAGTGCTAGTAGTTTAGCCAAGTGGTTAGGGGACCAGGCTAGAAGGTAGGACACTACAAGTTCAAGTCCTGCCTTAGCTGGCTGGGTGACCTTTGGCCAGTCACTCTCTCTCTCTCAGCCCAACCCACCTCACAGAGTTGTTGCTGTGTGGAAAACAGAAGGAAGATACATTGTATGTGTTGAGTTATTTGCCTTGAGTTATTTGTAAAAATAATAAAAGGGGGATAAAAATAAATAATAAAAAGTCCATATAAGGGGAAATTATTTATAAAAAGGTGTATATTAGAAAAATCTGGAAAACTTCCACGTCTTAACATACTTTTTAAAACAGTTTTCAGTGTGTTACATAAAAGGAACATTTAATATTACAAATCAAAAGACAAAGAAAGAGAAAGAGAGGCTAACAAAATGGAAGATAATAGATCTGTCTGTTTGTAATTTGAGGCAAGCTATGTTCAAATCCCATTTGGCCTTAAAATAATTAGATAACTTTGGCATTAGACTGTGTCCATCTATCTACCTATTTCAAAGTTTGTATGCCTGTGTGTGTATACATCTCTGTATGTATATTCACACACACCTTACCCATATAGAGACCTATATATATGGACACACACATATTTCTAAAAGCTATTTGTGTTAAACTGTGTGTATCACTATGTATATGTATAACAACTCACTCATTGTGTAGTGACTATCAACTAGTCACTGCACAGCAGCGTGCAAGATGGAAAACTCAGGATTTCCAGAAATTCAGAAAATATTTAGGGAAAATAAAACTCATGAGACAGTCCCAAAGAAGTTCAAAAAGAACTCAGTTAGGAAATAAATGCAATACAATTGAAAAATATGCACAAGGGGAATAGAATAGAATGGAATATGAAAACAAAAGCACACTGAAGATTGTTAAGTTTTGTTGCACCACCTGTTTGTCCTATTGGACTTTAGATCTTTGAGGAGGAGGGGCTGAGTGTATGTGTGTGTTTCTGTGTTTGTGTATGCAAGATAACATGAATGATAGGAAATAGGATTTTATTACTACAGTATTACAGTATAGGTATAAGCTATCCAATTCTGCTTTCGAAAAGGTAGAATTACATGGGTTCATCTTCACTTCTTGTAGTAATGCAGGGAAGATTCAGAGTACTCCTTATTTCTCTGTTGCCATTTCTCTGTTCTCGAAGTTATTTTCAAAGGAAACACCCAGACTCAGTCCTATAGCACAGTAATGCTGAGATTCTAAGCCAGAATATTATAAACAGGGTAGAAGTTTGCTAATAAATTATTAATAAATTATTACTGAGACTAATTTAATATAAATTGGATAAACTGGAGAAAAACTATCTTTATTCTCATTTATGATCAGACATGCAAAATGAGAGGGCCTACAATTTCAAAGATGAGCCAAAATAACATCTCATGATGTTAAATTTTTTATCTTTCTGGATCAAAGGTAATCTCAAAATTAGCCATAATTTTGTCACTCCAAATTGGAAACAAACAAAATGCTTTGTACCATTTTCCTCCATCCTCATGTACCTTAATACTAGCTGTTTAGTTAATCACCTTTTTCCATTATATTTGAACTTGTAAGCCATCATTACAATCCTTCTCTCTTTGGCTCTCTTGCACCCTAAGAATCTCATCCATAGTTCAGACATTGAGGGGAAAATGCACAAATTGGGCAATGGAAATTGAGAGTACATATGTGTGATGCTATTCTTTTCCCAGTACATCATGCCTTATTGGACCATTATTTGTTAGATCTTAATTTGGTCCTAGTAACCTTGTCACCTATGTGATCAAAAGGTTACATCGCAAGGCTTTGTTTTTCCCATCAATATTTTATAAATATAGATATAAACACAATTTACTCTTGTCATTGTGTGAATGATAAATTATAAAATAGATTTGCTCCACAGTGATATCTGTGATTTTATTTTAGAATAAGAGAGAAATAGCTATAGTGTTTTCTAACTGTAAAGTATAATTAATCATTAGTGTACCATTGAAGGATCTGAAGGAGCAGCCTGAGAGCAGCGTGTCACTAAGAATCAACACCATTGTGATAGATAAACAGCATATAGAGAGAGACTGTTAGACTGTTCATCAATCACAATGGTGTTGACTTTCAGTGACCATCTATCTATCTTCTCTATCTATCTATCTATCTATCTATCTATCTATCTATCTATCTATCATCTATCTATCATCTATCTATCAAAAAGGAAAGAGGAAAGGAAAGAAAAAAGAAAAGAAAAAAGAAAGAAAAGAATTTCATAGCCCTTGTTCAGCATTTGCAGAAATAATCTTAAAATGATGAAGTTACTTGGAAGTAATTTGTATCTGAACAGAACAATACTCTTACCATTGCCACCTCATGTTTTCTTGGGCAGCATTCAAGTGTAATGCTACCCAAGAATCTGGGTATTCCCATTGCCAAGAGGCATCTAAAACAAGAGAGACAGGGGGAGAGAGACAGAGAGACAGAATAGCCTAGTATCTTGAAGAATTTATAGGAACAGTATCTAGATTATTTTTGGTCACAGAACATCAGATGCAAAACCTGAGCAGAAGGCAAGCACCTGGCTCTCTCCTCTGAGCTCAGAAGCTAAGCACATTTGAGTCGAGTTAATAATTGGATGGAAGATAACCAGGGAAAATCAGAGCTGGCCAGTTAATAAACTTCTCAGAAGAAAATGGCAAAGTGGCCTGCACTATATCCAAGACAAATGCATGGACTTTACAAGAAATCAAATTGTATTATTAAAAAAATGTGTGTATTTGAGAAAATGTTCACTACTAATATTATTTTAAATAAATAGGCTGTGCATTATTATACTATATGTATTTATTAATCACATTTCTCTGGTTGCCCATCTCACACAAAGAAAAGCTGGGCAGTGACATATAGCAATTGACTAAAACAATGAGTTAATAAAAATGATCATTAGAAAAGGATAATCATTTTATACATTATAACAATACATTATAAAAAGTAGTTATTAAAATAAGAATATTATAAAAAAATGATCCCAGTTCAGTAAGCCTGTATTTACTTAAGAGTGTTTCTTCAACATAGCATTGGCAGAAGATAAGCACTAGAACTGAAGACGTCGGATATAAAATGACTGTTCTCACAATTGCTTTTTAGAACATGGGCACAGCATTTTGGCCTAAGGAAAACCATATTGTTGAACTAATACTCCTATAAAGTTGGATACCAATAATATGTCCCTTTTTTTTTTTATCCCTAATATCAGAATCTAGGAGATTTGTGGCATTTTATTATCTATTAGCCATTGTGGCACAGTGGTTAGATTGCAGTACTGCAGGTTACTTCTGCTGATCACCGGCTGCCAGCAGTTCAGCAGTTCGAGTCTCACTAGTTCAAAGTTGACTCAGCCTTCCATCCTTCCGAGGTCGGTAAAATGAGGAACCAGATTGTTGGGCCAATATGCTGTCTCTGTAAACCGCTTAGAGAGGGCACTGTGAAGCGGTATATAAGTCTAAGTGCTATTGCTATTGGGTATCTAATAATGACAGCTGTCTCATAATAAATGGTGAAAATTAAAGTTTAGATTCAATGTTTAGCTTTTTGGTATTCAAAGAAACAACAAAGACAAACTCATATTTGGCTTTTCTTTCCCAGAGTACAAATTGTGTACTAAAAAAAAAAAAATCTCGTTAAGGTAGCAGAAACTGCAACAATAACCTACATCTTTTTTCTTTGATATTTTAAGATAATTCCTAGCTGTCTATGTTGTTTTTATTTTGCAGTAAATGAAGGAGGTATCAAACAGGCATCAAATTTGTGTCCAGATCCTGGAGAACCTGAGAATGGAAAACGAATAGGCTCAGACTTTAGGTAATATTTACAAACCAAAACTTCAAATTCATTAGCAGGGGTGAGTTGACTCAGGAATTCTCCAAGCTGAAATCCACAGGTCATAAAGAGGTCAAAGTTGCCCACTCCTGCATTAGAGTGTTATCTTTAAAATTAATCGTATATATCTCACTCCAAAGATGAACTTGAACATGATCATGAATGTTGTACTTAAGTTGTCATCTATGCAGGTATTTAAAAATCTGTTGCTCTGCGGGATAGTCCTTGACTTTTGACCATATTCTGAGACCAGAATTTATGTTGCTAAACAAAGTGAGTTATGCCCAACATTATGAACTTTTTTTTATCACAGTTGTTAAGCTAATCACTGCCTTGTTAAGCAAATCATGCAGTCTTTAAGCGAATCCATCTTCCTTCCAATGATTTTCCTTGTCAAAAGTTGGCTAGAAAGGTCACAATCATATTTACAATGGCTGCGATGCTGCAGTCATTGTAAATATATGCTGGTTGCCAAGTGCCTACATGTGACTATACTGAGATGGATCATGTGACTATGCTGAGATGGATCATGTGACTATGCTGAGATGGTTGTAAGTATGAGGACTGATCATAAGTCATTTTTTTTCAGTGCCATTGTAACTTTGAGCTGTCACTAAATGATTGATTGTAAGTCAGAGTAGCCATATTGGGTGTAGCAATTGAAGGTCATTCATTTTAGCATTATGGTTATGTAGCATGCATGTATATGTAGCTCCATCAAGAAATATAGCTCTAGATTGAAACAGCTTTCGAAAATATAAGGCCTCAACTTATTCCGCTGGAAAGAAAAGTTGATCAAAGGAATTAATTTGTCACAGTGTAAATTTACAGATTTCTTGTATTTTTGTTCATGGCTATTTCTTCCAAATCACCTAATTTAGGCATGCACACTGGGGAAGCAAGTTTAGTTTATATTAGCACTTCTTCCTGGGTAGATTAGTCTAAGATGGCAATATCAGTGGCTTATTTATGTCTTTAAATAGGGTAATATAGTAATACTCTTTCAGATTAATTCTGAATATATATTTCATTCTGGCAAAGCACAAGGATGATTAGCGTTTCAGAAAGTAAACAAGCCAATGTAAGTTATTGTCTAGGAAACTGCTCAAAAACATTTTGACATGGTTTTTGTTTTATGAGCTGTCTCTAAATATCTGCAAAGACCCAGCACATGGATCACTCTGATTTTAATGGAAGATCAGTCTGTGAGACCTTCACATTTCCACCTTGTGTTACAGACCCATCAGATCAGTATGAAGTAACGCTATAGTCACAGACAAGCTGTCTTTATTAATATGAGACTTTTAAATACACTTAATTAAAAGGTTACCATATTTGAATGAACATCATAAATCTTATCTGTTCTCGCATTTTAAAAAATGAGATAATTTTTTAGATAACATAAAATTGTTTATGAACGGCAAACATATAGATTAAAAGAGGAACATGTTTTGAGTTTCTCATTAAATAAATTAAACAATGGCAGAAAAAGAGTGTTGACATAAATCCATTTGACTATGTAATACTAACTATAATTACAGAAAGGGGGAAAGATTGAAACAAATTTCACACATCTTCATTAGTTTTTAGACGTACCTTCTTTTTAAGACAAACCAGAACTAACTTTTACCTTAAAGGGAATACTGAAAGGAAAAATGTAATAAGAGATTATTAAAAAGATTCTAATAACCTTTGAGAAATATACTACATATTAATCTGCTTTTGATATGTTTAATTTTAGCTTGGATTCAACAGTGCAGTTTTCTTGTGATGAAGACTATGTGCTACAGGGGGCAAAAAGCATTACCTGCCAAAGGATAGCGGAAGTTTTTGCAGCATGGAGTGATCACAGACCAGTGTGCAAAGGTAAAATATAAAAATCTATATTCTTTCATGCCAGTTTTCTGCACTTTTTTCATGTCACAATAAGAAGGATATCTTTAAAGCTGGGGCATTGACAGTATGGTTAAAAAATGACAGCATATACCATCTTGACTTTTCTGACATATATCCCAGTTTATGAAAGCACTCCTACTGGAAATTATAGCTGAAATAAACCCTACTGTATTTTTGTATGGTCAAATTGTTTTCACACCTTCAAATATTATGGGTTTATTTTGCCCAAACAAAAAACAAAAACAGGGGGTTTGTTACATTTTTTGTTTCATTTGGTATTGCTCATGTCTTCTAGGTATAAGGAATTTTGCTAGATGGTTAGTAGGTTTTCTTAGCTGGGTCGTATAGTTAAGTAAATACCATCACTTATATCCTTAAGTGAAGAGACTCTATAGCTATAAGAGAGGCTGAGGAAAAAAATGTTAAAATTCAGATTTAATTCCAGAATTTCTTCAATCCCTTCTGCTCTCCAAAGTAGGGATATAGCCAATGCATAATGCCCTCATTTCCAATCACCAATTTCTCTCCCATTCCTACCTTAATCAGGGATCAATGGTGGTGCAGTGGTTAGAATGCAGTATTGCAGTCTAGCTTTGCCCACTGCCAGGAGTTAGATACTGATTGCCTCAAGATTGCCTCAGTCTTCCATCCTTCTGAGATTGGTACAATGAGAACCCAGATTGTTGGATTCTCTGCTGACTCTGTGAACCGCTTAGAGAATAAGTCTAAATGCTATTGCTATTAACATTTAAAGTGATTAATGGACATAGTTTTTTTCAGAAATATATATTCCTTTAAAAAGTCATCAGTATTTTTTTTTTATTTGCTTTTATCGTGTGCTGGAGAATGTACCCCACTTGTTTTGTTATTAAATAAAAAACACTTCTCCTCTTCCTTTCATAAAAACAGCAGGATTGTTCTTAAAAGAAAACCAGTGAATCTTTCTTTGTTTAATCTACATACACAAATTTATATTTTGTGCAATGCAGAAACTTTCATCATATGTTCCTCTTTAGATGTTCATTTTAAGATTTGGCTTGACATAAAAATCATACTGTATTGATTCATCTACTGTATATAAATAAATAATACCAATGTTAATTAGAACCCATCTCCCTATTCTTTAAAAAATCTAAGTAATATAATTTTTAGAATGATTTTGAAATAATATCACCAAGAACATATACAGAAAATAGAAGCATGTTCTTGAGTGAAATATATCCTGCATTTTTTTTTCCTAATAAAAAGAAAGCATTCTTAAAATACAATTTTCCATGCAGTTCTACAAACAGTATATGGGTATTGACTTCTGTTTATGCAGAAACAGAGTTTTATTTTCCTGTGTTAAAACCTTGCAGGTTTATTAGAAACATGCTGTGCTCCCTACACAATTTGTTTTTATATGTGATTTTCTTGTTCAATAAATCAGTTCTAATAAAATTTTATGGCTGTATAATACAATGCTCATCAGTTACTTTTAAAATGATATAAAAAACAAATTTTAAAAGAGTGGTAGCAGTTAATATTCTGAAGTATTATTTTATTATAAATACAGAATATTTCAGCTGTATGTTTGATTTTAGTTTATCATTTGATAACACATCCTGCTGTATTATTGCTTCTTTCATAGTGCTCATTTGACAGTTATAGGCCGTGATTACAGATATTTTTTAAAACCCTTCTATTAAGTCTCATATGTTCTAATCTTGTAAGAATGTTGAATGTGAGTGCCTTACTTTTTATAGGACTGAATATTACTTTATTGTTCCTACAAATGATCATATACGGTATTCTGTAGTATGAATGAATGATGCTTCCAAAGATGATTGATATCTTTGAAATGATAGCATGATATTTGTACTCATAAAGAGAAAAAATATATTAAAATATAGCAAAGATGAATGAGAATACTAGGAAGGCTAAACAGAGCAATTTTTGTTATATATGAACATTATTGAAAGTTAATTAGTGCTGTATAAAGTTATGCATTACCCAGTTTATCTAAGAGTAACTGGAGCTTTTGGCCATAAAATTTTCAATTAGTAAGAGCAGTGTTCTACTTGAAGAACAGATTGACCCAACATTTTAAGTATCTTGCTAACAATAGGTTTTCCAGGCTGTTAGCAGAAAGTAATATTAAAAGAAAAAAAAAATCTTCCTGTTACAAACCATTAGAAGGAATACACTAACTTTCAAACTAATCTCAATCTACTCATTATTGGAAAGTAAATGATGAGTTGCTGAGGTTTGAGCGTTAGCAGTTTTCACTTAGCCCATACATGGTGATGGGTTTTACCAGTTCTGTTCTGGGCTTTATGATGTTGAATTTTCCCATATTGGGAAAAAAATGACTTCAAAAGGCAGGCAACAGATCAGAATAGAAGTATATTGTCAGAATTATTTTTCTCTGCCACACTGATACACATACATGTATATAGGGAAAAAATGGCTTTATTTGATACTACTTTCTCTTCAATGTCAATCAGCCTCTTATCCATTGTGTTGTGAACAATAAGCTTGAGATCTGTATTATGTGGCTTTGCAGACATATTGTTTGCAAAATTTTAATTTTGCCGCAGTATAATTGAACAATAAACCACAAAGATTCCTAAAGTTCAGACTGAATATTCATTAATCAAATTTATATAGCTGCCCATGTCACAGAAAAAGTGTCTCTGGGTGGTTGTATAAATAAGTAAAATAAATAAAGTTTAATCCTTTTCTTACCATAGGCTCCAGAAGCATTTCTTCCTCTGAACAGATTAGTTCTTTTATTTTTAAATTATATCTATATCTATATCTATATCTATATCTATATCTATATCTATATATATGTGTGTGTATGTATGTATGTATGTATGTATGTATGTATGTATGTATCTATCTATCTATCTATCTATCTATCTATCTATCTATCTATCTATCTATCTATCTATCGCTGTCTAGCTTAACCCAAACTCTGAGAGGCTCACAGCTAAAGGATTTTAAAAAAAAACATATCTAAAATAAAATAAAAGCAACAAAGAAACAAAATATAGGATCAGAGCTAACCTTTCCCATAACACATTCAGCCCACGCCCTTCTTATTGTATCACAATACTTGTGAGAAGAGCCAGACTTTAAATGCATTACAAAAAGTTAAAATGCTAGGGGTCTATTCTAAGTGATAGCATGGTTCATTCTATTTGAATACAGATCTGAATGGGTATCTAATTGCCTCATCTTTATCCTGCCTCTATCAATAATGATAAACTGGTATAAAATGGAACTTTCATAATAACGTGTTTTGAAGTAGTTTGTACTGCAATGGGATAAATCATTGTTTTCTTAGAAGCAACAGAACAATTTAACAAAACATATACAACTAATCCTCAGCTTATGACCGCAATTGAGCCCAAATTTTTCATCGCTAAGCAAGACAGGTGTTAAGTGTGTTCTGCCCCACCTTACAACGTTTCTTGTCACAGTTGTTAAGTCATTAAGTTGTGGAGTTTGCCCTCTACAAAGAGGAGGGAGGTCAATTTATTTCCAAAGCACCAGAGGGCAGGACAAGAAACAGTGGATGGAAACTAATCAAGGAGAGAAGCAACTTGGAATTTAACAGTGAGGACAATTAACCAGTGGAACAACTTGCCATCAGAAGTTGTGGGTGCTTCATCACAGGAGGTTTTTAAGTCAGTCTTCAATGGTATAGGGTCTCCTGCTTGAGCAGTGGGTTAGACTAGAAGATCTCCAAGGCTCTTTCCAGCTCTATTCTGATTGATTGAATTGCTGCAGTTGTTAAGTTAGAAACATGGTTGTTAAGTGAATCTGGCTTCTCCTTTGACTTTGCTTGTCAGGAGAAGTGATCACAAAGGGTGATCATATGATCTCAGGTTACTCCAACCATTATAAATATAAGCCATTTGCCAAGCGTCCAATTTTGACCATGTGACTGTGGGGATGCTACAATGGTCTTAAATATGAAAAGCAGTCATAAGTTACTTTTTTCAGTGCCATTGTAACTTCAAATGCTCACCAAACATAATGGTTGTAACTCAAGGACTACCTGCAACTAAGAAGAAACCAGAAATGTGAAAGCCATGAAACCATTTTCATGAACAGTTTTTGCAACCTTAAAATGCCATTTAAGCACTGGTTTAAATGGTGGAACAATAAGATGCAGAAGACTCTTAAATCTCTTAAGACAAATCTACAAAAATGGGGCAATGTTTTTGAAGTTTCATTGCATTCAGAATCTATTTTGACCATGCTTGCTGAAAATTGATAGCAGGATAACCTACCATTACGAAATGGAAAATATATGAATATTCACCCTAAAGTATTCAAATCACAATTCTGAGAGAAAGAAAGCAGGAAAAGGGGTTTCAAATATCCAGCCACTGGTATAATATTCTCTTTCTAATTTACAGTTTTCACCATTCTCTTCTGCAACATTTTAACCTATCCTGAACCCCAAAAGCTTCTCCTTGCTTGCTCTGGCACCATGAAAGTACAAACTGTACCAGAAATGAATAGATTAATTTCTCCATTTTTGAAGCATACTGCCGAAATCATTGAAACTGATATGCATTTTCCCCCACTGGCTGAAACAAAGTATGGATTAATTCCTTTCTTTTGAAGAAATTAGATTGCAGGGTTTTCAGGGCAGTAATTCTCACCACCATATTAGATCATCAAAGAGCTAATAACCAAATATGCTTAATGATTTGTTCGGTATTTTAGATTATATTTAAGAAAGCAACTACACTGAGTAGTAATCGGGAGAAACAAGCTCTGCTTATTATGTTCAGCTTGCTACAGTATCTCAATAGAAGAACATTGATTCTTTAGAGAAATGTATTGACTGTGAAGGTCACTTTTAAAATTTTCTTGGCTTCGGTTTCTCCTTTTTCTTTGATCACAACAATGAAGCTTAAAGACTATCTCTTCTTGGAGAAACATTATGATTTATTTTGAAATTGATTTATTTAATACGGAAGTTTGTTAGTAAAACTTTTGCATATGTATTTATTTTACAAACCTATGCGCACTTTGATAAGAACATTATTCTTTAGCTCTGTTGAAACACATTTCCAAGTAAATGGGTGATCAGTGTCCAATGCAAACTTATTGATTTATAGTTATATCATCTGATTTATACGGAACCTTGGTATTCAACCTAATACACAATTGCTTTCGGTTTTTAGAAAAGCAGAAAATATAGTTTCATAATTTCTTTTCTGGTTCTGCTGCTGAGGTATTGATTAGTCCACTTGAACAATTACTTTTCTAATTTCCTTAAAGTTGTACCCATGTATTTTAATATCTAAGAATGCTAGTTGTCAGAAAACTGAAACTGTGGTATTTCACTTATCGATAAATGTAGCAATTTGATTGTAACTGTTCCACTCTGAACCTTGATATCTGAAACTGAGAGAGAGTTTGCATAATAATATCTCCCTTTTCAGATTCCTAGATGCAAATTGCTAGGAAGAAAACAACAACCATGCAATAAAGTGTATAAAACCAGGAGAAGAGGAAAATGGTCCTATATAACCATTTTTATACTTGAAAACGTATGAACCCTTTCAGAAGTGTCTATTAACCCTATATTGCAAAGTTATATTGTATTCTGCATTAAAACGTAGGGCAAAAAGTAAAGTAACAAGTGTAGAACATATATTAAATTTAATATAATTTCACTTTTCATTTACTGCAGAGTTTAAAAGTTGTTCAAAGAAATTGGTTGGATTCACCAATTCTATAAAGTAAAGATTTAAAACTGGGGAAGGGAATTCATCTATAAAAAAAGCTTGCACAGTTTTAGAAATTCAAAATTATGTGCTCTTCCCTGCAAAAGTTTTAGAGTGCTATTGATGTATAAAGTACCAAAGATAGCAAGTTAAATTCATCATCCCTTCTATTTATAGAGATTTATTCTTTCCTGCAAGCAAAAGGGGGAGGAAAGCAATGTTAACAGATTATTATTGATTTTTCTTGCAGTTGCCCCCCTCAGCTGTATAAAAACGTATTCAGTTCCAAAGATTACTTCAGGTTTGGCAAGTGAACACTGGAAATATAAAAACTGTATCTTTTTTTTTTTCTCCCTTGGTCTCACCACAAACAGGACATCCTTATGAAGAGAACAAAAACAAAATTAGTGCAGTGGTAACAAAAGAAATGAATGAATGTTCCAAATTTTCACCATAAAAGCCAAAAAAAACTGTTATTCATCATCTGAGTTCATTTCAGTTCAAAAGCATAATGAAAGTAAGAAAAGAAAAAAAAATACAGTACCTTGGATATTTTTTAAAATTATTAATGCCAACTCCCTCCTATCTATAAATAGGAGGTTAAACATAATGATGCTTATGGTAATGAAACTTGAAATCTTCAAACACGAGAAGATAATGTTTTTTGGACTCGGTGAACCAAAATTACTATCCTCAAGACTAAGGCTTTTCAAATCTGGCAACTTTAAGATGTGTGGAGAATGTGTGGAGAAACTCAGAACTGGAGAATTCTGGGAGTTGAAGTCCACATATCTTAAAGTTGCCAAGTTTGGAAAATAGTAATCTTGAATTAAAGCAGGTTTGCACCAGGGGTGGGTTTCAGCAGGTTCTGACAGGTTCTGGAGAACCAGTAGCGGAAATTTTGAGTAGTTCGGAGAACCGGTAACTATCACCTATGGCTGGCCCCGTCCCCATCTAATCTCTACCTCCCGAGTCCCAGCTGATCGGGAAGAAATGGGGATTTTGCAGTAACCTTCCCCTGGAGTGCGGAGGGAATGGAGATTTTACAGTATCCTTCCCCTGCCACACCCACCAAGTCACGCCCACCAAGCCATGCCATGCCCACCAAGCCACACCCACAGAACCACTAATAAGAAATTTTGAAACCATCACTAGTTTGCATTCACGTTGTTAAAGCTTTCCAAGTGTTCTAAAAAAGAAACTTTTAAAAGAAGTCTGCTTGCCAGTTTCAATAACAGAACATGTGGAAGCTTATGGAGTAAAGCCTATAAAATAATATTTTTTTCTTCGTTGTAAGAATGCGAAATGAATAATTAATGTCAGCACAGAGAACTGCATGTTCAGGGGATAGATTGCTCCTCGTGTCCTTAAAGTTTGTGTTCCTTTCCAAAGAACAAGGAGTGATTATCCCTAGTTCACATTCAGTTGAGATCATTACATAAAAGTAGACCTGTGATGGAGTAGTTCATGTTGGTTTGGCAGTAATTATTGTTATGTAGAATATTATACTGCTTTTGGTCAGGAGTTATGTCTGGCCACCATCTGTCCCATTATAATTCATTTATTTTATTTATTTATTCATTTTGTTAACTTCAGTTGCTGCCTATCTCACTGTAGGTCTATTCTGTGTTTACAACAATAATAAGGAAGAAATGAAAAGAGTGTACACATAACAGAAATAAGATTTAAAAAGCTATAAAATCAACAATGTAAAAGAAAACAACAAGAAATACAACTATTACAAACACAAATGTATTTACAAATACAAATAAATAATACTTGAGAAGGCTCCTTGTTTTGACTCTTTATCATCAGAATCACTCATTTTCTATAGCAATATGCTTGAAGTTTCAAAGACAATATTGATGTGTGCATAAGTAAGAATCAAGCCAAATCATGTGTAAACCCTATATTTTTGGTGTTATCATTTCATCAAAACACACCACACTACCTGAGAGTGTGTCTCTTTGAAATCAGGATTAATTCATTTTTGAGTAGCTAGATTCACACACATTCCAACAATTTAGATAGGTTGTCAGTATCAACTCCAGTAAGGACAGGTACAGTTTCAACAAGGAATGTAATGACAGCTGGATGGATTCCACCTGTCTTGGCTGCATGCCAAATAGCAATGATCACACATTGTATTGATGGGGAAAAATAACTGCATAAATATTAATTCCAGAATTACAGAGGATATGTCTATTGGGAAACCAATAGCCCCATTATCATCTTGTTGCTATAAGAATTTTTGCATATAACATTGAGTCAGTCTTGACTCCTGGGAACTGTCTGAACAAGTCCCTGGACTTTTCTTGAAAAGATTTCAGAAATGGTTTACCATTGCTTTCTTCTTCTTATGACTGAGAGTGAGTGAAAGACATATTGGTTTTGTACCTAAGACCAGAGTAGAATTCATCCTCTCTAGCTTTCTAGCCTGATGCCTTAACCAGAGGTGGTACTCAGCAGGTTCTGACCAGTTCTGGAGAACCGATAGTGGAAATTTTGAGTAGTTTAGAGAACTGGTAAATACCATCTCTGACTGGACCCACCCCCATCTATTCTCTGCCTCCCAAGACCCAGCTGATCGAGAGGAAATGGGGATTTTGCAGTAACCTTCCCTTGGAGTGGGGAGGGAATGGAGATTTTACAATATCCTTCCCCTGCCACGCCCACCAAGCCACGCCACGCCCACCAAGCCACGCCCACAGAACCGGTAGTAATTTTTTTTAATCCCACCACTGGCCTTAAACACTACACCAAACTGCTCTCTGTTATAAGACTAGATGTTTTTTACAGGATCCAATCTGTTTCTTATTTGTCTTTGTCCTCTCATTTTTCTACTTTTCAAGAACTTTTTAGTTTTCCTTTAGTGAAACACATTCATCTAATATATCATTTATGTTGAAGTATTTAAGTTTTCTGTATTTAATTTTATTTATTTGGTTCTGATGTTTCTATAGGGAATGGTCAAAAAAATCAAGATGGTATGCCCAATGGGGCAATTAAAGCAACTGAATTAATAAACCATGTATTTCACTAATGTACCTGTGTATGACAAATGTTACCAAAGTTCACATTTATTGAGCTTCAATAATGTTCTTTAATAAGCTTTTATTAAGGGATTTGAGGGTATGTCACTGGAGCATTTATCCTTAATAAATAAGGCATGAATAGATAAAAAAAAAATAACAGATTAACAGAGTTGGAAGGAACCTTGTAGGTCATCTATTCCAACCCCGCACCCAAGCAAGAGACTCTACACCATTTTTGACAGATGGCAGTCCAGTCTCTTCTTGAAAGCTTCCAGTGGTGGAGCAGTCACAACTTCTGAAGGCAAGCCATTCTACTGATTAATTGTTCTCACTCTCAGGAAATTTCTCCTTAATTTTAGGTTGGTTCTCTCCATTGCTTCTTGTCCTGACTTTTAGTGCTTTGGAAAATAGATTGATCCCCTCTTCTTTGTGGAAGCTGCTCAAATATTGGAACACTGCTATCATGTTATTACTAGTCCTTCTTTTCACTACATTAGACATACCCAGTTATTGCAACCGTTCTTCATATGTTTCAGTCTCCAGACCCCTAATCATTTTTGCTGCTCTAGTAGACGTAAGAAGAATAATGGCTGAAGGAAAGTAGCTTCATACAATTATTTGGAAATGCTTGCATTTTGATTCATAAGTACATATATTACACTACCCTGTTGCTTTAATACTAAATGCTATTTTTCCTTTGAAAATTGGATTCTTTTCTGAAACTTTCTTATGTCTGTTTCTTTCTTTTAGGGAAGGAACACTTGGCCTCATTTTGTAGTTACTGTATGTTCTTTATGCAGTTGCTATTTTGACTCCCTCTGCACTCTTTTTTAACAAAAAGAAATGTTAAAACATTTGATTTAATGCAAGAGCATCAGAATAATTTATGCTTAGGTTTTATATAAATCTGTATCTGTTTACCCTAACATTCATTATTATATTTTTGGTGCTTAATCTCTGAACTCATACAATGTATTTTTTTCCTTAATTAAAACCTGCCATTTCTCTATAATATAGCAGATGGCAGTGACAAAAGTGATTATGGGACATGACTTTTGAATATATTACTTCATAAAACATCTTAAATGCTTTATAAATAGCAACAGCTGTCAGATATACATATGGAAAAAAAAAAGATCTTTCAGAAGAATATCTGAGTTTCCACTGTAGAATTTGGAATGAAATTATAGTTCAAAGGTGTTCTATGAAATTTCTGAAATCTGCATTTCTTTTCAATATTGTTCTTTAAAGAAGTTTATTAGGCTCAAGGTGTTAGTTACACGCACCATTAAGCACAAAGCATGAACATAAAGTACCTTCTGTTCTTTGGCAGTAGTAAGCTACTTTTGAATAGTTTTCTTTTTTAAAATGTCAGAAATCACATATGGTAGTTAGTAGGGTTATCTGCATATCATTTTAACTGTTTTAACTGTTTTCTTACTAGTTTATTGACAATCTTATTGTTTAACAAATTTCTCCATCCCTTGCATTTTAAAGGGGCAGCACAGTGGCTCAGCAGTTAAGATGCTGGGCTTAATGGCTGGAAAGCTGGCAGTCCAGGTTCGAGACCCGAACACCATATGATGGGGTGAACTTCCATCTTCAGCCCAGACCCTGCCAATCTAGCATTTTGTAACTATGCAAATGCAAGTAGATAAATAGATACCACTTTGGTGGGAATGTAACAGAGCTTTGTGACATCATGCTGGCCACATGACCACTGAAATGTCTTTGGACAGCACTGGCTCAATAGCCTTGAAATTGAAATGATAACTGCTAACTATAGTGGGCAATGATAGCAGAGTAAAATCTGCAAGGATTTCTTGCATTTTAAAGCATATACTTAAGACATATTAAAAACTTAGTCGGGCCTGTTTCAATGTCTGGTTGCTCAGTCTTCTCCCAGATTAAGTTTCTACTTTTACAGCAGTTACATCATTCTAACATGTCTGTGTTCCTAAATTCAAGCCGTTAATTGGATGACCCCATTACAATCTTTTTAGTTATTTATTGCAGCAAGAGGTCTCAAAATATTTAACTTTTAGTCTGAATACCAAGCACATTTGCTGTACATATTTATAAGGGAATCTTAATGGTTTATGGAATCAGTTGGAAAGGATCATTTAGGTTACTGATTCCAATCTCTCACTTCTCTCACTAGTGGGCAATCACTTGTCCACTAGTGTTTAACAGCAGTCAAAAAAAAAAAAAAAGCCAGTGCAATCCTAGGTTGCATTAACAGAGGGACAGAATCAAGATCACATGAAGTACCAGTACTGCTTTATAAAGCCTTAATAAGACACTTACTTAGAATACCAATTCCAGTTTTGGTTATCATATTATATATTAAAAAAAAGATGTAGAGACTCTGAAAGAGTGCAGAAAAGAGCAACAAAGGTGATTAGGAGTCCGGAGGCTGAAACATACTCTATGAAGAACAATAGCAGGAATTGGGTTTGCCTAGTCTAATGAAAAGAAGGACTAGGGGTGACATGATAGCAGTGTTCCAATATTTGAGGGGTGCCACAAAAAAGAAGGGGTCAACCTATTTTCCAAAGCACCAGAAAGCAAGCCAAGAAGCAATAGATGGAAACTAATCAAGGAGAAAAGCAACCTAGAACAAAGGAGAAATTTCCTAAGAGGGAGAACAATTGGAGTGAATGGCTTGCCTTCAGAAGTTGTGGGTGCTCCATCACTGGAGATTTTTAAGAAGAGACTGGACAGCCATCTGTCTGAAATGGTATGAGGGTCTCCTGCTTGAGCAGGGGATTGAACAAGAAGACCTCCAAGGTCCCTTCCAACTCTGTTATTGTATTCTGTTTTCTTCTATTCTGTTCTGTTTACCTTCTGTAGTTTCTAGAATTCATCAGTATATGTAGTCATAATCCTAGTCACAAATAAACTTATATTAATAAATGAATTCATGTAAATCCTCCATGACTTCACTCCATATAATTAACAGTTCTATAATTGGATTATATAGAGACGTATATGAATAACTCTTATTTTTCTTGAGTTTCTTTGCATTCAAAATGTGGCAAGTGGCCCAATTAAGGTTTTGCTATAAACTTATATTGTTTAAGTTTAATGTTTAAGTTTAATGTGATTTATATGCCGCCCTATCTCCGATGGACTCAGGGTGGCTCACAACAGTAAAATACACAATGACATTAATGCAATATAAAATTAAAAGTCTGAATTAAGACAGTTTAAAATCAGTTTAAAAACTATTCAGAAACTCCCCCCCCCCTCATCAGTCCAGGCTACAAAATAACCAGGTGTTCAAATCACGGCGAAACGAGCGAAGGTCAGGGGCCATCCGAGCTCCAAAGGAAGTTGGTTCCAAAGGGTGGGTGAGCCCACAGAGAGAAAGCTCTCCCGCTGGGGGTCGCCAGCCGACATTGTTTGGCCGACGGCACCCTGAGGAGGCCCTGTATGTGGGAACACACCGGGTGATTGGAGATTGTTGCTGGCTGCAGGAGGTCCAACAAATATCCCAGACCTAAGCCATGAAGGGCTTTATAGGTGATAACCAGCACCTTGAACCTCACCCAAAGGGCAACCGGTAGCCAATGCAGGCCACACAAGAGGGTGTAACATGGGAGTGTTGGGACACTCCCATCACAACCCGTGCGGCCACATTCTGCACCAGTTGAAGACTTCGAGTGGTTTTCATGGGCAGCCCTAGGTAAAGAGCGTTGCAGTAGTCGAGATGGGATTGTATTTTTTCAGCCATAGTCATTCTGATTTATGCAAAAGAAAAAAAAACATTCTCCCTACCCTACCCCACTTCAAAGGGAAACATATTTTGAAAAAAAATATATCATGGTGGAAATGTGTGGATATTGCTTTTATAGATAGTGTAAGAAATGTGTTTTATTGTGAAAGCATCTCTCCAATAGATAAGGGACTGCTTGAGTAAGTCCTGATCGATCCATGATTGGATCTTCACAATTAGAATCTGAACTTCACCTTGCCCAATTGTTGCAACTCATTAAACATTTTAAGGCACGTGAGATGAATGCAAACAAAAATGTAATTAAGATCTAATTTGGAATATAACATTGTTTCTTTTGCAGTAAAGACATGTGGATCTAATCTACAGGGACCAGGTGGCACATTCACATCCCCCAATTTTCCTTTCCAGTATGACAGCAATGCTCAGTGTGTTTGGGTTATCACAGCCATCAATCCAAATAAGGTAAGTTTACCCGTGAGAGTGGTTTAAGCACCAGTATCAAATGATAAATTAGAAAATCAATAAGAAGTCAGAAAGAAAGTTAGAAAGATTAGTTCATTTGAGACAATGTGTGTGGGCATTGGAGCGGTGCAGTGTTTTGGATTTAAAGAAAAAAGATACTTCAGAGTACTGATATAACATTGATTGGCAATTGATTAAAGCAACTGCATCTTTCCCCAGAATTACCCTTTTACCCTCCACAACTACTGGATAATGTATGGAAAAAAGAATGCACTTGGTTTTATGAAGCTACAAAAAAAGGCCAAGTTGTCCTAGACAAACTTGAGATTGATGAAGACAATAAGAGCTGCAATTACAAGCTTGAGAGCTTGGTGGTTTTTTTTTTTTTTTTTTTTTTTTTTTTGATGTACTGTAAATCCTGAGGCAGTAATAAGTGTTTGCCATTTCTTCAATGAGCAAGCATATTCAATCAGATTTAAAAAAAAAAAAAAGCTGTAATCATGCCAAGTTCTGCAAGTTATGAGCCAGGGGAGTTTGAAGCCAGAAATTGTGAGGAGACTATCTCAAGACACTCTGTAGGTCGGGTGCTAGAAAGTTTCACAAATGACTGTCCAAAAGCCAAGGCAAAGGACACAGAGAAGGAGGTATTTGAAGCAATGTGTCACAGGAAGACAGGTCTGGAATGTGAGAATTGCTTTCAAAAAGGAGATCTGAACAATGCTCTTGAGTAGCCAGAATCCATGTTCTTCTTACAGGAAGTAATAATCATTCCTCTTAAGGAGCTGGACCAACCTTCACTGCTCAGCCCTTTTTAACCTGACAATGGGATAAAGTATGATTTAGGGCTTGGCACTTTCACAAGGTCAGATGGTGAGATCTTACTATCAGAATCTACAGCGTCCTGTATTAACTCAGACCCATCACTTACAAGTGATGACAAATCTCTTGACCTACTAGCTACATATTCACAACATCCTCTTATTCAGGATCCACATGAAGGAGTCAGAAACATCCATATCACATGCACACTCAAATATGATTTGAAGTACCTTTGTCCCTTCAAATGCAAGCCACAACTTGTTCAAATGTTTGAGAAACATTATGATGAACATCTGTGGAATTCTGCAGGATTGTTGCGGCTGAAGCCTGTTATAATCATGTCATGGTGGAATATAGTAAGATATCACTCTTTCTTATGGATTTATCTTTAATCTACCTTCTTTAGCATATCACTAGAGGTAGTAATTTTCCAATAATAGACACATATATTAAAGTTATTAACCCAAATCTTAGGTTTGTTTCATTTCGTTTAGTTTTAGATTTATTCTAGCATAATTCCATAATTATAACCTTCATATAATGTTCTATATGTTTGTTCTATATTTGGCTGAGACACAATCAGAATTATATAGAGAAACAAAGTGGATAGAAAAAATGTTGTCTCTCTCTGTATTGATATTTTTAATTGCAAGAAGTAGCAATTTCTATTCAATTAGCTGAGATTAAAAAAAAAGTACTGAAGTACAAGAAAAACACTACATTTATATATTTAAAGGAAACAAAACATAAAATAGGTATCTGAAAGAACATTCATGTTAAAAAAGTGACAAGGAAGATTGAGTATGATCTGGAGAGTGATTATTATCAAATGAGAAAACAAATTAGATATAATAATGCATCTATTTCCTTATATAAAAGTGTGCTTTTCATCATTCTTATAAGAGCTGTGGTGGTGTGGTGGTTAGAGTGCAGTGTTGCAGACTACTTCTGCTGACTGCCAGCTGCCTGCAATTTGGCAATTTGAATCTCACTATGTTCAGGGTTGACTCAGCCTTCCATCCTTCTGAGGTCAGTAAAATGATGACCCAGATTGTTGGAGGCCAAAGGCTGACTCTGTAAACCACTTAGAGAAGGCTTAAGCATTGTGAAGTGGTATATAAGTCAAAGTGCTATTGATATTGCTTTCATAGCTGACATCTTGCTTTTAGCCTGTTTGAATCTTAATGCTAAATTACAATTCAAAATGTATCATTAAGAGGTATATTTTTGATATTTCAATTAATATAGGAAGATAACGGTTGCTATTGTATCATCATTCATAGGAATGTTGAAATTTTGTATTTTTTTTACCCAAACCAGCAATTGTGTGCTCCATCCTGTCAGAGATCTAACTTGATCTCTTTTACTCTGTTGTTATTGCTTATGGTCATGTTATTTTCCTTTATTTTATTTTATTTTTTATTTTCTCCCATTGCTGCTAAAACACTTGTTCAATATTTGTCTCAAAATCCTATCATGCTCATTAGATTTTAGATTTAGATTTTAGATTTTATTGAACTTCTATACCACCCTTCTCCCAAAGGACTCAGGGCGGTGTACAGCCATATTAAAACACATATAAACCACAAAATTTAAGAACAATTTAAAACAAATATATAAAATTTGGCCCACAAAATTAACACGCAATTTAAAAAATCCTATTAGGCCAGCCCGGCTTGTTGGAATAAAAGAGTCTTCAGGGCGCGGTGAAAGGTACGCAGGTTGGGGATCATACGAACTCCTAGGGGTAGCTCATTCCAGATGGCTGGCGCCCCCACATAGAAGGCTCTCCCCCTGGGTGTTGCCAGTTGACATTGTCTGGCCGACGGCACCCTGAGGAGCCCCTCTCTGTGGGAGCGTATTGGCCGGTGGGAGGTTATTGGCGGCGGAAGGCGGTCTCGTATATACCCCGGTCCTAAGCCATGGAGTGCTTTAAAGCTGGTAACCAAGACCTTGAATCGCACCCGGAAGACCACCGGGAGCCAGTGCAGCTCGTGCCGGAGAGGTGTTATATGGGTGCACCATGTCACCCCCATAATCACCTGTGAGACCGCATTCTGGACCAGTTGGAGCCTCTGAGTGCTCTTCAAGGGGAGCCCCATGTAGAGAGCGTTACAGTAGTCCAGATGGGACATGACAAGGGCATGAGTGACCGTGCGCAGGGCATCCCGGTCCAGAAAGGGACGCAACTGGCGTATCAGGCGAACCTGATAAAAAGCTCCCCTGGCCACGGCCATCATATGATCTTCTAAAGACAGCTGTGCATCCAGGAGAACACCCAAGTTGCGAGCCCTCTCTGAGGGGGCCAAGATCTCACCCCCAATAGTCAGCGATGGAACCAGCTGACTATACCAGGACACCGGGAGCCACAGCCACTCAGTCTTGGAAGGGTTGAGTCTGAGCTTGTTTCTCCCCATCCAGATCTGCACGGCCTCCAGGCCCCGGGACATCACGTCAAGGGCATCATTGGGATGGTCCGGGAAGGAGATGTACAGTTGGGTGTCATCAGCGTACTGGTGGAAATTCACCCCAAAACCACTTATAGATCCTTATAGATTTTGACTTGGAAAAACATATTTTCATATAGGATATTTGAAACAGGAACACTAAATATGGAAGACATGTAAAGCGGTTGTCACTTTTTCTCAGTCCAACAACCCTCAAAGTGCTTCTAGTTTGAATTCCTGGAAGTAAAACAAAATAGAATATGAATCTAGTAGAAGTATCTGTAGATGAATAAATATGAACAATGTCCTACAAAATATCTTCTTTCGGAGATTCTTTAGGGAACAAAAACATTATTTCTTGCATAGTTTTTATAATTAAAATATAATTATCAAAAACATTATATTTATTTTATAAATAATCTCCATTATAGTCACTACAATAGTGTATATTTCTTATCAGTAAGTCCACCAACATCATTGGAAGGAAATATAGATAGAATTAGATATATGGATAGAAGAGCCTCGGTGGTGCAGCGGATTAAAGTGCTGTTAAGTGCTAGCACTTAGCTGCCAGTTGCCTGCAATTAGTGCAAGTTTGAATCTCACTGGGCTGAAGGTTGACTCAGCCTTCCATCCTTTCGAGGTAGGTAAATTGAGGACCCGGATTGTGGGGGCAATAAGCCAACTTTGTATAGAACACCGCCGCTTGGGGGGGCTGAAAGCCCTAATAAGCAGGTATATACAAAAAAGTATGCAGTCTATTTCTATAATGCATTGTAAGCCACCCTGAGTCTACAGAGAAGGGCGGCATATAAATTGGACTAATAAATAAATAAATTACATTTTAAATTTAACTTGCAAGAAAATCCCATAATACAAATTACATTATTTTTACTCTTGTCTCCAATTGTTTTTGACACAGCTGATTGAAAAATAAAATAAAATAGTAAAATAAAATAAAATAAAACGAGATGTCCTAAGCTGAACTTGTAGTTTCTAAGACAGTCTTTTCAAGGAACATAGGACTGCATTTATTTAATAAAACCAATTAGATATATCTCCTTCTGAATCCATATATTTCCATGGCATTTTCAAAAGAGAAATCATTTTGGCCAACACTTGTGAAGGAAGTTGGAGATAACCTTCTTCTGTTTTGAAGTGCTTGAAGGCCACCTACATTTCTTGGCCAGGATGAAGTGTGTCACCTCACTTTATCTTGACAAAACAAATCACAACAACACAACAACACAAATAATGAAATGAATAAGTTGTTTCAAAGTTTAATAAAAAAAGATATGTTTCAATTAATGTTAAAGACACAAGTGATTGTCCATTGATTTTCAGTGTGGTTTAGTTTGTATTTTAGCATAAATTCAAATGACTATATTATGACCTTTGGCAAAGACTTAAATAACTTTTTGAATAAGTGTTGAATGAATGTAATTGTCAGCTTGTGTAAAGAATTCTAATTAAATTATTTCTCCACCAAAAAAACACATTCCTTTGTTTGTATTGTAGTTAATGTAACAGTGAGGTCAATTGGTAGTATAATTAAAAATTAATAATCACAGAATTAATTATTTTATATTACATTTTATATCTTATTTAACTCAATTTAACATTTATTCTATTAATCTGATTTGTACTCTTTTTTTCTTATCAGCAAATATTTTGATAATGGAATAATTACTTACAATGCTGAAAATTCATGATTAATTAAGAAAAAGCTACAAATCTCTTTATATCCTCAATTTTTTTATTCAAAGTCAAATTGAGTGTAATATAAAAAGTCATTAACATATTAGTACAATAACTCGAGCAATAATAATAAATGAGAGAAATAATCTCATACAAATAGAGTTTATTATTATTATTTTCTTTCTTTTAGAAAATAGATAACCTTAGGAGAAATTAATGAATCCTCCAATTACAGTTGTAAATTGCAAAGTGGATCACTATCAGTGATGGGTTCCTCCTGGGTCTGCCCGGTTCCGCCGAGCTGGTAGCGGTGATGATATGACATCACCAAACCGGTTCTGCCCCCCCACCTCACCCCGCCCCCCCACCTCCCACATTATTCTTACCTTTTATTTGGCCCCACCCCCAGTCTATTGCTGCCTCCTGAGTCCCAGCTGATGGCTAGAGGGAAAAAAACTGTTTAAACTCTTGCCGTGGGGCTTCAAAGGGCCACCCCACAGCTGATCAGTGTTAAAAGAAAATAAATGGGTAGACTGGTGCCTGCAAAAATACAGGAGTAGATCAGTGCCTGCAGAAATACAGGAGTATATCAGTACCTGCAAAAATAGATCAGTGCCTGCAAAAATACATGAGTAGATCAGTGCCTGCAAAAATAAATGGGTAGATCAGTACAGCTCTTCAAGCAGTTAAAAGCCTGGTAGACCAGTACCTCTGCTAAATCCTAAATAATTGTCACATGACCATCAACAATGCCCACAAAATAAGCCATGTCCACAGAACCGGTAGTAAAAAAAATTAGAACCCACCCCTGATCACTATGTAACTAAACCCAATTTATAACCTGTTTTGTAGCAGTCATTAAGTGAATAATGTGGTCATTAAGTGAACCCATTGTTTGTTATGGGCTGGATTTTGCTGGAAACAGAAAATAAATGCTATTGAAAATCAGGGTTATATAACCATGGAGCATTGCAAATTAAATGTCATTGTAAAAGCTGGCCAGTTGCTGAGTGCCCAAAATCCAGTCACATGATCATGGGTGTATAATATATGATGGTTTGTTGGCTGGGGGGGTGTCATCATGGGAAAATGGCTTGTTTTTGCTGGGGGGTGTCATCATAACTTTGAACTGTCACTAAGTGACTGGTTATATGTCAAGGCCAACAGTACTGTATACCATACAGTACCATTGTCCTTGACATATAACCAGTCACTTAGCTTCTTGCATATGTACTGTATGTATCCATCAACATTGTTCATGATTGTATGTATGTATGTATGTATGTATGTATGTATGTATGTATGTATACAATCATGAACAATACCAATGGATGGGAAAGTAAAAGAAGCAGAAGAAACCAAAAATAATTTCTTCAGACAATAGCAATAGCACTTAGACTTATACATCACTTCATAGTGCTTTACAGCCCTCTCTAAGAGGTTTACAGTGTCAACGTATTGCCCCAACCTCATTTTGCTGACCTCAGAAGGATGGAAGGCTGAGTCAACCTTGAGCTGGTGAGACTTGAAAAGATGGTAATCAGCAGTCAGCAGAAGTAGCCTGCAGTACTGATTTCTGCCAAGCATTGGAAAAATATACCATAACATTCTGATTAGAAAGCTAATTTAATTAAGTTTTTGGTGGATTCCTGCAACATTGCTCAAATATACCTCCTAAGTCAGTTACCACCAAACTGGAATGACTTCAAGTGGGATGCCACAGGTTTCATTCTTTCCACCTTTTAATTTCTTTTTTTATTAACCTTGTAGATAAGAAAGGAAGAAAACACTGATCAGATCTGCAGATATTTGCAGAATGGGCTGAATTTACTTTAGAAAATAGTGCACAGTTACAAAATAAGAACCAGGTTGAAAATTACAGAATTGATTTAACAGACAGAAATGCTTTCCTGGCTACATCATTTCTTGGGGAAAAAGATCAGGAAAAGAAAAGGTGATCCAAGCTTGATAAAAGTTTTCATGAAAAAAGTTATTGGAATAGCAGTTGGCCACAAGTTAAGTATGAGACTCTGAAGTGAGATGGCTATAAAAAAGATAAATACATATTTAGCTGAGTGAACAGAAATGTAGTTTCCAAGTAACAGATCCATTCTCTTTTGTATTGGTAAGATCCAAACTTGGGTACAGAGATCATTTACCTCAAACTAGGACAGTTTGAAAATAAAGGTAATAAAACTTGATCAGGAAACTGGAAACTTTTTGTGAGGAGAGTTTTAAGGAACTGGGTATGTTTAGCCTTCTGGGAGGAAAAAAAAGGAGGAATATAAATAGCATTCATCCAGGTGCCTGAAGGATACTTGAATATTTATTTCATTGTATCCTGCCAAATCAATCAGGGCTTTCAGCAATTGGCAGAAAGCCAATAAAACATAGAACCAGTTAAAACATCCACAGGGAACATCATTAAAATTAAAATTATAAACTGTTTGGAATAAAAATGATAACCATGTTTATAATGAAAGAAAATAAATTTCATAGCTGAAATACAAAATAAAGAAGAAAGACAACAGTGGAACTAAAATTTAAACAAATCAAAAGTCACAAGATGCTTTATAAAAGAGTTCCCTTTTAAGCATTTGCAAAAATATTAAGAGGGCTGGGTTCAAACCTTTATTCCAAACTGAAGTGATTCCATAAGTCATGAGCAACAACTGAGAAACAGTTGGCCTCTAGTACATTTAACACATTAAAGATGGGGAAAATATATATATATATAATACGGTTTCTTGTTGTCCAAGAGAGCCTAAAATGAAATAATAATTGTAATTTATAAGGAGATAAGAGTCTATTTAAATATTATGAACAGTTTGTTAATGACAAGTTCAATTCTTTACTTGAAGATATGATGGGTTCTGTTTACTGGATGTGGTCAAGCAGATTCTAGATAGACAATTTTCAGAGATGCTTTGAATGTGTGCATTGTGCTCATTCCAAATGTATGTTAATTTACTGTATTTTTTGCACTATAAGATGCACTCCCCCCCCCAAAAAAAGTGGGTGGAAATGCTTTTGCATCTTATAGAGTGAATGTTGCGATGTGGGGGAGGGAACGTTGGAACCTTCACTGCCAAGGATTGGCCTCCTGGAATACTGCTGATCAGCTGCTCTAGGCGAATGGGATAGGTGGCAGAGAATGGGCGGCAGCAAACGGGTGGCAACAATCGGCAGCGAACGGGTGGCTGTGAATGGGAGGTGGCAGCGAATGGCAGTGGGGAATGGGCGGCAGCGATTGGTGGCAGCGACAAATGGCGGTGAATGTGGGGAGCAAATGGGCACCTAGAACAACTGATTGGTGGTATTCCGGGAGGCCGATCCAACCGCCAATTAGTTGCTTGCCAGCGAAGGCTCCAATTTTCCCCTGCCAGCGGCAGCAGCTCAGCTTAGTTGACCGATGGGGAGCACAATGGAGCAGACTCCTGAGGAGCCACGTGCTGTGCCTGTGATAATGTGCTGAAGCTGACCAGGCTGCTGCTGTTTGCTGCAAGGACGCTAGCCAGATGAATACTGGATAGATGCTGGGAGGCAGAGACAGATTTTTTTTCTTGTTTTCCTCCTCTAAAGCTAATGTGCGTCTTATAGACTGAAGCATCTTATAGTGTGAAAAATTTGGTAATTCATATGGTAAGCTAAGGGATAATACTTTGATGAAATCTTGGATCTATTTCACTGGAGGACAGTTCGATCTTAGTGTGAGTCTACTGCCAGAACAGTAGCCAATGTATAAAGAACCCAAGACATATAAAACTTCACATTGTTTAGCATGTGTAGAAGAAGACTTAACTGTTACTACAGTACATTCATGTCAGAAACATCTACTGAGGCATATCTGGGTTGAAAGGATTAGCTGGTGATATCACTGTGGCCCAGGGGACACCTAAGGGGGCTCATGTCCCAGCTAAGAAGAGTTAGCTGAGGAAGTTCAAGTAGTGGAAGCATTGAGGGAAAGTTATCAATGACACTGTAAGGGAAACCAAAACTTAAGGGGGAAAAAAACCACTGAGGTAGAAAGAGAAGAAACACAACAAAAGAAGTCATTGAAGATCTTTTTGAATACATTCAAAAAGGACTCATACAAGAAATGCAATGTAGGCCAAGACACAAAATAAAAATAGATAAATAGCTCTAAATTGTGGAGTAACCATCAGGAAAGTGAAAGCAAAGAAATAAAGAAAATGAAGCAGTAATCTTATTCTCTTACATACTTGAGTTCCTTCACACATTGCTGTTCTTATTTTTTCAACCAACTCATTGAAGAATGAGTTCCATTCTCATGGAAAACCTACATATTCAAATCTGCTTATTTCATCACATTCTTTCTCTAAATCTACAAATGTAGAAAGACATTCCTCATGTTCATACATTTCTTAATAATTTGGTCTGCGCACACCATACCAAGCATAAATCATCCTTACAAATTTTGTTCATTTTATGTTTATGTAGTCTTTCAATCTGAAATAAGCACAAAAGGTTGACTGGCACACTTAGCACCGTTTTTGCATTTATATTCTTTCAGCATTTATGTGTGTCTTTGCATCATTTTTTTGTTGTTGTTGTTGGAGATATATCATTGTCATTCCCGTGCAAATGTCTAAAATAAATATTCCTTCCAGCATTTCATCACTTCAGTTGCATCTCAAAACAATTTGGATGAATTTTATTTTTAATTCCATTCACCTTGTTGCTGGCCCCTTATTATAACTTTCCACACACTTCCAAAACATGTTTTAATCTATTCATATTTTAGAATTGTTGTTGTACAGCATTTCCAATGTTTTCATGACAGCTGTACCAAGTGCTAGGCTATGGTTTATTTTTTGGCAGCCTGTTCCTGTACTGTTGACAATTGATTCTCAAAGGCAGAAACTATCTGCCTTCATATCTTTATTGTCAGATCCAAGGCCGATGTTCCACTTGTTGGCATTAGTTTGATCTTCTTTATATTTAATTTTAGTCCTGTGTTCCTTGAGTTTTATTACTAGGATTTGCAGATTCTTTGCATTTTCACTTACCTTGCAACATTAAAACCATATCTTCTTCCAATCCAAGTTCCCTTAATATATATTCAGGATATAGGTTGACTAGATAATGGGATAATATATACCCTTGTCTCACTTCTTTGCCATCCGGGAGCCAGTCTATTTCATTATATTTTGTTTTTATTGGGAGTTCCTGACCTAATATATGTTTTTCATTGAGACAATAACAATTTCGGGGGTTCCATTTTGTTTTGGAGCATTTTCCAGAGCTTGGCATGATTGACACAAACAAAGTCATTTCTGTAATCAGTGAAGCAGACACTGACTTCTTATTTGATATTCTTTGGTTTTGTCAATTATCCAGTGTGCATCAGCAATAAAGACTCATGTTTCTCCACATGCTTTAAAGGCAGTTTGCACATCTAATAACATTCTACAGTATATAATTATATTAGAGCAAACCTAGGATAAAGTATTTCCAGGGATTTGAACAACACAAGTAGGGACTAAACCAGTGGTGGTATTCAGCTGGTTCTATCTGGTTCGGGGAAACTGGTAGCGGTAGCAGGCTCCGCCCACCCGCCCGGACATAATCATGCCCTGTTTTTGATGCTCTGTGCATGTGTGGAAAGTCCTGCACATGCGTGGTGGTGACAGTTTACAATGTACAATATGTACAAAGCATATTACCCCCAATAATCAATTTACTCACGTCGGAAAGATTGAGGGCTGACTCAACTTGAGCCTGTCAGGATCAAACTCCAGACTGTGGGAAGAGTTAGCCTGCAATACTGCATTGTAACTGCTGTACCACCAGGGCTCCTGATACTTAAGCTGATATGTAAAGGGCCGATACTTAAACTCTACCTTCTGCTGGTTCAAACACCATTTTATTTTCCTGCGTGGCCCTGTCTGAAACAAAAAAGTTCACCTTCCATGTATAACCTCCATATTTCTGCTCTGATAATTTCTTATGATTGATTCCTGACAACTGGTACAGAGAATCCAGTAATAAACTATTTGAAGTTAAGGTCAAAAACATCATTTAGGAAAGTTTAAAGTGCAAATTGTTTTTGTCAACTATAGAGTGGAACCTGAATTTTATAAGTGTAATGGTATGTGGGAATGACCTTGATGGTCAAAGAGGAAGAGTTGTTGCCTAGGGAATGATCAAATAAAAGAAGGAGCCTGTCACTGCTTACCAGGCAAAGAAAAACCTGAAAAGAATTTGCCTTAAAATTTCAGAGCTAAAAGGGATAGTGGGAGTTTGTGCCTTCAGATTTGCAACATTTTTTTTTTTTTAACGTAGCCTTACAATAGAGTAAAATTAGCTCATCTGATCATATTTTATCTCTGGAACCCGGGAAGATAGATACTGAGGCAGTTGACAGAACATGGATGTTATGTTCTGGGAGAAGAATGGTGATTTCTTCACCATTGTGAAGGTGATTTCTAAACAGCTCTTTATTCAATACTGCCTGTGATGCAATTGTTTTTCTCTGGCTGGCACAGCTCCTTTTATAGGGAAGCTGATCAGCCCACAACCAATCAGGAGAGAGTATTTTCCCACTTCAACAGAGGACCAGACTGAGAACTTCAACTGACAACAATATACAATACATAACAATGGACATAGGTTTCTTGGACTTTTCCAATCCAAGTTCCCTCTTGCTCCTGCTAAAATCCCCCCTTGCTAAAAATTGCTGGAGAATTGGGCAAAACCAAACAAAGAGAAATAAAAATAAAAGGTTAAAACAACCACAGAGTCATTAAGAAGAAGGAAGAAACAGAATAAACAGCACAGAATCAGACAGCAAATACTAATTTCAAACTGAAAATGGGTACAGTGAACAAAAAGTGATTTAAGGAAAGCTTGGGAGCTTAAAATATAGACATGAGCTGCTGTTGTCATTCTAGGCTAATCAGATACTAAACTGCAGATATTTAAACTATCCCAGGCTTTGCTGGGCTAACGCTGTGAATAACACATGGTTGAAGAACAATTTTTTAGCAAGGGGGAATTTTAATCTGAAGGTAAGAGCTGCTGCAAATAAATTGTCCACATGGTGGCAGTTGTAGAAGAAGAAGGTTGAAGAGTAAGTATTATACCTACAATCAGGGCCGGATTTAGATGAAAAGAGGCCCTAGGCTATTCCACTTATGAGGCCCTTTCACCTATAGTGAAAGTGTAATTTTAATTTTGCTAACAATTTGAATGTAGGGAATGTAGGCCCCTCTTGATCTTGAGGCCCTAGGCTGAAGCCTAGTTAGCCTATAGGAAAATCCGGCCCTGCCTACAATTGATCATATTAAATTCCCTTTCTTTTCATTTTCACATAATAACTTTACCCAAATGTTAAAATATATTATTTGTATTTGTATCCAGACGGAAGTTATAAAATACAACACAGTATGGTTATAGGAGGGAAAAAAATGTAATTTATGAACTAAAATAAAAACTTGTATCACTAAATCAATCATAAGACTATGTGGAGTAGGTTTATGGTATGTACATGGGAAAGATTGATATTATGTTTGGCTTTATTAGCAAGTAAACAAACACAATTAGATATGCACCAGGGCAAAAATAAATTGTATAGAAAATATTAGCTATCAGGAGATTTAACATTCTAACATTTGGATAAAGTTACTATGTGAAAATGGAAAGAGAAAGAATTTAATATGATTAATTATGAGTATAATATTTAACAAGATAGCCAAGATAGAAAATGGTTCCAGAAGAGTTCCAGAAGGAAAATATGAATTAGAGGCAGTTTTTAATTGTATTTTATCATTTTAACCTACTGGTATTTTTTAAAGATAGGATACATTTATTTTTTGGAAAAGGGAGGTGATAATTGGTACCCCATCACTGTATAAATTTAAATAAAGTCTTATGCTATGAAAAGTCTAGTTTATATATGTCTTCAGCTTTTTAGTATGTTAGCCATTAATAATGCCTTGTTTTTGAAGATTGTGAAATATGGAATCCGCTTTGCATTGAACATGAATGTCTTTTTTTAAAAAAATAATGCAATTTCAACTATGACTGTTTTGTGATCGTGGATATCTGGCTTCTATTCTATTGTGGGCAAAGGCATTATTTCCTTAAATAAACCTTAAAAAGTAAGTCTATTCTAATCTTCCCCCTTTGTTCCTATTAAATGTTATATGTTACATACAAATATAATAGTATATGTGGCTCCTTTGAAAACTCTGAAATTAACATTATGGTTGAGGTTAGTCCAAATTACGATCTGCCTCATATACAAGTGGAAAATATGGCCAGAACATGACTGAAGCACCTATAAGTCTTCGATCCAATTCTGAAATTTTCAGCCACTGACTATTTTAAATTGTAAGCCAAAACTGAAACTGAAAGTAGATAATGTAAATAACAAAATGAATAAAGTACAATTTTGTATCATTTTGTAATGATAACAAAAAAAATCCTATTGCAAAAAAGATTATTGTCAATTCATATTTCCATCAAGGATGTATTAAGGACAAAAATATACCTGACAATAACTCCATAACTAACTTGCAAAGACTTGTAAAAATGCAGATTTTAACACTAGAGTTTTTTTTGGGAAGCTGAATAGAAAACTAAGAGAATCAGAATAAAAATGAAGAGAGAATTCAAATCTTTATTTGCTGTTAATCTAGGGGGAAAAAATCTGTTTTTTGAAAGTAGCCAATCTGGGAAAACATCTGTCTTTCAAAAATAGAATTTGTATTGGGAGAAAGTTAACACTGGTCCCATAAGTTTATCTTCTTTTTCTATCACTAATTTCATTCATTCAATAATACACAATTGATGTTTTCTTTTAAAGATTACCAAATATATGTAGTCTGAATTGTAATTTGGCCCTAAAACGAATAGCAACTTTTTTACCAAGCTATGGCTAAAATGATATCTGAGCTGAAGTGGCCTCAGGAGCATTCATGGGCTGTTTCAGAAAACAAGATGGCAGCTATGACTGCATGATTAAACTCTGCCTCTTTTTGTGGGGGTTATTGCATTTTATTTTTAAGATTTTTTTATCCTAACCTCATTATTTTATAAGTAACTGAAAGCAGCAAAGATATATAATATTTCTTCCTCTTCCTATTTTTCCTACAACAAGCTGTGAGGTGGATTGGGCTGAGAGAGACTGGCTCAAAGGTACCCAGCCAACTTTCCTGCCTAAAGTGGGATTATAATTCACAGTATCCTGGTGATTGGATTCAGGTCACCCAGCCATTTTTCATGCCTAAGGGAGGACTAGAACTCATAGTCTTCTGGTTTACACCAAAATCACTTGATTTCTTTGGCCCTTTCATCTAGATACTCTGCCTCATCCTTCATCCCAAGAGATCATTACCAAATTAATGCTGACTTCTTATGCTTGCATTATTGTTAACCAGAGTACAATTGCTTTATTTTTCAAGTTCTGTTTTATTTGTTTGCTTGTTTGTTGTACATATTGTAAAAAGAAGCAGAATTGAAGCTAATTAAACAGACTATCAAGCCTGCACATCCATTCCTTGAAAAGGACAATAGAAAGTTTCTAAAGGGTTTTTTTTAAAGTCCTGTTTCCAGTTATTTTTATTTGTGTTTCAAGTGTTTCAGATACCTGTTCTTGATAAAAGCAAATTTCTCAAGAAATCTTCTGCTGAGAAGCACTTTAAGAGATTCTAGTCTTGTGGTAAATACTTAAATAATGACCACAATGACTTCTCTGACTTTCATATCAGCTTGTAAGAACTGATAGAGAAATAAAGTCAGTGCTCAGCTGGGAAGGAAAATTCTTGAAGGTCATATACATAAAACTGAGAGCTATAATAAGGAATAAAAGTATTACGGAAGTCAGCACACATTGCAAAGTTCAGGAGACACTTCTCTGTTAAGTAGCTTCAGAGTTCTGTCAGATGGATAGAACAAGGAGCATTTGTTTGTTAGCTTAATGCATTTTATGTCATTGTTTCTCAAAATGGATTATAATAAATGTCTTTAAAATGCAATAATAAATATAGAAAGTCAGAACAATGTAACATTGTAGCTTTATAAAATGGAGGAAATAAAGCAAAACTATTGACCATTCATTACAGGAAGAACTGCATAGTAGGTCTTCAGCAAACATCTAAAAGGGATTTATTTTAATTATTTATTGGATTTATGTGCTACCCATCTCATCCAGGGGCGGCATGGTGAATTAGTGGTTAAGAGACTGGATTTCTTGGCTGGAAAGCCGAAAGCCCAGGTTCAAGAACCGAGTGCCATTAATGGGTGAGCTCCCATCCTTGTTCCAGCTTCTGTCAACCTAGCAGTTCCAAAGCATGCATTTATAAATAAATAAATAGTAACAGTGCTCCCTGATGGCATGCTGGCCACATAACTGCGGAAATATCTTCAGACAGTGCTGATTCAATGGCCTTGAAATGGAGATGAGCACTATCCCCTATAATTAGCAACACATGGCGAAGGAAAATCTGCTGAGGATTCCATTTGATTCAGAGGTGACTCTGGGCAGCTTACAAACATTAAAGTGTTTGACAACACAGCTACATTTACAGTCATATGCAGTGTCTCCTGATCATATGGTTGCATTTTATGATTATTTTGCCAAAAACTAGCAGTTAGTTATGTCCAACAAAATTGGCCCATAGCAAACCATGGGTGCACAACACCTGCTTAACTAGTGCTGCAAAAAAACCAAAAAGTTGTAAATGTCAAGCTTCGTTGTTATCTCCAAATAAATGAATTTCCAAACGCCCAATCTTTGAGGAAATTTTTCTCTTTATTGAGCATAATGAACTGACCCTGACTCAATGCGCAGTTAGCACTGAACTTTGCCCCCCCAAAAAACCTCTCTTTCCGGTTCCCAATTCTCTGCTCATTGGCCATCTTCCAAGCCACTCTTCTCATCCCATCTCCGTCAGTTCACAGAAATGTTCCCCCTCCCCTCCCATCTCCGTGAGACAGTTCTTCAGGGGAATTAAGTAGGTGAAAGTTCAAGCCTCTCCTCTCTTTCCTTATGGCAGCTTGGAAGCTGACATCAAAATTGGGTCAGTCATTTATGATTTATGACTGTCACGATTTACAGTTGTAATGGGCAGGCTCCATTATTGTTGTATATTAAGGACTGCCTGTAACTTCAGATTCTGCCTTGTATTCTTATTCCAGTTTTTAGAAATTAAATATCCTATCTATCACTGATAGATAGATTGATGTCACTATCAATTCTTCTATTCTGTCCATACTTCCAAACGTAAGATCATTTGGGGAGGAAAACTCAAATAAATAATCCTTGTAGATCTAGACTCAATTAAACTTAAATGGCACTTACCTTAGATCAATTCTAAGCGTGAATAAATCTGGATCGAACCCATTATCCCATGATTATAGTTTTTAAAGAACGGCACACAGCATAAATACATTATTCCTGGTGCTGGATATATTTTTTTAACAGCAAGTGAAGCTATTTTATGAGTGCAGAACTTAAACATACTTCCTTTACTTGTTTGATATGAACATCTTAGTTCTGATAACATTTTATAGTGTAGGATAAAACCAAAATGTTTGAATAGTGAAAAGCCTGGGGGTGAAAGTGTAGAAACATGAAGATTTGTATTTTATTAATATTTTCGGTCACAATCAACTACCTTCCAAACTCATATGGAATATGAAGCCAATAAATCACAACAATATACTATTCGTTAAGTTCTTACTGCCGAAAATATTTCTAGTGATATCCTGTAGTTTACAAGTCTTTAGAATTCATTTTCCTTCATTCCTGTATGCTTTCTTTCATCTATTTTACTCCCATGTCTTGTGACCTTATACCATAACAATGTACTGACTTTAAAAAATTTTCTAAGATGTCACTGAAAAGTTCTTGATATCTTATGACATTTGAAAATGGCCTCATATTTTCTTGAAGAGAAAGAATGTATTTATATGTCAAGCTAAGTCTGGTTTGCATTGAACTCAACTCATAGTGGATGTGGCCATGTAGTTTTCTTGGCAGCTGTCACAGCTTTTTCCTAGCAAGGTAGGGTAGAATCCAATTAAAGAATTATCCTGGGATTTCAGGAGTAAGTTATTGTAAAAAATGAATAAAATAAAAGCTAAGAATTTTTCAATTATGAAATGATGCCAGCAACTTCTGTGTAAGTCCTTTTTATAGTAACCAATCATGAAATTTCTTGCATCTATTTTTCCATCATGCTCTGTGTAAAACACTAGTACAGGTAGTCCTAGACTTACAATCTTTCGAAGTTACAATGGCACTGACAAAAATGACTTATGACCAGTTTTTACAGTTTTTACAGTTTTACAATTTTTACAGTTACCATTGCAGCATCCCCATGGTCACATAATCAAAATTTGGGCACTTGGCAAGTGGAATTTATTTATAACAGTTTCACTGTCCCAGTGTCATGTGATCAACATTTGTAAACTTCCCAGCCAGCTTCGGCAAGCAAAGTCAATGGGGAAAGCCAGATTCACTTAACAACTGCATTATTCACTTAACAGCTTCAATGATTCACTTAACAACTGTGGCAAAAAAGGTGGTAAATTGGAGCTCAACTCACTTAACAACTGTCTTATTTAGCAATGGAAATTTCGAGCTCAGTTTGGCTGTAAGGCTTCTCTCTGTACGACTTCTCTTAAGGAGTAAAGCAGTGGTGGGATTCAAAATTTTTGACTACCGGTTCTATGGGTGTGGCTTGGTGGGCGTGGCAGGGGAAGGATGCTATAAAATCTCCATTCCCACTCCACTCCAGGGGAAGGATACTGTAAAATCTCCATTCCTTCCCCACTCCAGAGAAAGGTTACTGCAAAATCTCCATTCCTTCCCCACTCCAGAGAAAGGTTACTGCAAAATCCCCATTTCCTCCTGATCAGCTGGGACTCGGGCGGCAGAGAATAGATGAGGGCGGGGCCAGTCAGAGGTGGTATTTATCGGTTCTCCAAGCTATTCAAAATTTCTGCTACCAGTTCTCCAGAACTGGTCAGAACCTGCTGAATATCACCTCTGGGGTAAAGATAAAGGTTCAATTTGTTAATTGTTTTTTGCCACACCCTAATTTAATGTCAGTTTGTTAACTTTTGACTACCTAAGAAGTACCATAGCAACAATGTAGAGAGAGTTTGGCATTATAAGTTTCTTGTAGTTTCCCCACATGTTTTTTTTTCCTGTAACCTTGTATTCTCCTATTGTCTTCCATTAACTAGTGCCTATTTATCTTCAAGATGAGACAGATTCAGCCAAGTGCTGCCACTTGCTAAGACATGCATTAGTTAATTAAATGCTCCAGGTTTGATTCAGAAGAGGTGCTTCAGAAGGCGCAGGAACATAAATGCAATGCCTGTCTATGAGTCATAAAAGCAGCTATGTATTTTCTCAGGATAACATGACTGTTGAGGTCATATATCCCCCAAGTTGAACCCACCATGTCCCTCCTACAGAGAATCTCACAGTACTGTCTATTTTAAATGCAAGCCACCAGAAGCAAAAGGTATTAATGCAAGTCAAACAGTGTGACATAATCAATTCCTCTGAACATGACAAGATGGATGCCTGGACAGTCGTCACCAGCGGTCATTTTTATGTAAAACTCAGAAAAATTGTCAGAAAGGTCATGCATAAATTATTTATGCAATTAACGAGCCTGTAGTACAGTGGACTAAAGCACTGTTATTAACAGATTAACATCTGCTGCTTGCAATTACTGCAAGTTCAAATCTCACGAGGCTCAAGGTTGACTCAGCCTTCCATCCTTTCAAAGGTAGGTGAAATGAGGACCCAGATTGTGGGGGCCATAAGCTGACTTTGTATAAATATACAAAAGTATGAAGGCTATTGCTTAACGCATTGTAAGCCGCCCTGAGTCTCTGAAGAAGGGCGGCATATAAATTAAAAGCAAAAAAAAAAAAAGCAATTTAGAAAAAAATGATCAAATGCCATTTGGGAAAACAATTCCTCTTTCAACCCCTATCCATCTGTTCAACTGATAAGGAACTTTGAAATGTAGAGCCTTCAGTCCCCTTTAATCTTCCATGAATTTAGTCACCTTCTGTCTATGAATTTTCTGTACTATTTGCCTTCCTAGTCAACCTTTATTGTCTTCTCAACACCCACTTCTTCATTCTTATGTCCATTCTGTAGAGCAAGAAACCCAATAGAGGTTGGGTTTCAGCAGGTTCTGACCAGTTCAGGAGAACCGGTAGCAGAAATTTTGAATAGTTCAGAGAACCGGTAAATATCACCTCTGACTGGCCCTGCCCCCATCTATTCTCTGCCTCCCGAGTCTCAGCTGATAGGGAGGAAATGGGGATTTTGCAGTAACCTTCCCCTGGAGTGGGGATGGAATGGAGATTTTACAGTATCCTTCCCCTGCCACGCCCACCAAGCCATGCTCACAGAACCGGTAGTAAAAAAATTTGAATCCCACCACTGTCCCGAACCCCTGGGCTGCAGCCCAATACTGGGTTGTGGCTTATTTGGAACTGGGCTGCCGAGCAGGTTTCCAGCACATGCACATACATGCAGAGCTCAATTTGTGTGAGTGGTGGGCTGGGGCCTGTATGCATGAGCATAGGCCCACCACTTACATGGGCTGGTTCCCCAGGCTGCCAAGCCATAAGATTTGGGGACCACAGCTGTAGAGGGATAATTCCTTGTCTGTGCCCCTATTTTCTTCATTCACCTATACCTTGTAGACTTTCATGTTAAAGGAAGAAGAATCCATTTTATTTAAATTTTGGAAGTCCTTTATAGGAATATAATGGGCCACTGTAATCCTGATCATCAATTCACCTGTTTTTTTTCTTCTTTTTCTTTTTCTTTCATTATTTTATATCAGTTTTTTGTATATCGTCAAAGCAGAAAATAATCAACTATAACATTAACTTCCTTCCCTTTGTTTAAAAGGATAACATTTTCAATATATTGCATTTTTAAATGAATACAAATAGCAGTTTGGATATTAAAGTATAAATAACTCAGTGAATAGCAATATAGAATAACTAAGGCTATGAATTTAGAACATTTGGATAAGGATCTCTGCAGAATAAAGCATTGTGAGAGCAATGCCAGCTGCTTTCCTACTCAAGCAGAAAGGTAACCGGGCTATGTGGAATCCATGACAAGCCTTTTTTCCGAGGGCATTTGGCATTGTGAAAGAAATGGTGGTCTCAAATGGCTGCTGTCCATGATGTGCTGATATTAAAAAACTCCTCCGAGGAAGTCCCTGAGGAAGATGTGGCTTTTTACAACTTGCCTGGTCATGGCACATATACGCAGCACTCTGAAAAATGTCCCTACCTCTAAGGCCTCCATCTATGATGACTTCAGAGGGTAGCATTGGCAGATAGATATTCCAGATAGGAGTACACCCATTTCAGTGTTTTGGCAATGTCAGTGCTGGAAACTGGCAAGCAAGTCTTTTGTACGTAAAGCTGGAAGGAAAGAAAGTGATGGTTTGGCTTTGATCCTCTGCTTTCCAGGCCAGTCATCTGATGTAAAAGATTGTGCTTCATGAGTAAGCTGGCTATATTCAACACCGGCTGAAAATCATTCAACCAACACAAAACTGAAATCATATCTGAGTAAACTCTGAAGAATCCGCTTCAATCTTAGAACCAAATATTGACTCCTATTTTTTTTCACCTACAGTATTTAATGAATTATTATTGTAATATTGTTATGGGTAGAAGATCCTCTGAAGCACTTGCTGTTTTGCTTTGTATGGATTTGTTTGGTCATATGCAGCCAGAATTTCAGAGTTGGAAGGGACCTTGGAGGTCTTCTAGTCCAACCCCCTGCTCAAACAGGAAACCCTATACTATTTCAGGCAAATGATTGTTCAATTACTTCTTTAAAAACTTCAGTGTTGGAGCACCCACAGTTTCTGGAGGCAAGTTGTTCCACTGATTAATTGTTCTCACTGTCAAGAAAATTTCTCCTTAGTTCTAGGTTGCTTCTCTCTGGATTAGTTTTTATCCAGTGCTTCTTCTCCTGCCTTCAGAATTTAGTCTGTGTCTCTTTCTTAAACTTTCCTGGTCTTTGCAATTGCCAATTCTTGTAATCTGCTTTGTCTGCTGATTGTTGTTGTTGCTGTTTGCTTTTTCTATGTTCTGGCCATGTAATAGTTTACTTTGCCATGTCTTATAATTATTATGATTTGTCACACAGTCAACCAAATGTTTAGATTGCATTTGATATTTTTGTCCACTTGTCAAGTCCTTCCCAAGGAGCTGGGATAGGCTGATGTTGCTGTCTGATGGTGCCAGGCTTGGAAGGAAATGAAGGCAGAATAGCAGAGTAGAAAAAGAACATGGGAGAGGGAAGCAGATTTGAGTATACCAAAAATGTATAGAAGGCTGAAAGGCAATATCTCTTCCAAGTGGACATATGCATCAGAATATGTTGGTGGGTGTGAAGTAAAGAGGAGGAATCAAAGAGTATATGTCACTGTAGTCCAAGTGGAGTGAGGGTGTCCTACCGGCCGCCTTGAAAGAAGCGGTGGTGAGGCCCCTCCTCAAGAAGCCCTCTCTGGATCCGGCTGTTTTGGCTAACTATCATCCAGTCTCCAACCTTCGTTTTATTGCGAAGGTTGTTGAGAGTGTGGTGGTGCGGCAGCTTCCACAGAACCTGGATGAAGCTGTCTATCTAGATCCGCTCCAGTCTGGCTTCAGGCCTGGGCACAGCATGGAAACGGCATTGGTCACGTTGGTGGATGATCTCTGGAGGGCTCGGGATAGGGGTTGCTCCTCTATCCTGGTCCTGTTAGATCTCTCAGCAGCTTTTGATACCATTGACCATGGTATCATGTTGCACCGGTTGGAGGGGTTGGGGGTGGGGGGAACTGTTTTGTGGTGGTTCTCCTTCTACCTCTCTGACCGGTCACAATTTGTGTTGGCAGGGGGACAGCAGTCGACCCGAAGGTGCATTGTTTGTGGGGTGCCGCAAGGGTCGGTCCTCTCGCCCCTTCTAATCAACATTTATGTAAAGCTGCTGGGTGAGATCATCTGTGGCTTTGGGGTGGAGTTCCATCAGTATGCTGATGACACTCAGCTGTACATCCAGGCCACCCCAACGATGCCCGTGAAGTGATGTCCCGGTGCCTGGAGGCCGTGCAGGCCTGGATGGGGAGAAACAGGCTCCGACTCAACCCTTCCAAGACCGAGTGGCTGTGGCTTCTGGCGTCCCGATATAGCCAGCTGGTGCCATCGCTGGTTATTGGGGGCGAATCACTGGCCCCCACGGAGAGGGCTCGCAACTTAGGCGTCCTCCTGGATGCACGGCTGTCTTTAGAAGAGCATATGACGGCCGTGGCCAGGGGGCCTTTTTATCAGGTCCGCCTGATACGCCAGTTGCGTCCCTTTCTGGATCGGGACTCCCTACGCATGGTCACTCAGGCATTCATCACTTCCCGCCTGGACTACTGCAATGCTCTCTGCATGGGGCTCCCCTTGGGGTGCACCCGGAGGCTCCAGTTGGTCCAGAATGCGGGCACGCGGGGGATTATGGGAATGACGGCGCTCCCATGTGACACCTCTCCTGCGTGAGCCACTGGCTTCCGGTGGTCTTCCGGGTGCGCTTCAAGGTGTTGGTGACCACCTTTAAAGTGCTCCATGGCTTAGGGCAGCGGTATCTACGAGACTGCCTTCTGCTGCCAATAGCCTCCCAGCGGCCAGTTCGCTCGCACAGAGAGGGCCTCCTCAGGGTGCTGTCGGCCAGACAATGTCGGCTGGCGACCCCCAGGGGGAGAGCCTTCTCTGTGGTGGCACCTGCCCTCTGGAACGACCTACCCCCAGAGATATGCATGATACCAGACCTCCGGACTTTTCGTTGGGCCCTGAAAACTCACCTATTTCATCTAGCTGGGCTGGCTTGATCCCATCCTTTTGGTTTTAATTTGAAATTGGTTTTAACTGGGTTGTTTTAAATTGAGGGCCGAAACTATTTAATGTCTTTTAAACTTTTTTTTTTTAATTTTATATGTTATGTTTTATCTCAGCTGTTCACCACCCTGAGTCCTGTTGGAGAAGGGCGGTATAAAAATCAAATCAAATCAAATAGAATAAAATAAATAAGCTGGTTATAGGCCTCAGAACTCTGCTGCCCTTTAGACTGCCAGAAATGATTATTGAACACATCTAAAAGTATTTTTTTAATGAATGTGAGACACTGGGTTGGCTTTACACTGTGTTTGGTGAGGTTGAAAATTTATTCATTCAGGTTTTATGAGCAATCCAATGCCACAGCCTAACTAGTTCTACCTATTACATTCTGTCCAGAGGTGGGATTTACTTATCTTCCCTACCGGTTCGCAAATGTGAGTGCGAATGCGCACACCAGTGGTGGGTTTCAAAATTTTTTACTACTGGTTCTGTGGGTGTGGCTTGATGGGCATGGCATGGCTTGGTGGGCATGGTTTGGTGGGCAAGGCAGGGGAAGGGTACTGTAAAATCTCCATTTCCTCTCCACTCCAGGGGAAGGATACTGTAAAATCTCCATTCCCTCCCCACTCCAGGGGAAGGTTACTGCAAAATCCCAATTTCCTCCTGATCAGCTGGGACTCGGGAGGCAGAGAATAGATGGGGGTGGGGGCAGTCAGAGGTGGTATTTACTGGTTCTCCAAACTACTTAAAATTTCTGCTACCGGTTCTCCGAACTACTCAAAATTTCTGCTACCGGTTCTCCAGAACTGGTCAGAACCTGCTGAAACCCATCTCTGGCACACATGCATGCTTCACTCGCACATGCTACCTCTGTGCATGCACACAGCCTTTTGCCCATGCGCAGTAGTCACACATTACTTCCAGGCGGGTGGGCAGAGCTTCCTGGAGTTGCCGCTACCCGTTTACGTGATCCGGCCATAACCGGCTGAATCCCACCACTGATTCTGTCTTGTCCCAACTTCTTTTTAAAGACCAAATTTGGAAATTGGTTTTATATTTGTTTAGTGCAATTGATTTATTTGTTAAGCAAATATGTTGTGGTTACTGCTCTAAACCCCCTTTCAGCTCAGAGCTCTATGAGAGTGCATCAATGACAACAGAAATACAAATGTTATATGGCTGGATTTGTACATCCTCACAGCAAGGAAGCTAAAGGAGATATTAACAGCTGTAAAAGTAATAAAAGAACACTTAAAGGAGGATATGTACATGAAAATTGGTTATGTCTGAACGACAAAATGAAATATTGGTTAACCACTTTGTAACTTAAAAAAAATGGCTATTTTTTAAAGCACTGTAAAATGGTTCCTTCCTTTATTATTCTTTGGCAGCCATAGTTTTGTTCCTATTTACCATTGTAATTTAGGAACAAGCCCTGCATGATATTAATGGAATAAAACACTATTAAGGCTTACATAGACCACAGCTATAATTCCGTTTGCAGATAATAATGCCCATTAAACTGTCTCCAGGAACAATTATTTATCTCTGGGGTTGCATTCCAGGAACAATAGAATATGTCAGGATGTCTCTTCTAGGTTGGAAGAAATTGTCTAACTTTATATACAGAAATTCAACATCGGAGATGTCTCCTGAAATCTTGCCAGCATCTACAATGCAATTTTTTTGGTCATAAAATTCCAAATGATACAGAAGGAGTAGCATGTAATGTGAAGCTCTCTGAGTTTTTAAAAATATTTTGATGTACCAGCTCTATACAAAGTAAAATAAGACTTGAACTTGATTATAAGAAAAGGTTGGAGTTTTGCTGTTGAGACACTAGTAGTGAGTCCAAGAAAATTCAAGGAACTTCTCCAATCTTTCTTTGACCTCTTCAAATACCATGAATTGGCCAGTTAAGTGATCACTAGAAAGTATTTCTAACTCCATTTATCGATACTGCTTTTATCCTCCCTTTGTCTTTAGTAATGAACAAAATATCTGAAAAAAAATGTTTAAATATTATTTTGAGTACCCTCTAGAGTGATTGCTAAAAATTCAAAGGAAAAGCTATTCATTAAAAAATGGTACTTTGAGTTTTAAGAAAGAAAATGGGAGCAAAATTGTCTTAAGATGAAGGCCCTTCCTTCCTTCCTGCCTGCCTGCCTGCCTGCCTGCCTTCCTTCCTTCCTTCCTGCCTTCCTGCCTTCTTTCCCTTCCCTTCCTTCCTTCCTTTCTTCTTCCTTCCAATGTTGTTACATTGCCACACTCTGCAAAGCCTCAGTTATTTTCTGTTTTATTTACTTACTGATTCCAAATGTCCCTGAGCAGTTTACATCAAGCAGCAAAAAATATTAAATTACAATCAATCAATTTTACAAGCATAATAAAAACATTGCAGCCATCACTTCATTTAACCATTACTTCCTTCGTTATGTTCAGTGTCCCAATGACTAGACTGTAAATAAAGGCCCTCCTAAATAGCCCTGTTCTACTGAGTTTCTTCAAGATCAAGAGCAAAGGTGCCTTCTGGATTTACAGCTGAAGGCTATTCCAAAGAATACATGCTACTATTCAAATATACAAGTTTCTTGCTGTTCCACAAATCTGTCTTGGGGGAGGAGAAGACCCTCAGGATCCTTATCTTATATGAGCATTTTGAAGGTTAAAATCCCACTGAAAATGGCTCTTTGTCTCAGGTATTTTCTGAAGTTCAGTCCTCAAGCCAACAACAGTTGAATCAGCTATACTGGCTGTTTGTCATGTTCTAAACATCAGTGAAATATAAACCATCTTCAGCACTGATCAAAATTTATTTCATTATTTTGCAGTCTGCCAATCTGTTGCTGGCAGGGCTGGAATTGGTGAACTGTTCCAAGCAATAGATGGTGATTTTGCCAGGGTTAGCAATAATCAGTGATGCAAGTGAACTATCAACCTTTTTTTGTTCATGTAAATGACTGTATTTATGTGAAGGGAAGACATCCCTGAATTTTAAAAGATTCCCATAAAAAATGAAGAATAGGCAAAACTCTCTGTCTCTGTCTTTCTCTCTCTCTCTCTCCCTCCCGCCCTCTGTCTCTTTTGAAGGAATCAACTGATTTTATCTGCATACTATATGCCAACCATCCTCATGCATGGAAACCCATTAAATATTTAGGCATTACAAAAAGGAACAAATTCACCTGGGAAGAACTCCTTCCTATCATATCTAACTTTCAGACTTAGATGTCAATATGTCAGTGTCCATTTGCATATTTGGCCTTTTTTTTTCATTCAGTAGCATCTCCTCTTCTCCTGATTCTTTCCCAACCGACAGGCAATTACTATAGAATACAAGAATATATTTGATCTCAATTCAAAGCCAGTGTTAACTTCTTACTAGGTAGGTATACATTAGTGTCTTCACACACACACGTGCGTTTAACTCCATCTATAATTGAATGTGTTTGGTGCTGAAATCCTAACTTCTGCATTATTAATCCTATTTTGATCATTAAGTGCTATTTGCAGTTAGCATGCTTTGGTTTATCTGTGTATCAATTTGAGAAATAATTTTAAGTATATTTCATGTTTTTATTGATTATGCATTATTAAATCAGTGTCACCCTCATAGATTTTTCTTCTGGACAGTCTGTTCTTCAGATATTCAAAAAAGTAACCATCATCACTGTAATGGACTCTACCTACCTTGGTGGTCATCCTCTTTTCCTCTTTCCTTCTAACTTTCCCTCTTAGGACATCTAGATTTTCACATAATTTGATAACATGGCCATTTGTGCCCCAAGGGAAAATTCTGCATTGATCATTTGTTTGATAATTCATTTTTTTGTTTTGTTTTCTTAGCTATCCATGATATTGACTGAGCTGGAAAACTTCCCAAAACTAAAGTTCAAAGTGTTGGTGCTCTTTCTATCTGCTTCTTTGAAGTCCAGCTCTCATTTCCATAGAATCAGGGGTGGGTTCTAAATTTTTTTACTACCAGTTCTGTGGGCATGGCTTATTTTGTGGGCGTGGCTTGATGGTCATGTGACAATTCTTTAGGATTTAGCAGAGGTACTGGTCTACCAGGCTTTTAACTGCTTGCAGAGCTGTACCGGTCTACTCATTTATTTTTGCAGGCACTGGTCTACCCATTTATTTTTGCAGGCACTGGTCTACTCATTTATTTTTGCAGGCATCTGTCTACTCATTTGTTTTTGGAGGCACCGGTCTACCACCAAACTGCCTTTTACCACTGATCAGCTGTAGGGCGGCCCTTTGAAGCCCCGTGGCAAGAGTTTAAACAATTTTTTTCCTTATAGCCCATCAGCTGGGACTCAGGAGGCAGCAATAGATTGGGGATGGGGCCAAATAAAAGGTAAGAATAACATGGGGGAGCAGGGGGCGGGGGGCAGAACCTGTTCGGTGACATCATATCGTCACCGCTACTGGCTCAGCGGAACCGGGAGGAACCCACCACAGCATAGAATGTAACAGGGAAAATAATTCCCTGCACAATTCTGATCTTTGACGGTGTAGAGACGTCACAGCATCTAAAAGAATGATGCCTAAACTCTGCACCATTAAAAACACAAACATTTTTTTAAATCCCTCTTTAAATGGTTCTTGTAGTGTAAATGGATCACTTGATACATTAATCACGTTTTAGATTTCTAGATAATAAGCAAGTAACACTCTGAAAAAACATGAGTGAAGTGTACATATTTTTTTCTGCCACAATAATCCATTGTTTTTCCTTCTTATCTTCATTTGCTTTCCTCAGAAGTAGTTATGTAAAAAAAAAAAATATGTAGCCAAAATCAGATATAGTACTGTTGAGTATTAGGAAGTCCTTAATTTTCACAGTGTGAAATACTTGTAATTATGATTGTATTTTAGATCCATGAAATCTAAGTTAAGTAAATCTACACCACATTACTTGAATGTTGCCTCAGCTGCCTAGCAATAAGAGGACAACTTCACACATGGATAATTACTGTTTGATGACTTGCAGGTGGAAAAAAGTCATATTTATCACTTCAAACTTAATTCATTCTAATAGATGAAGTTTATTTTTTCAACTGTATGCTCTTCCTTGGCAGACATACCTGCACCAGGCATAATCTTGAGATACAAAACAGTCCTGAATATGAAACCTTCTGAGAACATTAGAGGTAAAATGGAGTAAAGATGAAGTAGATCAATCAAAATCCCTTCAAATCTGAATTGTTCCAACCCTTCTCAAATGGTTCAAACATTTGGAAGAAAACAAGAGGTAGCTGGCAAGCGTGGAAAAATTGCTATTGTTTTTCCTCCCAGGTTTTATATAAAAGTAAACTCTAATAATGGAAAGGGAAAAATTAAAAAGACAGAGTTTGGAAATGAAGGATATGGCTTCAAACCCATGAATGTTTAATTATAACATCGATCATACAGTCAGCCAAATATTTAGATAAGATTTGGCATTTTTATCCACCTCTTGAGTCCTTTTTAAGGACCTGGGATAGGCAGAAGTTGTTGTTTAATGGTATTAAAGCAGAGGTGGGTTTCAAAGATTTTTACCACTGGTTCATCGTGCATGTGCACCAGAGGTGGGTTCTACTTACCTTTACCACCGGTTCGCAATGGGGATGCGTGCAGAAGCATTCTGATGATGTCAGGGTCGGTGGGCGGAGCCTCCCTCCGGTTTTACTAAAGGTTCTATAGAACCGGTCCAAACCGGGGGCAACCCATCACTGATGTGCATGCTCGCTTCACACGCATGCCTTCCATGCATGTGCTTTGCTCACGTGTATGCCTTCTGCGCTTGTGCTTTGCTTGTGTGTGCACCTTCTGCGCATGCACCCAGCCACAAAAACGTGTCTAAATAGGACAGTATAGTGCGGGGGCAGGTGGGCGGGGCCCACCTGACATCTCCACTACCGGTTCGCCTGACCCAATACGAACCGGCTGAATACCACCACTGTATTAAAGGTATTGTCTCAGGATATAAGCTGTTCCAAGTAAAGCTGCTATTTGCAACTGACTTATGGTGAATTTATCCATGCTGTTGATGTTCAAGTGGTGCTCCAAATGTTTTGGAATTGTACCCAAGGAGCTACCTTTGCTTTATTTTGTCACAGTCATCCTACTTCTAGTTTTTGTGTAGTTTATGATTTTCTTCAGTTTTTTCTCTTCTAATCTGCTGTCTCCAGATGCTATGAAATCCAACGTCCAGTCTTTTTTGTCTTGCTTTTCCACAGCTGTTAAGTCTGAGGGGGTCATAGGGCAGGTGCTTGCCTGTTTGAATTCTAAAGTCCCAAAGCACTTTAGGTTCTTTATTTTCTATTACTTTGTGTTATTATTATTATTATTTTTCCTTGTCCAAGAAGAGAGTACGTAACAATAAAAACAGAGTTAAGTAAAGATATACTGCAGAAGAAGCAATCTGCAAAAATGATAAATACAAAAATCAAGAGAAAGTTCATTGAAAAAGGAAAAAGCAACTATCAGAAAAGCAATCCAGTTGTACTGGATCACTTGTTCCTCACCAGATTTTACCAGGACTTCCCAAACACAATGACTTGGATAAGGTACATCCACTATGCTTGTGGATCTATGATCTACTTGGCCATTGTTGTCTTTTTAATATAGAAAAACTGCAATGGTAACAAATTTCCTCATTACAACAGCCTAAATACAGAAACTACATCTAAAAGCAATGGCATAACTAGCTGTTGTTTGCTGCTTGGTAGCTGTCTGTAAACACTGAAATGAAATGATGCTGTCATGATTGTCAGGTATCTTGTTATTCTTGCTCTAGAATAACACTGGGACTTAATGCCGCCTCTGTCTTGTCTTCACATCTTTAAGTTTGTCTCCTCTCCCTGCTGACCTGTTTTCAAGCAATTCCACAGTTTTGAACCTGCAATTCCTTTTACTGTTGAAGTGTGTGGCTCTACACTAATGCTGGGATTGTTCTAATTTGACAAGGGTAGTCATTTTCATTTCAAATTGCTTTCCTCTCCTAGGCTGTTTGCTAAACTAATGACAGAAAATCTAGTTGGGTGTCTGGATTCTCATTGTTTTACCAGTATCTTTCTGTCACCCCTCTTCCTGTCTACTTACATCTATTTTGGTCCAGTGTGTATGCCAATTTATCTACATTGCTGGTATCAAAATATATTGTTGTTTCATCATGTTAAGGTTTCAGTAAAACAGAGAACATTCTTCTCTAACTGGATGTGCTCATGACTGGAAAAACAATCAGCTGCAAGTAGGAATAGATCTGGAAGAGACCTTGTAGGTCAACCCTCCTGCTCAAGCAGGAGACCCTATACTACTTCAGACAAGTGTCTGTCTAGTCTCTTCTTAAAAACCTCCAGTGATGAAGCACCCACAACTTCTGAAGGCAAGCTGTTACTTTTAGAAAATATAGGTTTCAGAACACACAGATGTTTGCATCTAACTCTTTTTACCGGATGCATAAGTGCACCAGGGGTGGATTCTACTTACCTTTACTACCGGTTTGCAACATTGCATGCGCAGAAGCATTCTGATGACGCCGGGATCAGTGGGCGGAGCCTCCCGGCGGTTTTACTACCAGTTCTATAGAACTGGTGCGAACTGGGGGCAACCCGCCACTGAAGTTCACCCTTAATCTCTCAAATGTACAATGTAATTTTAATTCTAGGATTTTGCTCCCCCACTATGCAGAGCAAAGGTCATTGTTTAAATGGAATTCATCACATTTCTCTAATTTCTGTAAATACTGAAAATCTATGTTGCACAGCAATTGATAAAAACATCCCTTTCCCAACCCAGTTCAAAATGCTGTAATTAATTTTGCTAGAATAGAAGTGCATTTCAGTATGTATATTAATGTTAGTTTGATGCTATTGACCCAGGCCTGATCCCTGATGCTTGCATACATAAATGATCTGTTATTGTTCAAAGCTTCAAGACTGCTCATTCTCTTGATCTGCCAGTCACATAAGTGCTAACATAAAAGAAAACAAAATGAAGAAGCTCATGCATTAGTTCCTTTGCCTATTATTATTCATATCTAGAAATATCACTAAAATAAAATGACCAAGATGGTATAAAATTAACCTTTACTTTATTTTATTTAGTAATAGTTGTCATATTGGCTCATGATTTTCATGCATAATATTTTCTTACCTTTCAAATTGCTACCTTTTATTTATTTAAATTACTGTGGTACTTCGGTATTCATCCTTAATTGGTTCCAGGAGACCCAATGAGCACTAAATTGGAGGACTGTCAAACCATGTGACTTAACATGTGACCGTTTGTTTTGGCTTGAAAGGACTTCCCTTTTCCTATGTCAGCAACTTTCCCAGCATGGCTGACTTCCTGTCCACCCTCTGTGGCTGTCCCCCACTTCTTTTTGCAGCGATCTTCGCAGCATGGACAACTTCCTGTCTGCCGCTGTAGCTGTTCCCACTTCCTTTTGCAGTGTGTCAAGTACCAAACAAACAATGAGTACCGGGACAACATTTGCATCAAAATGTGTTGAGTACCAAATTTGATAAGTTTTGAAGCAGTTAAGTACTGAGGTACCACTGTATAAGAGTTTATGTTTGATGATTTACGTAAGGGCTGTCAAACTTGTGGCCCACGAGCTGGATGTGTCACATGCTGGCCACACCCAAGTCTGGCTTAATGAAAGAGGGGGAAATCATGATACGTCATGTAATGTGTTGACATGAGGTTGACACCCCTGATTTATATCGGTGCTCAGAACATTTGGAAAGTATCAGCTTGGGAAAGCAGCTATGCCTGCTTCATATAAACAATAGCCATATAGAGGACAGAATAACTGCTCCCAATATTCTCCCAAAAATCTGCAATGCAGTTTCTAATAATGTCCAGAGGATTATTGTAGTCATAGATTAGTGTACTATCCTACTTCTATCAAGACTAGCAAAGAATTGCACACTATCCTACGGTCTACCAGAGGAGAAAAAGAAGGTTGCCCTCATTCAGCTCTCTATACTTCCTAGGATAATCATTATGGGGGAAAAAAACAGATAGGATATATGTAAATACCAATTTATCTTGGCAGAAGGTTCAGGCATGTTGGAATTTTGCTGCTGTGGCTTATGGCCAACATTATCTTTCCAAGTGGATCTTGAATCTCGAAATGATTCAGAATTGGATCATTAGTAAAACCCAAAACCTAACTAGTTTTATTTGAATTGGAGACACAAATAGAATTGAGGATGATTCAAACAGACTGAATAAAGCCCATTCATTGACAAGTCATTGAGAAGAAGTGTTCATATGAATGGCTCATAATAGTAATATAAATATGTAATTCCAAATAAGGACACTTCCTTGTAGCCACCAGCTACGTTTTACCAATCCTATAAACAAATATTTATCGAACCTGGCAACTTTAAGAATTCCCAACCAAAATTCTGCAAGTTGAAATTCATACATCTTAAAAGTTTCAAGTTTGAAAAACTTTGCTCTAAAATAAATGTCTATCACCACTGTGCTTGCTGCATTGATGTTTACTCTTGAGCCCCCCGCCACCAAGTATTTTTTCAGCATAGAAATGAGGGAGAACTGAGTCTCAGTATTGTTCTTACATTGTTACATTCATTTTTGTAACAACAACAACAAAGTGAATTTAATTCTACAAAATATTTTTTTTCTTGAAATATTGTTCATTAGAGCTTACAAAACATACATTAGGCCAATCCTAGAATACTATTCAACTGTCTGGAATCCTTACTATATATTGGACATCAATACAATTGAGCAAGTTCAGAAGTTCTTTACAAGAAATGTCTTGCAGTCTTCTGTGCATAATAGAATATCTTACGCTACTAGGCTTGAAATTCTTGGTTTGGATAGTTTAGAACTGTGATGCTTGTGGTCAAACTTAGATATTGCATACAAAATTGTACATAGTTATGCTTTATCTGTAAATGACATTTTTAAAGCTTTTATCGTAATGTAAAACATGTGAAGAACTGCTTGAAACTTAATGTAAACCGCTCTAAATTCCAGCATAAACAAATTGATTTCTGTGACAGAATTGTCAAAGTCTGTAATATCTTATTACCTTTCTTACCTGTCTCAGCCATTAACTTTCACAACTTTAGTTCTAACTTAACTTCTGTGGACCTCACTCCATATTTAAGAGGTCCTTAGGGGGGCATGCATAAGTGTACTGGCATGCCTAGTGTCTCTATCACATTTTGATTTTCTTATTTTCTTTGTTTGAATTTGTAATTCTTGTTTGATGAATAAAAATAATTAATAATAATAATAATCTGCCAAAGAACACTGTGCATGGTACTCCAGCGCTCTAGGGTTTGCAGTTGTGGGAATGGAGGAGAATTATGAACACAATGAATAAGGAATTGCAGGGAATGTTTTCATTGGGACTCTACCCCCTCCCCCATCTTAAATTCCACCAAATTCAGGCATTTCAAATAGAAAATTTAAGTTCTGCAATTTAACCTGTGCTCCAACTAAGCCAGAAATTACTTTGCTTGGCAATATGAATGTTGGGACTTAGTACTAAAGAAAAAGTGATTCCATGGCCCCATGTTGTGAATTCCTATGTTTAAAATAACAGTTGGAAGGGACCTTGGAGATCTTCAAGTCCAACCCTCTACTCAAGCAATTTAAATCTCTGTGCTTTTTTGTATATGGATAGAAACAGTTTTCTTATACTTAGCAGCACAGAGATCATCTGTGGAATCCGTATAAACATCACAATCATTAGGGGTCCTCAACCCCCAGGCTGTAGTCCACTACTGGGCCCTGAGCCCTTCAGAACTGGGCTGCAGAAGTGAGGGTGCATGTATCCCCACTTGCGCAAGCAGCAGGCTAGAGTGGGCACCCGCACTCCATTTGCACAAGTGGAAGGTGCATGTGCCCACCGCTCGTGCAAATGAAGCTGTGTATGTACTCTTGCCTGCTGCTCGTGCAGAATCATCCTCTCCCCCATCCCCCCAGCTGGTCCACAAAGCTAGAAAGGTTGAAGAACACTGATATACATCATGGTGTCATCATACAAATAAATACATAAATATAAAACCTGTTCACTGTTTCTCTTCCCACAGGTTAATAACTACATTTTAATGTTGTTCACAGTATAAAGGTTAATATATGCAAGGCATTTAAGAGAATGTACGATTAAATCAAGTTATTCCATGAAAGTCTAAATAAGAAAAGCATTAGAGTCATTGATATTTTCAGCTTTTGTACAGCAAAGACAATGGATTTCTTTGATTGTGTTTGGGGAACTATCTTATATGCAAAAGTTCTTATTTAAATAAAGAGTAATGTTGTTTTACGATATTTATTTCTTGGCTTTTTTTTATGAAATTACATAAATGTTAAGAGGGTACATAATTGGTTATTGAGACTGCAACTTAATTGCTTCTGAGCAAATGCAGCATAAAATAATTGGAATAACTTTCATTTAACACAAGACTTTGAACTGAGCTATAGTCACTTTCAAATCGATTGGAATATTGACTATTCTGTCCTGTCCACTTCAAAGAACTAGAATCTTAGTAGCTTAGATAATTGGAAATGCACAGCTTGCTGCAATAAAGCCAGGAAGATAACATATTACTTTCTCAATTTAGCTTTGCCTCTCAAGTTTAGCTCCTTAGTCTGATAAATGTCACTCCTTAAACATACAACTTTCTAGCCTGATAACAAGATTATCTGAGTGATTCTTTACCTAGTTGAAAGCCGGTTTGGATGTGGGTTGATACACCAGTTTAGAAACTGGGAGCCATCAGTTCTAGTCTTATCTTAGGTATGAAAACTGACTGTGTGATTTTTGTCCAGTCACTCTCTCTCTCTCTCTCAGCCAAACCAGTTCACCAGCCTGTTGTTGTGGGGAAAATAGGAAGAGAAAGGAGTATTAGGTACCCTTGCCGAGTTATTTATAAAAGCAAAAAAGGTGGGCTAATAATAAAGAAATATTTTTCTGTTTAGCACCATAGAATGGAATTGTGCACCAGCACATGATCTGTCAAACCCTGATGGACCAATATCCTTCATTGCATTCTTTGTAATGATAATTCATTGAAAGTTTAAATATTATTACTCCATTGCATTAATAATTTTAGATATTTTTACTTTGTTGCAATTTTAGATATTTCATTTTTAATATAACTTTAGGGTTTACATTATAATTCAATATAGATGGTATCCTTGATCATATTTATAGATGTTAGTTAGGTTGTTTTACAAATGCATTTTAACTCTGTCTTAATTTTTATTTTGTTTATTGTCAGTACTGGCCTATGACTGCAATAAATTAAATTAGAGGATGAATCTAAATGGAAGATTCTTATCACAGGTAAAATAGCTTTTGTGAGGATTCTGACTTGAGGCTCGTAGATTTCAGGTTATTTTGGCCAGTGCCTAAAGCAGAAATATTTTCTCACAAAGCAAGATATATTCAAAAGAAAGGATCAAGACCAATATATCTCAAAGTATATTAGAGTGGAAACTACTGTATTTTCTTTTTAACTGCTACTCTTTGAATTGGAAAACTGACAGGTCTTTTCATGGATAATGGAAATGTCTGGAGTTTGTTTGTAAGATGGTGTCTTAAATCTTTATCAGTCTGGGAGTCAGTTATTATCTCCATGAGCCTCAAACTGTTTATCAGAAACTTGATCTAGTTTCATAGCCTGAAGCATTCTCATATTCCATCTACTGATCAGACTGTTTTTGACTCAAGCTGTAATCTTGATTTAAAAAAAATAATAATGAAAGAAAATTCCTTCCTTCCTTCCTTCCTCTTCCTCTTCCTCTTCCTCTTCCTCTTCCCCTTCCTTCCTTCCTTCCTTCCTTCCTTCCTTCCTTTCTTTCTTTCTTTCTTTCTTTCTTTCTTCCTTTCTTTCTTTTCCTTTCTTTATCATTTTTTACTCCTCTATTCTCTTATTCTTTAACTTTATTTTGTATTAGATTTTACTATTGCAATCAAAATTCTTAATAATAATAATATACATATATACATTTAATTGAGCAGCAGGCATGTTATTTGGAGATGTGGCTTTGGAGGTGGGAGATGGGGTAGTGATGTTGGTGGAATTCTCAACATATGCATCATAAAATCTGATCACTGATCCAGTATACATTTGTTCTGGACATTGAGACATCTAGTATGAAAAGATGATTTTATCATTTATCTTTTTTTAATTAGCAGTGGATGCTTATTATACATAGATTTGGGATGTGAGTGAATGAAATGAACGAAAATATATTGGGATATTGCTGAAACTCTTATAGCCTTCCCTCAATAGGTATTTGTGGCACCCTTTCTTTTTTTCTAAATAAATTAGGGAAAACAACTTACTACTTGGGGGGGGGGGACCTTGAAAGTTTTAAAAGCAAATGCTTACTCTGTGGGAGTTACTTGAATATCCTGAGACATATTCTTGAATCAGTGTTTTATAAAAACCAGCAACATAAGTCTTTATTTGTGCTTAATGAATATGAGGGATAATTATTAGCCATGGTGACACAGTGGTTAGAATGCAGTACTGCAAGCTAATTCACTGCGAATTGCAGGAGTTTGATTCTGAATGTTGATTCTCAAGGTTGTCTCAGCCTTCCAACCTTCCGAGGCCAGTAAAATGAAGACACAGATTGTTGGGGGCAATATGCTGACTTTGTAAACGACTTAACAAAGGCTGTAAAGTACTATGAAGCGGTATATAAGTCTGCTATTGCTCTTATCATTAGGTGCAGAATAATAGAGTTGGAAGGGACCTTGGAGGTCTTTTAATCCAATCCCCTACTCAGGCAGGAAATCCTATACCATTTCAAACAAATGGTTATCCAATCTCTTCTTAACAAACTTCAGTGATGGAGAACCCACAACATTTGAAGGCCAGCTATTCCATTGATTAATTGTTCTAACTATCAGGAAATTTCTCTTTAGTTCTAGGTTGGTTCTCTCCTTGATTAGTTTCCATCCATTACTTCTTGTTCTGCCTTCATGTGCTTTGGAAAATATGTGCCTCCTCCTCTTTGTGGCAGCCTCTTAGATATTGGAACACTGCTGTCATGTCACCCCAGTCCTTCTTTTCATTAAACTAGAGATACCCTATTCTTGCAACCATTCTTCATATGTTTTAGCCTCCAGTTCCCTAATCATCTTTGTTGCTCTTCTCTGCACTCTTTCTAGAAACTCAATATATTTTTATATTGGGGTGACCAAAACTAGATTCAGTATTTTAAGTGTGGCCTTACCAAGGCATTATAAAGTGGTATTAAGACTTTATGTGATCTTGATTCTATACTTCTGTTAATGCCATCAATTCACTGTCTACATGTGACCATATAGTAGACTTTATCCACAATGACTTGTCCCTAACCTGGTCTTTCAGCTTTTCCTAGAGGGCCCCTATTGTAACTGTCTATCCACCTTGCTGCTGATCATCCTTTTCTTCTCCTTCTTCCCACTTTCCCCAGCATTAAAACCTTTTCTAGGAAGCTCTATATTTGCATATAGTGTCCAAACTAGGATCGTTTGAGTGTGGTGATTTGTGCCTGAAGTAAGAATTCTGAGACAATTCTGCAGTGATTTGTTTATTTGTATTCTTGGTTGTTCATGATATGACCCAACAAGACAGACACAGACTTCAGAGGATAATTAGAACTGCAAAAAATAAAATAATAATAATAATAATAATAATAATAATAATAATAATAATAACAATAATAAATACTACCAACCTGCCTTCCATTGAGGACCTGTTTACTGCACGAGTCAAAAAGAGGGCTGTAAAGATATTTACAGATCCCTCGCATCCTGGACATAAACTGTTTCAACTCCTACCCTCAAAATGAAGCTATAGAGCACTGCACACCAAAAGAACTAGACACAAGAACAGTTTTTCCCCAAAATGCCATCACTCTGCTAAACAAATAATTCCCTCAACACTGTCAAACTATTCACTTAGTCTGCATTACTATTACTATTAGTCTTCTCATCATTCCTATCACCCATCTCCTCCCACTTATGACTGTATGACTGTAACTTTATTGCTTGTATCCTTACAATTTATATTGATTGTTTCCTAGTATGATTTGATTGCTTTTTTGTACCCTATGACTATTATTAAGTGTTGTACCTTATGATTCTTGATTAATGTATCTTGTCTTTTTATGTACACTGAGAGCATATGCTCCTTGTGTGTCAAGTCACACTTGGCCAATAAAGAATTCTATTCTATATTCTTTGGAATCGTTTCTAGTGCAAAAGCTCAGAAATGTCAACCTCCTTCCTCTCTTGCTTCTTCATACTTCAAATTTTGCTCCTCTATGAACAACATGGCTTTCCTGATTCTGATCTTTGTAGGTATAGACATACCATGGCATTTGAATACAATTTCCAAGACCTTCCTGGTTGCTCTACTAAGTGCTAGTCTGCAACATATTCCTTGACTGCTTTTCCTTTAGTGTTGATGGTTGATCTGAAAAGGCAGAAGTTGCCTATTACCACAATATCTTCATTCATTTCTAATTTAAACTGACACTGATATGATTTCAAATGGCCTGTATTAAAATCCAGAAAGAAAAGGCTTCGATCATATTCTTTATTCAGGGATGTACTGTATTTTGCTAGAGAAAAAGAAAGAAACTCCTAAAGAAGCTTTTACCGTATTTATTATCTATTGAAAAATATTAATTTGCTACTCTGTTGAAATTTACAGTGTCCGTATCCTCTCTTAGAATTATTGTTTTATTACTACCCTAATTACCTGCTGACTCCAGGTACAGCCATGTCCATTATTCGGATTTTCTGTCTTTCTAATCGGCAATTGTTAAGTCTGGGGTGGTATGTGGCAGGTATTAGTTTAACCATATTTTACGAAAGCTTCTAGGCACATAAATTAAAAGGTATTATGATTATAGCCTAGGACTTTTTTTTTTAAATGAGCAATTATTGAAAAAAAGAAAAAAAAAACAAGGTGATACAAGGTTAAAGAAATGTGCTGTGCCATCAGGAATATTTCATTCACAAATTAGTATACATGGTTTATCTCAAGACAGACCATACTAGAAGGCTGAAAGAGTAGACAACTTTTCCAGTTCACCTTCTGCTAATTGTTTTTTTTTAATTGTTTTGACCAGCAGCAATTTTTATCAGAATGCAGTGTCAATTCCATGCATTGTGACTTCTACATTGCATAACCCTTTGTTATGTGTAAAATAAGGTTCAGTTTTGAACTCTTTGCTAAGCATGATATTTATTCCCAAGCATGCTTTATTTACACTATTGCCCTTCTTATTCATCAATTAACCTTCAACTCCATGTTAAAGGAAAACATTCCATGATTCAAGCCTATTCAGTTTATTGATTTATTACTCTAAATCAACAAGCATTTGGAACTTTCTTCCAATTGTGAATTAATTTTTGGGGACAAATAGTAAAGTTAATGATCTCTCCAGTCTTAATGTCATTGCATCCTCCAAGGTAATGTGGTTTGATGATTGAAGTGTCAGCCATACTTCTGCCTGAATAATTTTTGGCTATGGCTATCATGACAACTGTCAACCTTGAAGTTGGCCGAACTGTGGCCATTTTCCTTTTTGTAGTTCTGAGATAGCTGGGGTGTTGTAGCCTAAATATTTTTCCCCCCTGGAAATCAGAGATGTTGGTGCAGGTGTTCAAAAGGTGGAGACTGAGGTCATCTAGCAACTGTACTGTATACCAGCATACTGCACTGTATGATGATTGGACCATGTGACTGGAGACTCTGAGGGGAAATGACAAAGTTTTACTTTTAATTGGGCAAAAAACCAGGGATCATGCCAATTTGATATGTCCCAATAAAATGTTCTTTAGGAATTTGCCTGCCTCCAAATTCTTATTAAGTGGGATGTGTAACTTGGAACTCTGACAACAACACTGTTTGAAGATCCTTGATACTTCAGATAAACTTCCTAAAAATGGAGGAGTAGATCTACAGTAAGAATGGTGTGGGTTCAAATATGGTATCCCTATTCAAGGATGGAAATTTATTCCATCTGGAATTTAAGGTTCATAATCAAAAATCTAATGCACCTATCACAGATAAAGCACAACAAGATTTATAAAGTGTTTATTGAAAATGTGAAATCACCTTAACATCCCCCTCAGGTATGATATAAATACAAATTGATTCATTTCTTTTTATGCACACAGAGTTATATCAGAGAAAGTTTAATCTTCAAATGAAAGTCATTATGTGAAACATTTTAAAAATAACATAACAATCATTTATTTCTTATAGTAATTGCAGAAGTTAAAAGATGATATTGCTTTTGTATAATATATTGTATCAAATTATATCTGCTTTTTATTAATTGAGCATGAATATCTTTCATTGGTTTGTATAAATCCGGTAAACTTGCATGAATAAATGGGGATACAATTAAATCGGGATATAGTTAAATACAAAAATTCTGTAACTTTTATTATTAATGTGTAATATAATTCTTGCCTCTAGCACTTTCTTTTATTATTAATTAATAAAATGTTATTAAAATGGTAACAACTCTAGATTTAAATCATGATATTGGCCTAAAGTGAGCACTGTATTTCTAGAAACTTCATGATAGCATGGGTAAAATATTGTCCATGTCTTCCATGAATTTTCTCTTAGAAGAATGATTCATTTATCTAATTAAAACAGAAGAGTTTTAAAAAAACTCAACTTCTATATAATATAAAAGCCCAGGTTGCACAGGGGTTACAATGCAGTATTACAGACTCATTCTGTCCACAGTCTAGAGTTCAATCCTGACAGACTCGAGGTTGACTCAGCCTTCAATCCTACCTAAATCAGTAAAATGAAGACCCAGATAGCTGGGGGCAATAGCTGACTCTGTAAACCACTTAGAGAGTACCATACAGTGTTATGAAGCAGTATATAAGTCTAGGTGCTATTGTTAGTCCTATATAATAAACACTGTTATAGTCTGTCTGAACATTGGTTTGATTGATAAAGAAAAGAAACTTGTAGTCATTTTAAGTAAATTTGGATTTGTTTTTGTTTTTTTCATTCTAGGTTATTCAAATTAATTTTGAAGAATTTGACCTGGAAATTGGCTATGACACACTAACAATTGGGGATGGAGGTGAAGTAGGTGATCCTAGAACTGTGCTCCAAGTGTAAGTCTCCATAATCTCTATCCTGATGAAATAATGGTTTGTTGACATCTCACCAAAGACTTAAAAAAAAAAAAAAAGAGCAGTCCTCCTATTCACATGGCTTTTAAATGTTAATATAATTTCACATTCACATGACAATGTATAGCAAAACAAAATAAGTTAACAGTAAAATAAAGAGATCACATTATCTTTCTGTTGGCTGTGGATCCTAACATCATTCATTTTATTATGATCATGTGAGCAGAGAGCACAGAAGCAATGCCCTTTAATTATAAAATACTTTACAGGCATACGCATGTATTATTCCTCAATTTTAAACTAACAAAAAACATAAAATAACACTATAATCTCTGGGGTCCTTGGTGCTCTCTGAGGTTGGTTGCAGACATTTTATTACCGAACTAAGTAACATCATCAGTGCTAGTGCAATCTCTCTGTCCTATGAAATTCAACTACAGCACATATTCCAATACAAAATAGCATAGCTCAATACATCTTAAGTTAGCTATTCATTATCTTGGAGAACACCCTGAATTAGTTATATAGAGCCTAGGACAACTTGCCATGGCTGACTTGCCACTGCCAACTCAATGCACGGCAACTGGACATGACCAATTTGCAGTGGGACAACTGACTATCGGACAATTCAAAGCGGGATAACTCAATGCGAAATAATTGTATTGTTATCCACCACTGTTTCTTTGACATTATTTTAATATTTGTCATTCATACTTAATTTGTCCTTCCTTTAGCATCTTTTCTTTAACAATTCTATTCCATAGCAAGTTGTCCCATTCCGAACACTGTAGAAAATTGTACTCCTTTTAACAAAGTTTAACTAATACACACTGATCCTGAATTTTGCACAGTAAAAATGGATGACATTTTGTTTTCTGGAGCTGTTTCTACTTGGACAGTAAAACCTGACAGCATAATTTTACTGGGGCAACAATCTTATTCCCATAAAATTATAGTGTATGGACTTGAATATTGATTTATAAAAATAAATATTTTAAAATTTTCGGATAATATAAAAGAAATTATTGGGGCTATAAAAGTTGCTGGGATAAGAGCCAGAATCTTAGACTCTGTTATGAGAACAATATCATATGAAGAGTCAGTCTACCCCAGTTCCCATCAGTTAAGCAATATCATCTTGCAGGATCCAGAAAGCATGCCTTGCCTGCTACATCACCAGTTTTTTGGAATGATGACCGCCAGGGGTTTATTTGTGACATTTAGGAAACTGTTAAAAGTCTGGCTATTTTCCCAAGCCTAGGGATATAGGCTAGAATGGGTCCTTTCATTCTTTTTTTTTTTTCTCTGCTGCTTAATCTTGTATTTCTATTCAGCTAGGGCTCTTTTTTTTTCTCTTTTATTTCCATTTTCTGCTTTATTTATAAACCTGCTCAGAGTTGTCAAGACGTTGGGCAGCCTCTTAAGTTTGGGAATTAAATTAAATTAACATTTTAATAATAATATAATAATTTGATTTGTTTTCTAAAGAATCTCATTTTCAAAAGATACGCACACATATTCTTTAAAAATGCACATTGTTCTTCTACAATTATGTCCAGTGTCCACTGTTCGGTGTTCCAAACTCTTGTCTACTTTGTTTTAATTATTTTTGTTAAATGCAAAGAAGAATTATAATATTTCCCTATCCATCTCATATAAATGCACCACATATATATTAATGAATAAAAACAGTTCATTCCTATTTCTCACTTTCATGCAGGGGACTGAAGGCCAAATATGGCTTTTTCAGGCTCGTGCCTCGGCATACATATTTTCCAATGAGACAAACCAACGAGACAGGAAGATCATTTTATTACAATTTATCAGAATATTCAGACAAAAGGGATTCCTCTCACTCAAGGAGGGAACCCCAATCTTTAGCTTAAAGGTAAAGGTAAAGGTTCCCCTTGCACATATGTGCTAGTCGTTCCCGACTCTGTTTCAAAGCCGAAGAGCCAGCGCTGTCTGAAGACATCTCCGTGGTCATGTGGATGGCATGACTAAATGCCAAAGGCACACGGAACGCTGTTACCTTCCCACCAAAGTGGTCCCTATTTTTCTACTTGCATTTTTTACATGCTTTCAAGTTACGTGCTAGCTAACTGCTAGGTTAGCAGAAGCTGGGACAAGTAACAGGAGTTCGCTCTGTTACGCGACGCTAGGGATTCGAACCGCTGAACTGCCGACCTTTCTCATTGGCAAGCTCATTGTCTTAGCCACTGAGCCACCACGTCCCCTTTAGCTTTAGTTTATCTTTATCCCCTTTATCCTTAGTTTACATCCCTTTTTATAGTTTACATAACAAAGAAATCTGAAAGAGGAAAGTTGATAATAGCATACATGTTTATTAAAATGAGGTCTGAAGTCTGAAGGGGAATAAATTGTAAGGAGAAAAGTTGTTTAGGGTTCACAAAAGAGATAAACCAGACCCCAATTTGTACTAACAAACTTTTGTTATCTGGAGCTAGTCTCCAGCTTGTTTATCAGTTTAGGAATGTTAAAAGCTAATAAATCTGAACATCACTTTAAAAGAGAGAATATAAATGAGATTAAAATGCAAAGTAACTATGTTAGTTAACAAATTACAAAACCCATGTCCTTTGCCCCTCAGAACAGTCATAATATCTCATTTTTGCCAAGACCTGGGAATCACAGAAAGCAGAGACAGCTTAGCTTTGAGAATCCATGTTATATAGTTTCTTAATAAGCAAAGTTCACCTGGGTGAAAGATCATATTGAGGCCTTGTCTATTTCTGTCACATCAGTCAAAATCCATGGATTTTCTGGAATTTCCCTATAGCAGGTAATAAGCCTGAACAAGGATAAGATTTAAAGGCAACCGCGACTTATTCTAATTTCTACACTTCATTCAGTGAGTTGATCTGAGTGGTGTGGTGCCCTAGACGTGGAAGTCTGTGAGGTCAGGAGACTGTGAGTTCAATCCTAGGTACTGGCAGATATTTCTCTCTCTGGGTGCAGACAGAAAATATTTGCTGTGAACTCTGCATAGGCATCAGGAAGGGCATCTAGCCAGTAAACAATCAGTTCCATTTGCCCTGATTCCATCCCGATGCAAGGGATTACAGGGTCACTAAAAGAAAAAAACAAAATTCAATGAGTTAATGTAGCTATTATACATTGTTGCTGTATTTTTCTGCTTGATAATTCATCCCATCTTCTCAAAGATTGAAGAAGAGCCATGACCTCTTGATGAGGAGATAAAAGAGGGAATGTTGAAAATATTTCTTGAGGAAAGGATTTTAAATTTCACCATCAACTAAGATTTTCTCAAAACAATGTGTGATTTTAGAATGGATCAATGTTTATGTTATCTAGTCTTCAGGTTTATATTTATATTAAACCCCTTACTTACTTGTATTTCCAACAAATGTTTTCATAAAAATTTCTTCTCTTCTGAGATAATAACAAGAATCAGTACATCTTAAATACAGATATAATATTCAGGCTTTGCTTGTATAGATCTAACCATATTTCTTCTAAATATCATGCACATTAGAAAGATGTGAAGTTGCATATCTGACTCGCAGAATCAATTCACACATTTTTGGGTTCTTATTCCCTTGTTTATTGCATAAAACTTTTTTTTCTTTCCTATTGCTGTTAAATTCTTAAACAATCCTGTTGATAATAGGAAAAGATAAAATCAAATAAATTTTATCTTTTCCTACTGTCTAGTGTTATTTATTGTGTTACTGAAATATATGTATATGATTGTACAATAATCATCTTTTTTTCATGTAGTTTTCATGAACATTTTTGAAATTTAGATTCTAATTGATGTTAGAGAAGTATCATTCATCTCTTATTAATGATATCATCCTTCGATAGAGATGTGTCTAAGGATCTGTGAGTTGAATAGAAATCATGATATTGAACAAGGAGCATGACTCACATGGTTAAGATGCTGGGATGGAAAATACAATCGAGATATGAAAAATATGCAAAGTTATATGGTTTTTATTTGGAGGTGACAGAATTGGGTGAGATACTCACAGGAACAGATGAGAAAATGATTAAAAAATTCTATAGTTATTTACTTGGAGTTAAATTAGAGGAAGAAGTAAAAGAAACAATGATAGCATGGGCAAAAGAAATTGGATACACAATAGAATTAGATAAATGGCAGCAATTATGGAAAAGAAATTACAAATTAACAATGGCTACAGCATATAAAGAGAATTTGTATAAAATGTTTTATAGCTGTAACCGGAAAGATTGGCAAAAATTTTCAAAGATAAATCAAGATGCTGGGATGGAGGTTAGCAAGCCCATGTTTGAGACTTGAGTCTCTGTCCTTTGTCCAGTTCCTGCTGGGGACATGATAAGAGTTCCCAATGGGGTATCCCCCAGGCAACAGTAATGTCATCAGCTAATCTTTTCAATCCGGAAGTACCTTGGTGCTTCTGACACAGGTGCAAAAAAAAATGACATTGAGCTTCAATCTGATTTCATGTCATGATAGTCTTTAAATTCATCTAATACAGTTTTAGTTTTATAATTTCCTAATATTCGACCTTGCATACTTACTGATTTCTCTGCTCTCTAACTTCTCAATCTCCCTTAGATAAATATGTGTAATTTTTCTCTGCATGTCTAGTCTAGTTTAAGATGCTAATGTTTTGTAGCAGCCAGTTCAAAGCAAGACATCATTTAACAAGACTGATGAAATTACACTGATTTGTTATGAATGCAAATGAATGTTCTATCTCCCCCCTCCCCTTATCAGAGTATTATTCAGAGCGTTGTTAGTTTCATGGTAAAGTTACCACTATATTATAACAAAAAAGATATAGTAGACAAAAATGTGTAGATAATTTGCTGATTTTTTCCCCAATTTGTAGTACTGTCAAGCTGAGCGTAACTGTCTCAAAGTTATTTCATGTTCCAATTGCATTTTTAATCTGTTTTGCAAGATTTATTCATTTATATATATCTTTTTAATATGCCTGTGAATTCAGGCAAACATAATAGAGACTCTTTGGGGATACATTTTGATGTATTTTCTGTAGAAAGTAAAATAAGGTTCAATTTTGTTGTAAGAAGAGGTTGGATTACTGCTATTGAGAAGCTGGAAGTGAATCTAGGAAGTTCTAGGACCTTCTCAAATTTTTGGTCTTTTGAAATCCAGTGAAATGCCCAGTTAAATGATCACTAAGAGCATTTATTTTTAGTAATTAATAAAACCCCTGAAACAATATTTTTATATGGCTTTAAACATCCTCAGGACTGATTGCTAAAAATTCAAACCAAGAAATTATCCAAATTTTAAATTTTAAAGTGTGTTTTAAGAGTGGAAAGAGGAGAAAATATTCTAAAATAAATAATAAGACATATGTCCTTCCTTCCTTCCTTCCTTCCTTCCTTCCTTCCTTCCTTCCTTCCTTCCTTCCTTCCTTCCTCAGTTCTTCTGGGTTTTTTTAAGGGTATCTAAACATATTTCAGGTTTTGCACTCCAACTTTTAAATATTTCCTGCCAAAAATTGTCATAAATGCGGTCAGAATAGACCTGGAAGCTGAAAGGGAAAAGTCTGACGAGTGAATAAGGTCTCAAGTGCTTGTTCCTGTCTAAACTGATTCAAGTTTGGCAAATTCAGTAGAATCTAGCTCTAGATACACTATATCAAAAAGCATTCCACTTTTTGGATAGTTATGAGAATACTTGATATTACGAGAATAAGAACTACCCAAATTCACTAGCAGGGACAGTAAGATAATAGACTTTTCCTGAGGGAAAAGACATCAATTATCACGCTCAGCATGTTTAAACATGTTTTTCGGCTGACAAAAAGAAAAACTGAAGAGAGATCAAATTGTACGATAATACCTGAATGATTCAAAGATCAAGATTGCTGGAGGCCAAAGTTGGTTTATTTAATCAAGATTGAACTAAGATATATTTCCACAACATACTGGAAACTGTTATGGACTTTTTACTGATGCCCAGATTGAAATGTTAATGATTTATAGATTTGCATATGGATAAAGGATAGGTTATGGGAAGAAAAGATACTTGCATGTAGTTTCATAGGAATAAAGCATTACTAAGTTTGTATATGTGATGAAGATCAGAAGTCACTTTACTGCATCATAGTAATGTGATAGCATTGCATTGTTTTTAGAAAGTCCAACAGAATGTTTTCATATCAATTAAACACATAGCTTTAGCTCTTAGACAATGGTATACAAGTTGCAATTATTGGGTTCAAAAGGCATGCTAAGCTAAAACTGAACACTGTTATGGTTAATGTATGAAGCCAGCATGAGTAGGTAAACCTATCAGAATATAGTATAATTTATGTCTTTATCAGGCTTCACTATTTTAGTTCCATTTGAATTGCTTGTAATAATGTGAAGGCAAAGAAAATCTATGATTCTCTGATTACAGTTCTCATGAAAACCTATTCTTATTTTGCCAGCTGAACAGCTTTCTTTTGAACTATGTGTCAATGGCAAGACTTAAATAAAAACGCTTGCATGCTGTGGCATTAGGATATTATACTGTTAAGTAAAGTTGTTAGTCGGCAGGTACCTATAAGATAGCTTCTCTTAATAAGGTGTGTGTGTGTGTGTGTGTGTGTGTGTGTGTGTGTGTGAGAGAGAGAGAGAGAGAGAGAGAGAGAGAGAGAGAGAGAGAGAGAGAGCGCACCAAATGCTGGCATGCAGTTACTCACTTATGGAAAGCAAAAAAGATTTTCAGTTAGTAATTTCTTCTGATTAGTCTTTTCTTCTCTCTTTCTCCCTCTCCTCTCTCCCCTTCCCCCTCTCCCTCCCCCTTCCCTTCCCCCCTCTCTCTTCCCCTCCTCTTCCTTCCTCCATTCCTGTCCCCTCCCTTCTTCCCCTTCTTTCCACTCTTCCCTTGCCTTCTGTTGTCCCCTTTTTGGCGATTCTTTTCTTTTCTTTTTTTCAAATGCTAGTATGCCATTAATATGAAGTTCTAGCTTTTAAAGACTAGAGTGCTATAATCAACTTCTCTGCTTGATTTTTAAAATAGCTTTATTTCATAGCCAATTTACAGCTAATGGACTTTTTATTTTGTTTATGATTAGATTAACGGGAAGCTTTGTGCCGGATTTAATCGTTAGCATGAACAATCAGATGTGGCTGCATCTTCAGACTGATGAAAGTGTGGGCTCAGTTGGTTTCAAAGTTAACTACAAAGGTAACTGGAATCCCATTAGAAATTGAACTAAAAAAAGAACACAAATCTTGGCTTTCCTGTGGAAATTATATTAGCATCTGTGTTGTTTAAAATATTATCTATGAATACATAATTAAACAAAATACACATATGTAATTTTTTTAAAAATAGAACACTGTTATAAGTCAATGTGAATTATTGCCTGTAGGGTTTGTTTGTTTGTTTGTTTGTTTGTTTGTTTGTTTGTTTCTTTCTTTCTTTCTTTCTTTCTATCTATCTATCTATCTTTCTTTCTTTCTTTCTGCAAGTTTTAGCAGCGGGAACTTATCTTAAAATTCCCGATATAATGTTTGATTCTAGGTATCTCAGATGATGAGTATGTAGTTCTTTTGTCTTAAAAGGAATGAAGTCATAGGCATTTTTATGCAGACTCAAAAAGCCACGCTATCAAATCTTTATTTATTTTTCCTTTTAATGAATGATTCAGGAGGGAAGTTACAAGCATTCTTGGAAATGTCTGTTGCTTTTCTACATTTTATATGTTTCTGCATAGAAAAGAGAAGAGAAAGAATCCTCCTGGATTTGTTTCTGAATAGCGGTCTGAGTTATTGATCTTATGCAGTGTACCTGATTAATATTTCTCTTCAGTTGGTTGGTTGTAGAAATGTATCCTGGCAAAAGAATGGAAAAGCTACAAGGCTGGCTAATGACAAAACTGTCAGTAACACAATTCTCTAAGCAAGCAGACTTGAAAACGTGTTCCTGTAGTGAATCAAGGGAACATTACATACACTTGACTCCAGTCATTCTTTAAAAGAAGAATACTTTTTGTGTTTGAGTTTCTGTGCTATTCTTGTATCATTGTAACGAAAACTAGAATTTGGCAAGTTCCCCCCTTTTTTCTCCCTGGGGAGCAGAAAGTAAAATTGCTAGATCCCTATATAAATATGCTTAGTGCTGAGGTGGCGCAGTGGTTAGAGTGCAGTACTTCAGGCTACTTCTGCTATCTGCAGGCTGCCTGCAATTTGGCAGTTCAAATCTCAGCAGGCTCAAGGTTGACTCAGCATTCCATCCTTCCAAGGTTGGTAAAATGAGGATCCCAATGGTTGGGGGCAATATGCTGACTCTGTAAACTACTTAGAGAGAGTTGTAAAGTACAGTAAGGTCGTATATAAGTCTAAGTGGACCAAGATAAAGAGCCTTGGTGGCACAGCGGACTAAAGTGCTGTTAAGTAGCACCAGCTGCCTGCAATTACTGCAAGTTCAAATCTCACCAGGCTCAAGGTTGACGCAGCCTTCCATCCTTTCGAGGTAGGTAAAATGAGGACCCAGTTTGTGGGGGCAATAAGCTGACTTTGTATAAAAAAGAACACCGCTTAGGGAGGGCCAAAAGCCCTATTAAGCAGGTATATACAAAAGTATGAAGGCTATTGGTTAATGCATTGTAAGCCGCTCTGAGTCTCCAGAGAAGGGCGGCATATAAATTGAACCAATAAATAAATAAATAAATAAATAAGTGCTATTGCTATTGCTATAGTGTTTATTATAAAAAATATTTACGATAAATCAATTTCATATTTCTATAGTCTATTGGGGTCCTTTTATTCTTTGAGTTTGCATACTGAAGAATGTTCTAGCTTCTGAAACTGGGGTCAAAGGTGCCAGTTTGGTTTAGTAGAAATACAGCCCTCTGAGAAATAGACAGTCCTATTATTATCTTAATTCCCAAACACCTTAGAATACCTTGGATAGCCATGAAAACAAAGTAACGAGAAAAAAAAAATGCATCATAGATCAACCTAGAGTTTTCACATGAGTGACAAATGTCCAGGCTCATATTATCCTACATTATAAATATTAGTAAAGACTGTTATAGCATTCTAGAGAAAACAGTAATTCTGGGAAAGATGGAATAAAGAGAAGAAGCAGACAACAAGCAGCAAAATGGTCTCAGTTACAGTATGGATGGGTCACTGATGGAGATTGAATGATCAGATTGAAAGCAGATCATTCTAGGGAAAATCTATGTCATTGCTAAGTGTTGATACTGAGTTAATGACTTTGACATCATTAAGATGCAATTTTATTGCTTTGGATTAGTTTTGATGGTCCTGAATTGTTTTTTTTTCTATTTGTTTATATTAAATTGATTGTTATGGTCATCAAACTGAAAACCATGACACTATGTGTCTAACATGATACCACAAAGTACAAACCAAACACTATAAAAACAACAACCAGAACAAAATGTACTTCATATGGAAATTACGGAAACTAGCAACCTATCTGGACTCAACTAACTTCACAACTTCCATGCCTGAGAATGCACTTATGCTGCAGCAAGTCATTCCAGAAAAAGCAATATCTGCTTTAAGATATTGCATACAGATGTTCCATTATACATTATAAAGATATTGAACAGTTAAAATAGCTAATCAAAATTTTATGGGGGAAGATAATATATGCTGCCACTATACAAATAACTACATGGAAAACATTATTTTCAAAGATCTTTACTGGAAGTAGATTGGTTTGGTGAAATTTCCATTTTGTTAAGCTTACCTGGTGAAATTAGAGAATTACTTTTTAAAATAATTCTGAGTTAATACCAGGTGTTGTCTTACAATTTTATTTTTCTATGTAAAGTCAACATGTAATATTATTTATATCATCTCATCTGTTTGAGAGACTCCCTGGAACAGATTGGAAGAAGGCAGAGGGGACCAATTTATATGGAACTGAAATGAGATTGAATGTACCAAAATAATAGAGGAGTTTAATAGCACGCATAGCTAGCGCTATTTATTTTTACTCAATAACAATGTTTTATAATACACTCCAGAATGAGATTTATGAAACTATCTCATCAGAGAACAAACACGTTCCCTAAATTTGATTTGAGACTTTTTAATAATCTAAATATCATGGATTGTAACATGCTTGCTTTTCACTGCACAGATGTATAACTCAATTCATACAGATGCTATTTTTATTGGAAATATCCAATGGTGTCATTATATAATCAAGCTAGGTTATTGGAATATATTCTTAGTTAATATATTACTTGGGTCTATATTCCATGGCATTTGTGAATGTATTTTGTAAATAGATGCCTAGGGCATGTTTAATTATTCATAAAATTGATTATTTAATTAATGTTCTACAAAGGAGATTTGAATATGTCACTTTCCACTTTATTTCACAGCTTTTTAATGAAGTTACAAAACAGTGTAACAGATATAATTTTATAGTTAGAAAAAATGCTCGTAATAAAAGAACAAATATACATATACTGTAACTTTCTGATCTTCCTGTGCTGAGGATAGCTCTGAATTTTAAATACAATACTAAAAAGAATATGCATGATGTAATTAGACTACCACCTGCAAAATAGTTATATTATTACTAATCACAATCTTACAGTCATTTTTTTTAAAAAATCTGTACAATTTAATGTACACTGAGAAAAGGATGAAAGCATTGTTACAAATAGGAGGCAAAATAAAACAAAAATAATGTCATATATTATGGTGATGACAAATAGAGAACTGGAATTATGTCAGCAAATGTCAACAAGACTGCTACACAAATGGGATCCTAAAATATTATAGTGATTCTGCTTGTATTATAAACCACTGTTAAAATATCCGATACAGAATGAGTTCCCACCACCGAAGGGAAAAAGAGTGAATATTAGCTTAATATTTTGAACTCATTTTTAATTATTTTGACACGACTCAGAAACAGAATGGCAGAAAACAACTAATGATCCACAATTAATTAATTTATTTACCTACCTCAGACTAATTTAAATGTTATAGATTTTTCTTGTTGTTAGTTGCAAAGTTGTGTCTGACCCATCACGACCCCATGGACAATGTTCCTTCAGGCCTTCCTGTCCTCTACCATCCTCTGGAGTCCATTTAAGATCATGCCTACTGCTTCAGTGACTCCATCCAGCCACCTCATTCTCTGTTGTCCCTTTCTTCTTTTGCCTTCACTCTTTCCCAGCATTAGGCTCTTCTCCAGCGAGTTCTTCCTTCTCATTAGGTGGCCAAAATATTTGAGTTTCATCTTCAGGATCTGCCCCTCTAAAGAGCAGTCAAGGTTGATCTCCTCTAGGACTGACCGGTTTGATCGCCTTGCAGTCCAAGAGACTCATAGGAGTCTTCTCCAGCACTATAGTTCAAAGGCCTCAATTCTTTGGCGCTCAGCCTTTCTTATGATCCAACTTTCACGGCCATACATTGAACTGGGAAAACCATAGCCTTGGCATAAGATTTCTGTATGCGTGTAAAATTTGTCTCCAGATGGTTTGTTTCTTTCTTTGTTTCTTTGTTTCTTTGTTTCTTTGTTTCTTTGTTTCTTTCTTTCTTTCTTTCTTTCTTTCTTTCTTTCTTTCTTTCCTTCCTTCCTTCCTTCCTTCCTTCCTTCCTTCCTTCCTTCCTTCCTTCCCCTTCCCCTTCCCCTTCTCCTTCTCCTTCTCTTTCTCCTTCTCTCTTTTTCTGCCTCCCTTCCTTCCTCCCTCTCTTTAATTGTTTTTGGAGAATTATGAATTGTTCCTTTGGAATATACAGGTCTAGCCATTCTGGGATGGTCCACCAGTCCACTACAAAAAATCTTCTGGAAATGGAAGTTCCACATGTCTTGGGACTTTTTCAGCATAAATTTATATGATTAGAAGAAAAAAAATGAATGGTTTGGATTTTCATGGAATATTGCATCTCTGGGATAGAATATTCTGCCCATTAATAGAGGGACAGAATACATATCAACACAAGGTCACGTGTTGAAGCTGAATTTGAATTGGACATGGGACAAATTGTTTTAGATCGGTTCTGCTATAGAGTACAATAAATCCTAGGCAACCTGGATCATAGAGGCTCTTTGGTAACTTCATCATGTCCTTTTCTATTTAATAATTTCTATGCTATCATTCAGTTGCTTCATCAAAGACTGTGGTTTGATTAGTACTTTTAGTTCTATGTCATGATGGTGGATTATCAGCCATTGGTCTGGCTTTTTGATGGAGGCAGAATGATTAGTAATTTGTGTGGGAAGGGGCTGTTTCAGTGGTGATTTTTTTTTTAACTACCGGTTCTGTAGGTGTGGCTTAGTGGGCATGGTGTGGCTTGGTGGGTGTGGCTTGGTGGATGTGGCAGGGGAAGGATACTGCAAAGTCTCCATTCCCACCTCACTCCAGGGGAAGGTTACCGCAAAATCCCTATTCCCTCCCCACTCCTGCAGGAAGTGTATTGCAAAATCTCCATTCCTACCTCACTCTGGGGTCAGCCAGAGTTGGTATTTGCTGGTTCTCCAAACTACTCCAAACTTCTCTTACCAGTTCTCCGAACTACTCAAAATTTCCATTACCGGTTCTCCAGAACCTGTCAGAACCTGCTGGATTTCACCCCTGGGCTGTTTGTGATGCTGTACTGAATTTTGTTTTTACTCTAATCATTATGCAGTGAGGCATTCCATTACTCTATTCTGAATAAGCCAAGCCTTTGCTCTAAGTCTAAATTATTTGCTCAAATTGCATTTTATGGGAGAAGACTTTTTTTCCAAATTAGGCCTGCTGGAATAATAACCTAGAGAAATGACTACATTTACAGATTCCTGGCTTGCATCTGGGATTAACTGCATTTATCAGTATTGCTTATCAGAAATATATCTGCTGCATATAATATAGAATGTGGGTTGCAGATATAATATACAACACAAGATGAAAACATTCAGGTGGACATGGATATGATTCATAACTGCAGATGTTCTCATTAGTTTAGAACAATGAAGCATTGAAGGCTGGTTAAACTGATATTTGCAGCAAATTAAAGAAGAATAAAACAATATGACCCTTTGAGATATATCTATCTACTTTCTCTTTGAAATACAGCTCCATAAGACGTATTGTAAAAATTGCAGTTGCGTGAAAGACCTGAAAAATTATCTCTCTCACTATTTTTTCATATTTCACAGGAAAGTAGATTTCTATTTTTTTTCCTCTTTCTTTCCTTGATGTAGTGAAAATTATTCAGAAATGAATAAAATCCTCAACCTGCTTTAGAGCTTCATATTGGGAATCTTTCTGAGTTTCTGCAATTTTTGCATAAAAGTTCTTTAAATCAACCCAGCAATAGTTTCCAAGTTGTATTTTAATCACTTTTTTCCTATTAAATTTAAACCTGAGTGTCTATGAATGTCATAATTATCAATCAAACAAGAAATAATTGACATGGATATATAGGGGTTCAGATTGTTTTATAATACCATTCGGAATTATCATAAATTTCATGCACTTTTTTTTCCTATTTTTTAATCTTAGAACAAAGATTATAAATATTGAAGATTATCCAGTTAATTGCTCTTATTATTATGAGCTGTCTGTGGACACTTTAGAGAGGTAATTTGGACTAGTGTTAAGTTCTAGACCTAATTTAGGCATGAAACTAGTTGGATGATTTGGGGCCATTCATTTCCTCTCATTCCATGAAAGAACACAAGAGCAAAACATCTATGAAAAATCAAGAAAGTTGGCAGGAAAAGCATTTAAAAAAATCCTCCAATGGACTACATTCCCCATAATCTCTCCCATGTCCGATGTTACTAATACAAACCACCACATAAGGATCTGTGATTACTACAAATCAGTGGTGGGTTTCAATTTTTTTTACTACCGGTTCTGTGGGCGTGGCTTGGTGGGTGTGGCATGGGTTGGTGGGCATGGCTTGGTGTCAAATCTTAATTTCCTCCCCAATCCAGGGGAAGGTTACTGCAAAATACCCATTTTCTCCAGATCAGCTGTGACTTGGGAGGCAGAGAATAGATGGTGGCGGGGCCAGTCAGAATTTTTACTACCGGTTCTCCGAACCACTCAAAATTTCCGCTACCAGTTCTCCAGAACTGGTCAGAACCTGCTGAAACCCACCTCTGCTACAAATAGACCTCCAGTTATGACCAGTCATTCACCAACCATTCAAAATCACTATGTACTGAAAAAGGGGACTTCTGACCAGTTTGAAAAGTTGCAGCCACCACAGCATCCCCACAGTCACATGATTACAATCTGGGCATGCCCCAGATCACAATCACAACATTGCAGGGAACTACAATAACAGGATTGCAACCTTTGCAACCATCCCTGCTGGATTCTCATGAGCAAACTCAGTGCCATCAGGGAAGGTTGATTGTTATCCAGGGGTGAAATCTACTTACCTTCCCTACCAGTTCGGAAGTGCACACATCACGTGCGTGCTTGGACCCTCTGCACATGCACAAACCCTTCTATGCATGTATAGAGGGTAAAAAACAGGTTACTTCCTGGTTAAAACCAGGAAGTAACGCCAACCGGGTGGTGGGTGGAGCCTCGGTTTTCTGAACCACCCACTGCCACTCCGAACACCCCTGATGTTGTCCCTGTAAATCACTCCTGTTGCCTCGGTGCTGCCTGCACTTCCCCCTATGTTCCTTACCTGAGACTTCCACCTCTTGCCACTTAATGCCCTTCATGTCCTGGGATTATAATGGAAACCAGGACTGCCAGGATTACTATTCCTAAGCAATATTTTACAGTCACATCACTTAGTGGCAGCAATACTAGCTCCAATTGTTATTATAATCTGAGGACTAACTGTAATTCATGTTAGTTATAAAAGAAAGAAAAGGAACAAATTCTTCAGCTTTGGTTACAGACTTTTGAAAAACAGCTTTTCCTTGCTGCCTTTTAACTTGGATTGTTTATCAATGTTAAATGCCTGCATCTTGCTACTGAGATTAAACCTTTTTTGGGGGGGGGAGGGAAGGAGGGAGGGAGGGAGGGAGGGGGAGAGAGAGAGAGAGAGAGAGAGAGAGTCTAATAACTGTGTAAACAATTCCTTCAAGGGCTATTTTGTTTACTCTTTTTTTGTTTGTTTAGGCTGCCATCTAAAGTCATTCCATTTCATTCCTTTCATACACACATTCTTTAAAGTTTCAGTGAATAGTATTTCCCCCCCCTTTTCTCTGTAAGATAAATAAGGCAGATGCCCATGTGTTCTTTGTAGTAGCAAGCTCAAATTGTTGTCTATGTTAGGCTTGTGAGCAGTGGTGAAATCTGAACCGGTTTGCTACTGGTTCACTGGCTGCGCATGCACGCTGTGTGCGCACATGCACAGTGCACACCATGCACCAAATGTGAGGTGCGCATGCGTGCATGCAGTGCATGCCAAAAGGAGGCATGAGGTAAATAGAACAGTGCGGGGGATGATCAGCTATGGCGCACAATCTTTTCTTTTTTTTTTTACTTTTAAAAGCATTTTATTTACAACCTATTCAACCAAATAGTTTGAAAAAAAATGATTTTAAAAGTTAAAAAAAAAGGCTCTGATGATCAGGCAGCTCAGCTGTGAAACGGCAAGCGGGCAGGTGGCAACCCGGCGATTGGATGGGCATGGGCGGGAGGCCAGGAATTTTTGCTACTGGTTCTCCAAACTACCTACCGCCATCACTAGCAGATTGGCTGATTCGGTCCAAACCGGGAGCATTTCACCCTTGCTTGTGAACCACATGTCAATCAAAGCCACATAGTTGTAAAAGGATTGGATTTCCTCCATAGTGAAGAAACATTTAAGATTATATATATATATATATATATATATATATATATATATATATATATTTCACAGAATGGAACAATTGTGAATCTTGTAGTGTTTCTCAGACAGCTCAAGTTAAACCTTGTGAAATCAAGTGATTCTCAGCTTCTGAGAATCAGGAGATATTCACATCACTTGAGGGGCAATGGTATAGAAATAGTTCCATGTTACTTCCCCACCACCACCACACATTCCCACTGTAGTGTACAGTTCAAAGGCTTCCTGAGGGTCTCCCAGTACTAACCATATCTGATCCTGGTTGCTTTTTAGGATCAAACAGAGTTTGCTGCCACAATATTTTAAATAAAATTTAAAAGTGATACATTACTTTGATAGCCTTCTCTTGTGTGTCTTTCTGATACAAGGCATGATAACTCTTCCTTGTGTCCAGCAAATGCTGCTGTTTACCATTCTGGTTTGGGTTATTGAGAGATATAATCCACGGTTTTGAGGAGCCACCATGATAAGAAGGTCAGCGTTGCTGCCTCATATATAGACAAAATGAATTTTCCGTCACTTTTATCCAAGGCAAAACAGAAATTATAACATTTTAGCACCTTTTCCAAAGCTTGAATCAATTTGATTGATCCATGCACTGCATTTTTTATAAGCATTAAATGTTCAGCATGTTGGAAAAATATTCAGTCGTCTGTGAACCAAACTGTCAGTGCCTTGATTATTTATGCACAAAGTCTATTCTACTTTTTCTTCTTCTAACCTTTGAACCCCCTAAATTGATGAAATGTTCTACTTTTTTCTACTTCTGTACCTTCTAAGAGCTTTCCCCAAGCTTATCCTTTTTAAATAAAGTAGAGCTAATTTTAGTTCCATTATTTGCAATAGATCTTTGAAAGCTGGTAGGTTTAGCTCTTTTCAAGATAATTAAAAGACATAAAGACAATAAAACTGGAAAAAAAAACTCTTTTAAAAATGTTTTTTTGAATTAATATAAAACTATACCTCCTGACTCTGAAGCACCTTTAGAAGCTCCAATATCATCCTAATTCCATGATTCCTAGCTAAAAATTATAAATTTGAGGAGCTCAAGTTCATTACATGGCCCAATCAAAGAAGTGTCCCAACTGGAGAGGCCTCCCAGTTCCAGCTCACCAGGTGCAGGTCAAGATGTCCTTGACTCTCTGAGAAAAGAATGTTATTATGACTATATATCACCCATGCTCCATACAATCCCCCCTCCCAGTTTCCCACAGTAGTAAATGTGGCAGGCCTGAAGGCCCAATGCAAAAGATGGCTTCCAGGCCTGAATCATCCTGGTTGCTCCGCTCTGCATTTTTTCTAGAGTCTCAACATCTTTTTTAAAATGTGGTGACCAAAACTGGATGCAGTATTCTAGGTGTGGTCTTAGTAAGGCTTTATAGAGTGGTATTAGTACCTCACTTGATCTTGATTGTATCCCTCTGTTAATGCAATTTAGGATTGCAAGGATCATATTTTAACATAGATCCAAACTTAAAAGTTATCTGAGCCTAAAAGTTATCAGTCCTTCAATTAGACGGGAGAGTTTAATATTTCCAACAACTTTCTACTTTCCAAATTTTCAAACCAACACTCATTATTCAGGCAAGACTCTTTCTGGCAAGAACATAAATAAAAAAAATGCAATAATAACAAAGAAGAAAAGGTCTCTAGTCTCCTCTGGCTATAAGTCAGTCCTGAATGATCACAATTCTCCACACCTGTTGAGTGATTCATTGCTGCTTATTTTATTTAGAAAATGCACATGGCATCTAGTCTCTTACGTTAGGTGGCTTACACAAACATCAGTGATGTTCATTAATATATATTTTTTTAAAAAATGTAAAAACACAAAAGCTAAAGTAGCAGCATTAAATATCATGGTAAAACATTGCTTTTGTGGTTCCTCCTAAACTATAGAAAAGAAGGGACTTGTTGAATTTCACTGGCAATTTATTCAATAATATAAACCTTTCCACAGAGAAAGCTGTATCTGTTGATGATATTTGTATCCAAAGGCATTAATAACCTGAATATGAGAGATGCTAGGCTATTTAGCTCTGAATGTAGGTTGAATAATTCAAACAAAATAATATAAACCTGCTAAAGTGGCATCTGGACAAGTTATGTGCATGATAATTTAGCACAGAGAACATTTTTAAATTTAAATGAATTGCATGTTTGATGTAATACAAGGGACATGGTGGCTCAGTGGTTAAGACGCTGAGCTTGTTGATCGAAAGGTTGGCAGTTCAGCGGTTCGAATCCCTAGTGCCATGTAAGGGGGTGAATTCTTGTTACTTTTTCCAGCTTCTTCCAACCTAGCAGTTCAAAAGCACATAAAAAATGCAAGTAGAAAAATAGGGACCACCTTTGGTGGGAAGGTAATAGCGTTCCATGCACCTTCGGCATTTAGTCATGCCGGTCACATGACCACAGAAACTTCTTCGGACAGCCCTGGCTCCTCGGCTTAGAAACAGAGATGAGCACCGCTCCTAGAGCCGGAAACGACTAGCACGCATGTGCGGGGGAACCTTTACCTTTACCTTTATGTTTGGTGTACTGGTTCAAGAGTTCAAAACCAGACAAGTTGTCATGTTCTTATCTATATTAATAAAAATAGATGGAAAGTGAGAGGAAATTTTAAATGGAGAAAATTTCTAAAATGATCCTTGAGCTCACATAAACAGGAGATCCTCTTCTAGACTTTTAGATTGCAATGAGATCATAGGAATTCTGATGTAGTCCTTTGAATCATGTGGCCAATAAACAGTTATTTACAGGAATATATAATGCATAAGTACGAGCTTTATGTGACTATGGCACAAATAATTTGTTATGAACTGATTAAAACTGTAGGAACATGTATGAAAATCATTGGACAATATTCTGAAGTTTAAATATTTTGGTTCACTATTGCAATTGTACTTTATTTAGTGGTTCAAGTCTTTTATAATTACCTGGGAGATTATATATGTATGTATGTATGTATGTATGTATGTATGTATGTATGTATGTATGTAAAGATTACAGGTGCTGGGAGATTTCTTAGTTATTTATTTTTCAATGATATCACTCCCACCTCCTCCTCCCCCCCCAAAAAATCCCCATATAAATGAATTTCAGATCCCCAGGGCTCAGATCCTCATACTATCATCCTAGCTGGGAGAAGGATATCTTTTTTAAAAAATGAATCTTAATATGTCTTTCTAACAAAATAAATGGAATATAGGCAGTGGTGGGATTCAAGTAATTTAACAACCGGTTCTGTGCGCTAATGATTTCTTCCAACAACCAGTTTGCCAAACTGCTCAGAAAGTTAACAATCGGTTCTCCTGAAGTGGTGCGAACTGGCTGAATCCCACCACTGAATATAGCTGGTTAACAATTCTTATTTTCCCATGTGGCTTTCTTAGAGCAGGATAGGCAGTCTGCAATCTGTTTTTGGTGTTTGTGGTATTGGTCAAAGTCATCTTCAGACAATTGATTCAGTCTAGTATCTTCCCTTTCAACTTGCTGAGTAGGAGGAGGGGGTGGAGAAGGAGGAGGAGGAAGAAGAGATAATATTATGTCTTGACACCTTTTAATTCTATTCCAATTCAAAGTGGCTTCAGTGGAATCCTTGATGCTCACTGAGCTTGTTTGTTTGCTTGCAGGGATTTTATTACTGGACTAGGTAACATTATCAATGCTAGAGAGTATGGGGTTTGCTTCCTGTTTATATACAGTAGCTTTCTCTATTTCTATTGAGGGGGGGGTGTTCCCTTCCTTGGTTGTTCCTTGATTACAGTATTACTTTCTGTTTCTCTGGTGTTAATCTCTGCTTACCTTGGTCTTGACTGCAGGAAATAGCATGTTCTGGTCTTTCTATTTCCCTCTAGTTTTTTTTTTTTTTTTAATGATTTCAATGGACTTCTACATTACCTCTGAAAAAAAATGTGTCCTTTCGCAGAACAACTAGCTTTACAACTATTAATATATAGAATGCAATACACGGAAAAGCAGTTGTTAAGATAAACAGGAGAATCACAATCAATGTCAAAAATGTAATCAGGATACATGGGGAAAGAGAAGATATCAAAAGAGAGTGTGGTGTTTTTTTTTTCCAAATGCCCAAGGTTATTTTGAACAAAATATAAGATTAGAGTTGTGTGTACATCCTTCCCATTGTTGGAACAATGTAATTGATAAAATAGATTTTATTCTTCTCTTTCTTTCCCTTCTCTGTGTTTTCTCCCCATGTTTCAGACTGAACAATCTTTCTTTTTCTGCTTTCCATTTCCCTTTACTGCCTTTCCTTTTATAATACAGAGATCCAATTAGTTTAATAATGATTTTACATAGAGTTGAGGACAATCACTTGAAAGCTTTTTCCTGTACAATTGGAATTGCTTGTCTTCTTGTTCTACTAAAACAAAATCCAGACCTTAAAAGTCACATTTGCCCAGTAAAGTGTGTGGTGTGAGAAAGAGAAATATCTCATGTGGGTTGCTAATTTGGAGATACATCAGATTTCATTTACATTGTTATGCTCATTGGACCCAATGCAGTAACTAGATCTGATTGCAAATATAAATTCATCTCGGGGCTTCTAATAATTTCATGTGATGAGTTATCTGAAAATCCAATATGGATCAAACTAAAATAATTATTTCAGTAGTAATTGAGATGATTTACACATATATGATGATTCTGGCAATGTAAATCTTAAAGCACTTTCTTTTTTCATGGGTTGTGCGTGTTCATTTGAACCATTTTCTACTTTTTAGATAAGAGGTGCTAGTGCTACAGTCGGTATCTTACAATTATTGCAATAGCACTTAGGCTTATGTGCCACTTCACAGTGCTTTTACAACCCTCTCTAAGCAGTTTACAGAGTCAGCATATTGCCCCCAACAATCTGGGCCCTCATTTTAACCACCTTGGAACAGGGGTGGGTTCTAAATTTTTTTACTACTGGTTCTGTGGTCGTGGCGTATTTTGTGGGCATGATTAGATGGTTATGTGACAATTCTTTAGGATTTAGAAGAGGTACTGGTCTACCAGGCTTTTAACTGCTTGCAGAGCTGTATCGGTCAACCCATTTGTTCTTGGAGCATTCCAGTCTACTCATTTGTTTTTGGAGGCACTGGTCTACTCATTTGTTTTTGGAGGCACAGGTCTACCCATTTGTTTTTGGAGGCACCGGTCTACCCATTTATTTTTCGAGCGCTCTGGTCTACCACTACACTTCCTTTTAACACTGATCATTTGTAGGGCGGCCCTTTGAAGCCCCACGGCAAGAGTTTAAACAGTTTTTTTCCTTCTAGCTGATCACCTGGGACTCAGGAGGCAGCGAAAAATTGGGGGCGGGGCCAAATAAAAGGTAAGAATAATGCGGGGGGAGGGCAGGAGGGCCCAGCTCCCGAACAAAGAGAACCGATTCGGTGACATCGAACCGGGCCGTACCGGGAGGAACCCACCACTGCCTTGGAAGGAGGAAAGGCTGAATAAACCTTGAGCCTGGTGAGAGTCGATCTGCCAAATTGCAGGCAGCCGGCAGTCAGCAGAAGTAGCCTGCAATACTGCATTCTAACCATTGCGCCACCGCTGCTTTTAGTTAGTAGTCAGTATAGTTAGTTTATTGACTAGTAACTTGTGTCTTTTTAAACAGAAATTGAAAAAGAAAGTTGTGGAGATCCAGGAACACCACTGTACGGCATCAGAGAAGGAGATGGGTTTTCCAATCATGATGTGTTGAGGTTTGAATGCCAGTTTGGATTTGAATTGATTGGAGAAAAAACTATTGTTTGTCAAGAGAATAACCAGTGGTCAGCAAACATACCTATATGCATTTGTGAGTATAAATTAATATATTCCAATAATTTAAAACTTACTGTATGTATGTATATATTCCTGAAAAACTATTTTGAACTAAAATCTTTTTAAAAACATTTTTATGCTCTCACCAGACAATATTTGATCTTCAAACCTTCAGTATTTATGATGTATCTTACACATACTTTTATGGACAATTATAGGATTGGATAATTGATAAAATATTCCTAATAACGGTTGACTTACAATGAAATTGTACATTCTTTCAATTTCTTTGAATTTTGTACTATCCCCAAATCTCTTTTAGTACATGCATGATCCTAGAAACTTATATTTTGCTTGTCTGGCACTAATTCCACCCCAACCCCCAAAAAATCATCTTTTTAACATAAACCAACCAACCAACAAAATGCAATATATCTGGGCTTTAAGCAGGTTTGGAGAAACCCAAATAAGTATTTCAGCATTCTATAAGATATTTTAGTTATTTTTTAAAAAATTTTTAAAACTTTTAGTTATTTTAATTTAGATATTTTAGTTATTTTAATTTATCTTTACGTAGTTATATAATAACGCCCACAACTGCTGCAATGTAGTAACTGAAATTATTAGTCATTATGGTGACTAATGTGGTAAAATAGTAGTATTAATATAAAATGTTGCCTGTATAATAAGGACATTTGAAAAATTATTGTGATTGAACCAAGTCCTGCTTATTTGTGAGCTACAAATTACCATGGTAACGTTTATCTTTGGTCTCTTTACATGCTTGATGAATGATTGTTCATGTGAATAGCTTCTTCCCTCTAAGGGGGTGGATATAGGAGATAACCAGGCTAATTCTGAGGGAGGGAAGGGTCAAATGTGTTGTTGGTCATAAATCCTTGCGTGCCCACAAGAGATCTAAGTCCAGCCCATCATGAATTCCTTTCTATTCTTAACTCCTGTTAATTTCTCTTGACTGTTAGTGATTCAGATTCTTATAGAGATCTTAAGCTTGCAATAGATCTCTATACTCATTTGAACTGCTTGAAGTTTCTGATTTCCCCAGTGCTTGAAAGTGGGCATATGTAGCACGAAGTAGGTAAATCATAAAGCCTACTTTCATTTCACTGTAACAGAATTCAATACATGCTTTCTTCTACAATTTACAGTTAATAGGTATTAACACAGACAGGAAAACGATGTCAAGGACATCAACAAATTACAAATCATGCCAAAGATACTGTTAGATCCTGAATAGAGAAGTGGGGGGAAAAAAGAGGAGATGATGATCATCATCATCATCTATATCTAACAATCTAACCAATCAATTATCTAAACAATAGAATATCATTGCCATTCTTCCTATACTTTTTTAAAAATAAAGCTTCTTAAATGAAGGAGAAAGTCAGAAAGGAAAAGCCTTTGCATCCCTAATATTTTATTAGGAGAATAAAACTAGGAAGGATCTTCTTTTATTTATAATCCTAATCAATCAGTACCAAGCACTGATGATGTAACATAAGGTTTGGTGATAAAAATGTCTGCAATAAAACCACCAAGCTCACCATGAACTCCACAGTTCAACCCTGAGCTATAAATATTGTGTTCCATTCAGTAATAGTTGTTTGGTTCATTTTTCATACTTTTCTTTCAATGAGATATTGCACCTAGAAAAAAAATTGGAAAATGAGATTTGGCAATGAGCTAATATAACTGTGATCAATCAGAATAATAATTCTCCTACCAGGATGAATGGAACCAGATAACTGGTTCCAACTAATGCGTACTATATACTCTAAACACAGCAAATGGGGCTGAATTTAGAGTTAGACAATACCCGTAAACTTTGGGTTGTCTTTTAAAAAAAGATTGCTGAATCAATCCTTATCAACCATTTTTAATTGTGGTTTTGGATGATCCTCTGGGAAGTATGGTAACATTGTATTTTATTTCATGGCAAACTAGTGAAAGATGTGATGAAGAAATAATTAAAAAAGACAGGGGTAGGCTTCAAAAATTTTAGCAAGGGGTTCTCTGCCTGGTTGCTGGGTGGGCGTGGTCTAGTCAGCCTCCTGCACCATGGGGGGCACTTTTTTCCTCCCCGGGCTCTGGAGGCTTTCCTCGGGCCTCTGAAAGGGTGAAAATGGTTTCCCCAGTCTCTGGAGGCCCTCTGAAGGCTGGAAACAGGGTCATTTCTGGCCTTCCTGAACTTCTGGTAGGCCCATTTTTCACCCTCCCTGAGCCTCTGTGCATGCCCTTACCTGTATCCAAAATGGACTGCATGGGGACTTCTAGGAGGAGAGGAGAGGGATTTGGGGGTTTTCCGAAATCAACCAAATGTACAGAATGCACAGAATCGTAGCTAGTGGTTCTTCCAAATGCCTGCAAACCCCCAGCAGCCTACCCCTGAAATAAAGGAATGAATAAATAAGAATATTGAAATAAAATATTGGGAGGAAATGCTCAGAATGTCAATTTTAGTTGGGTTCTTATCTCTTTTCTAATTTCTTTCCTGACTTTTGACAGTTCCTTGCCTATCTAATTTCACGGCACCGATGGGAACTGTTCTTTCTCCTGACTATCCAGAAGGATATGGGAATAATTTGAATTGCATCTGGACAATCATCTCAGACCCTGGGAGTCGCATTCATCTCTCTTTCAATGATTTTGACCTGGAATCTCAATTTGACTTTCTTGCAATTAAGGACGGTGATTCTCCAGATTCTCCAATACTTGGCACATTCACTGGAGCTGAAGTGCCATCCCATCTGACTAGTAACAGCCACATTTTACGCTTGGAATTTCAAGCTGATCATTCAATGTCAGGCCGAGGATTTAATATCACCTATAACAGTGAGTAAATGTATTTATTACATATTTAATAATTATATGCATGCTTTTATTTATTAATATTTTTCTGAAGACAGACAGACAGACAGACAGACAGACTGACTGACTGACTGACTGACTGACTGACTGACTTTATTGTTAGTACTATTAGGATTCATACCATAATAATTAAGGATTATGGTGTCTTCTGATTTCACCTACCTTCCTTCCTCCTCCTCCTCCTCCTCCTCCTCCTCCTCCTCCTCCTCCTCCTCCTCTTCTTCCTCCTCCTCCTCCTCCTCTTCTTCTTTTCCTCCTTCTCCCCCCCTCCCCCCCTCCCCCCCTCCCTCCTTTCTTTCTTTCTTTCTTTCTTTCTTTCTTTCTTTCTTTCTTCATCTAGGAACCACCATATCAAATCTGTGTGTCTTATTAATTTTTGATTGTTTTAATTTGCTTTCCTGCAATATCTACTTCTACTACAACTGCATCACAAAATAGACTTCCTATGAGATGAATGTTTGGCTTAATTTCCTTCTTTTTTTCAAGCCACAGTATCAAAAAAGCTATAGTAACATTCTCACACCTTATAAACATGGCAAAGAGAGTGGATGTCTAATTTTATTGCAATGTATAGATTTGTGATAATGTAAAGTAATACACAACTTTATGCTATTAATAACAATATAACTTTGTGCCTTTTCCAAAGTGACACTGGTGGCAAGAGCTGTTAATACTAAGTTGTCAAAGAATAACTGAAGAACATTACATTCCAATTGGCTCTGATGGATGTCATAGCAGATTGTTATATAAAATTACTTCAATGCTACAAGTGATTCCGGTTTTGTTTCTGACATGTTTCCAAATTTTTGCCTAGTGACAAATGTTATCCTAAATTAAGATACAGTTCTTTCCCAATGAACTTTTAAAATTCATTTTTAGTACCAGTTCTTTGTTCTTAAACTTGAATGACACCTTTGCATGTTTTGAATTAAAATTATTATTTTTTCTGGAAAAAAATGGGATTCAGGAGTTTTAGAACGAAACTGTACAATAAATAGCCATTGGATCTTGTGCATTATCTTATATAAATAATTATATCCCATTCTGTCTACAATACCTCCTTCAGTCTCCTAGTTAACTTATTAGCAGTCACTCTTGTAGGTGAGTGAAGAGTTGTGGATCATTAAACACTGATGACAACTGCAAAAACTCTTTAGAGTTGCACTGATTATTCTTCCTTCCTCTCTCTCTCTCTCCTTTTCTTTTTCTCTCCTGAGAAAGATGAAGAATATACAACCTGAATCAGAAATTGTCACAGTTCTTGTTCTGCTTTTAAGTTATGAACTGTTTGACAAATTGCTATTGCCCTCAAGCCACTTGACTTTGTCAACAGTTGACTCTCTGTCTCATTCATATGAATAGGAGAAGGGGTTTCTACTTAAAGGGTAATTTTATGGTAATTTATTGTTTTGGAATATAAAACTTTATGCGTTACAAAACGATTATAATGATACCTTTAGGTTTAGTGTTTTTAATTTTGCATCCACTTAGTAATAATAGTAAAATTATCAATTTACTTTGCTCGTATATGAATACAAAATATGTTGCCAAAATTGCCATATTTAGGACTTATCTAAATTTTGAATATGGAGTTTACCACATAATTACCAAATTAAAACAGACACCACTGTGGTCTTGGGCAGCGTCTGCCTACCTGCCTGCCTGCCTGCCTGCCTACCTACCTACCTACCTACCTACCTACCTACCTACCTACCTACCTATCTATTTATCTATCTATCATCTGAAATGTCATTCTCACATACAAAGAAGAACATGAAAGTAATTTTAATTATTCCTTCCTTGTCTTCTTTGTGTTTTAAAGCATTTGGACATAATGAGTGTCCTGATCCTGGTATACCAATCAATGCACGTCGGTTTGGAGACAATTTTCAACTCGGAAGTTCTATCTCTGTGATTTGTGAAGATGGTTTTATTAAAACTCAAGGAACTGAAACAATTACTTGTGTTTTGATGGATGGTAAAGTCATGTGGAGTGGACCTATCCCTAAGTGTGGAGGTATTTGTAACTTTTTTTTATAGTTTTTGTGTTACAGTTAATATATATTGTATATCAGTTTTTAATCTGTAACCTAATAGGTGAAATTCACAGCCATCCTTTTTTTGTCATGATGATGATGAAATTTGCAAATATCATCTGATATGATTATCTTGAATGATAATCTAAGTTACTAAATATTGCATATATTAAATATTTGATATAGGAAGCTAAATACATGCTGGTCTTTTTTCATATGTTTATTCAAATTCCATATTTGATCTTACATTTTTACATTCAGAAATATGTTCACACAGCCATAATCATGCCAGGTCATTTTTTAATGATCTTTCAGGCACACTGACAACAAACTATCTTGCCCAACCTCTTCATGGAAATATCCCAAAGGTGCTTTTCCAAAAAACATCTGAACTTCCTTTCCTTTCTTCTTTTGAAAATGGTTTGCTTCTCATCCAAGAAGCTTCTTCAGTTTTCGAAGGAAAAAGAAAGTAAGTCCAATTGCCTTTTGGAAAAGCATCTTTGGGACAACCATGACCTGGATGATTGAGAATCTCCATGGATATTAGTTCATGGCAATATATTCCCTTATAAGAATAAGTACAAGCACATATTTTACCTTACTCAAATAGATTTCTCTACTGATTTTTTTTTTCAAAAATTGCTAGTACGTAATATTGTAAATACATAAAGGAGCTATTGCCATTTCAGAATCCATTCATCTATCAAATTTTTCACAAGAACCTGCTGTTGAGTCACTCACATTCCCTCAGAGAAATTAGCTGTTCTTTGTTGTGTGTGAGTGGGAGTGATAGGAGGGGGCAGAATCCATGTTCAGGCTTCATGAAACTAAATAGGGCTCCTAATAGAATGATAAAGTCTTTCATTATCGCTGCAAAGTATGAATTCTTTTCAGTTTCATTTCAGACAATATGAGGGTATGATGAATCCCAGGATATGTAAAAATGGTCAGTTTTGTGAAGGAAGATGTATGAGAAGGGGTTGGAGGACATAAAATGTACTCTACAAATGAAGAAAATTTTAGCATTTAAAATATTTTATTTGCATATTTTGCTTTGACAAATTGAGATCATTTTTAAGAGCAAAACATTTTTAGGGATGGGCACGTTGATGAAAGCAGGGTCCCTTTAAATGTGACATCATGACACTCATAGAAATGGCAATGGCACAACACAGCTTTGATCGGATTTACTGGTTTTGAGTGCCACTGCTTTTAGTAATAAATTTTGTAATAACCATAGAAGAGCATTCAGTGTTAATATTCCCATACTGCAGAATAGTAATTTAATGGGTTTTTTTTTATCCAAAATACTGAACGAAAATACATATCTGGTTGGAAGAAATGATAAAACAACATATAGACCTGAAACGAGAGATATTTTTGTTGGGCATCCTACCAGAAAAATATGATAAAAAGACTACAACTTTGATCTTGCATATACTAACCGCAGCCAGAATTGTATTTGCGCAACAGTGGAAAAATGAGGAGATCCTGTCTGAGGGGAATGTAATTAAGAAATGGATAGACTAACACTTATTATTAAAGACAAAGAACAAACTGAATACTATTTGATATGGGACATATTTTATCAATGGCTAGACAATAGAAACAAACGTTAGAAAGGAGGAGATATAAAAAGAGGAAATGTTAAAGAGGAAAGTTATTAAAGAAGATGATGTTAAGTGTTAAGTATTAATGTTATTATATTATTATGTTATTATATTATTAACATGATGGAGATGAATTATCACAACAAAGATGTATAATATGACTATACATAACTGTACCCAGAACACACAGTTTGATGAAAATTGAATGTGATATAAATAAAACGTCCTCCTGGATGCATGGCTGTCTTTAGAAGAGCATATGACGGCCGTGGCCAGGGGGGCTTTCTATCAGGTTCACCTGATACGCCAGTTGCATCCCTTTCTGGATCGGGACTCCCTACGCACGGTCACTCAAGCACTCGTCACTTCCCGCCTGGACTACTGCAATGCTCTCTACATGGGGCTCCCGTTGGGGTGCACCCGGAGGCTGCAGTTGGTCCAGAATGCGGCCACGTGGGGGATTATGGGAGCAATGGGGCGCTCCCATGTGACACCTCTCCTGCACGAGCTGCACTGGCTTCCTGTGGTCTTCCGGGTGCGCTTCAAGGTGTTGGTGATCACCTTTAAAGTGCTCCATGGCTTAGGGCCGGGGTATTTGCGAGACCGCCTTCTGCCGCCAATAGCCTCCCACTGGCCGGTTCGCTCGCACAGAGAGGGCCTCCTCAGGGTGCCATCGGCCAGACAGTGCCGGCTGGCGACCCCCAGGGGGAGAGCCTTCTCTGTGGTGGCACCAGCCTCTGGAACGACCTACCCCCTGAGATACGCATGATATCAGACCTCCGGACTTTTCGTCGGGCCCTAAAAACACACTTATTCCATCTAGCTGGGCTGGCTTGATCCCGTCCTCTCAGTTTTAATTGATTTGGTTTTAATCTGGGTTGTTTTAAATTATTTGGGCCAAAATTATTTAATTGTTTTTAAATTGTTTTTTAAATTTTGTATACGATGTTTTATTTTGGCTGTGCACCACCCTGAGTCCTGCGGGAGAAGGGTGGTATAGAAATAAAATAATAATAATAATAATAATAATAATAATAATAATAATAATAATAATAAAAATAATAATAAAAATAAAAATAAAACAAATAAAACTTGTAAAAAAAAAGAATAGTAATTTAATGACTTATTTAGAAAAACACATTGGTTGTGTAGCTTGTTCACTGTGATGAGATATAAAAATATAGTTCAGAAGTGAAACTGAAAATCCTCCCCCTCAAAAAAAATAAAATACCAATCATGGGAAGGAGGTATTGAGAAAAGGCAAACAAAAAATTGAAGCTTACAGTAGTCATAGTAGGACAAGACCATATTTCATTCTCCCTCCTGTTTCTGTTATTCCTAACATCTACAAAAAAATGTTGCACAGATCCTTGTGTGGTAGGGCCATGATTTAAAAGCAAAATTAAATAAATGAATGCAAATTCTATCTTGTCCTCAATTAAATTAGTGAGTTGATGAGAGTGGTAAAATCTGAATTAAAGGTAAAGGTAAAGGTTCCCCTTGCACATATGTGCTACTCGTTCCTGACTCTAGGGGGCGGTGTTCATCTCTGTTTCAAAGCCGAAGAACCAGCACTGTCTGAAGACGTCTCCATGGTCATGTGTCCAGCATGACTAAATGCCAAAGGCGCACAGAGCGCTGTTACCAAAGGTGGTCCCTATTTTTCTACTTGCATTTTTTACGTTCTTTCGAACTGCTAGGTTGGCAGAAGCTGGGACAAGTAACGGGAGCTCACCCCATTACATGGCACTAGGGATTCAAACTGCTGAATTGTTGACCTTTCGATCGACAAGCTCAGCGTCTTAGCCACTGAGCCACCGTGTCCTTAAAATCTGAATTAGGGACTCGTTATTCTGTTATATAGGATTGCAATGCCAGTTTATGGCTCCCCTAGATTATTTCTGACTTTATTTGATTTATGCTTCACTTTGACTCAAGTTTATCTGAAGATAAAGTAGCTTCTTCTTTCCAGCCTTCCTTTCTGCTCTTGTGATTTCCTTTTATTTCAGAAATCTGAGCATGATGACTGTTCTAGCCCGACAATAACAACTTGTTGTTTTCTTCTTTATAGCTCCATGTGGTGGACATTTTGCAGCCCCCAGTGGAGTCATCCTTTCTCCAGGCTGGCCTGGCTATTATAAAGACTCCTTGAATTGTGAGTGGGTGATTGAAGCAGAACCAGGACACTCTATCAAAATTACATTTGAAAGGTCTTGACAAAAGCTTTCTTTTTCCTCCTTCTGTTTTTTTTTTTTTTTTTACTTTTAACTGATGGCCAGGAGATTACAGCAGAAAAACAAAACCTTGATTTAATGGACCCGTAGGGTAGGAGGGAGGTGTCCATTGCTTCTGAATGTCCATTAAATCCAAAAGTCTTTTGCACTGATGTATGTTCTTTTTGTCATGGCATCATTGCAGATGAGACAAAATCAGGAGATTTACCGTGATTTTCATGATTTGTGGCCTCATTATACAAATAGTCTATATGGGTTATTCAGGCAATTATATCATTACACAGTGATGCCAATTGGCATAGTTACATAAATTTAAGAGAATTTTCTGCTAAGAATGCAATGCTTAAGAATGTCTATTGCATTTTTTCCCCCCTAAGATGCTCTGGTAAAAACACCTTGTCTGTTGAAACTGGAGTTAATTAAAAGCTTTTATTATTATTGATTTTGTAGCAGAAGCCAATTTTGGTTAATCATGTTTTCTTTTATTTGTACTTCAGTAAAAAAAAAAAAAATTGTAGAGGTGTCTGGGTCATTGAATGTACAACACTGTTATGCAATGGATTCAATGATAGAGGGTATTTACTCTAATTTCATGACTTAAGGGTTTGATGGAGATGGAGTGGTTGCTTCTATTTTGTAAGCTCAAGGTGATGGAACATACAGGTTCTGAAAATTCTCTGTGAATTTCCCACTATTCTGTAATGCATTTTAATGATAGTGCTACAATTAGGATGTACTCATATACAGGGTATTAGATTATAGTAAAGACATCTACCAGTGATGAAATCCTCCACCGGTTCGCTACCCATGCATGCACGCTGCGTGCCAAATGTGGGCTGTGTGCGTTCATGCGCAGTGCATACCAAACACATGCTGCATACGCGCACATGCACAATACACACCAAATGTGCGCTTTGCACGGAAAAAAGAAACTGTTTGAAGGTAAGTAGAACAGTGAATGGGGAGAACAGCTGTGCCGTGTGATGTAGATTTGCTAGAAAGCAGGATTTCCTGCTTTCTAGCAAATATAAATTGCGCGGCTCAGTTGATCATCAGAAATACCGGTTCAGACAAACTACTAATTTTTATTACTACCGGTTCGCCTGAACTGGTGCGAACCGGTTTCACCCCTGCTTCTACTGAGGTTCTGTAATGTCAGGACAGAATACATACATAGATGTTTAGAAAATTGTCTCTTTCTTCAATATTTGTTTTTAGTTTTAATTTTTTAAAACTTTTTTGCTTGTACTGCTTTGATTGTCTAAGACATCATAATAACTACAAACTAGGTCTCCCAATGGGACTTGCCTCCTTTTATTGAAATATAGTATTTTTATACAGTTTTAGGTTTTGAAGTGTGTACTGTCCATTGAGACTATGATTGGTGGTCTCTAAATTTGATGAATGAATGAATAAATTAAATTAAAATAAAATAAATAACAACTTAGATGTTTTAGATCCAGAATACAGCCTTCCTTTGTGATATCTGCAATATCATGACTTACTAATTAGTCATGATGGCTTCATATTCTGTCCATTGATAAAAAGCATTGTGTATTTCAATGATATTTGGTGGACAATACAAAGAAATTACCTTTGTGATTATCTACTTTTTGTGAGATTACCATAAGTATCCTATGGGTCATTAAAGGATGAATACAACCGACTATGACTCTTCCTATGTTTGAAATAAAATCTAGACATCTTCACTAAAAAAACAACAACTAGACATCTTAAATACCGATGTTTGAGAAGACCTAGTATGATATAGGATATAATCTATAAAAAGGTGGGTTACATTAAATGTATCATTTTAAAACATGTCATAACAGTAGTAATTATTTTTTAAAGAATTTTTTTGTGTATATGGTAGATCGACAAATGTTTAGGCAGGATTTGTCAAGGACTTAGGGTAGACAGGTGTTGCTGTTTGATGGTATTAAAGCAGTGGTGAAATCTAAAATTTGTTACTACCGGTTCTGTGGGTGTGGATTGGTGTGTGTGGGGGGTAATGTGACTGGGTGGGCGTGGCCTATTTTTTTTTACTTTTAAAATCATTTTTTACATGTAAAACCATGTTAAAAAATGCTTTCAAAAGGCTCTGACGATCCCAGCTGAGTTGCCTGATCGTCAGAGGGTTTTTAAAAAACCCTCTGACGATCAGGCAACTCAGCTGGGATCGTCAGAGCTTGGATTGTCAGAGCCATTTAAAAGAAAAAAAGTTTTTTTCAGCTTGGATCGTCAGAGCCATTTAAAAGAAAAAACTTTTTTTTCTTTTAAATGGCTCTGACGATCCAAGCTGAGTTGCCTGATCGGCAGGCAACTCAGCTGGGATCCTCAGAGCTTGGCTTGTCAGAGGCATTTAAAGGAAAAAAGCCTCTGATGATCATGCGGCTCAGCTGGGCATAGGGGGTGGGGGCAGGGATTTTTGCTACCGGTTCTCCGAACTGTCCACCGCCATCGCTACCTACCCACCCGAGCCGGTCCAAACCGGGAGCATTTCATCCCTGTATGAAAGGTATTATTGCAGGATGTAAACTGTTCCAAGTAAAGCTGCTATTTGTAAATGATTGGTGGTGGATTTTGTCAATGGCAATGGTGTTCAAGTGGTGTTCCAGATGTTTTGGAATTATTATTGCTTTGTGATTGTTGTTGCTGCTACGGTTGCTTTTCTTAGTCATCTTCAAAACTCTTCTTCATAATTCTGAAAGATGTATCTCGAAAAAGATGGAAAGAAAGGGAAAGAACAGAAATACTAAAAGAGGAAAATCTATATTTTGATCGCTATTTTTCCCTTCTTTTCCTTTTTTTTTATTGACTTCACTTTCTCTAAACTATGGTTCTCTACTTCATACATAGGCAATGCTTTGAGATTCAACTTTGCCCCTATACTCTTTGGAAGCTAGTCAGCACAACTTGTAATGTACTGATATCACAAACCGAACATCTGCCTTTGATTAGGTGGAGATGAAGACGTGAAGCTTCCCCAAATACATTCCTATTCTTATATTTAAAAAAAGAAAGAAAGAAAAAGTACTGGAAGGCCCTTGTAGGAATTACAGATTGCCCCACCCTGTTGTACTTTTCTCATGTAGAACAGAATATTGGCTTATAATAGATATATTTCCTTTATGCATGCTAAAAAGCCCTTAATCCTAAACACCGAAAAGTCTAAGAAGTAATTAGTTTACTTTAACCTTTGCAAACAAATTTTTCTCATGGGACTTGCCCATAATAAATAAATTCACAGAAATTTTAATTTGCCAAAATAACATGAAAAGTTAGCTTATTTTATAGATTTTTATCACCTATCACAATTCAAAGGCTCTCACCACATTACAAGGGAGTTAAAACATAACAGCAATAAACCACCCTAACTGCAGCTACTCCTAATAATCAGAGTTCAATGATTGATGGAAAATAATCTTTCGTGAACTATCTGTTTCCACCTCCAAATATGGTGTACTACATATATTTAAATGATAACAGTAGTATACAAGAATGGGGAAGAAATTGTTTTTATTCTTACTGTAGCCTCAGTGTCTATTCTCAGATACCTATGGGACATTGGAGACTTCCATACAGGATGAATAAACAAGAACATAATAGTTTAAAGGTAGTTCTGACTTCATCAGTTTGTCTTTCTTTCTCTGAATTGAGAAGATAAATTAGTTACCCCTACAAATTTTCTCGTACTGATATAATTCTCAAACAGCACCATTCTTTCTGGACATTTAGTTAAATGACTGCTTCACTATATTGTTTACTCTTTAATGGTACTAAACAGTAGCTGGTTTTAAATCCTGGTGCTACTGGTTTGCTATTAAGAGCACGCGGGAGCGGGCACTCACTTTGGGAGCGTGCGGTGCTTCTGCGCATACACAGAAGGTTCTGCGCATGCACAGAGCATTTTTGATGATGTCTGGGTGGGTGGGCGGAGCCTCCTACTGCTGCCACTACCGGTTTTCCCAAACCGAGGCGAACTGGTAGCAACCCACCCCTGGTACTAAATTACCTAGGCCAGTGATGGCTAATCTTTTTGCCATCACATGCCAAAAGCATGTGGGGGGATTGCACGCATGCATGCCCACACCCATCATTCAATGTGCCCCGTCCCCCACACATGCACATGCTCCCCCATGCTTTTGGCATGCAATGGACGGGGGCCACAGTCAGCCCATTTTTTGCCAGGCTCCAGAGGCTTTCTTCGAACGTGGGAGGGCGAAAACAGCCTTCACCCCCTCCCCGAAGCCCTCTGGAGGCTGGAAATGGCCCATTTCCCCACTTCCGGTGGGACCAGAAGGCCCAAAAATCAGTGTCTGGCACGCACATGCACACTGGAGCTCACTTGCCCACATATATGGCTCCGTGTGCCACCTGTGGCACGCATGCTATAGGTTCGCCATCACGGACCTAGGCAAATCCCTGCTTCTGAGGGCAGGGATTTGGCTAAATGATCCAGGTTAGCCAAATTCTAAAAAAAAACCTAAAAAAAAAAAAACCCATAGTGAATAAAATCTAATTTACATATTCATTTGTTTGCAGAAGGTCTGACATCCATTTTCAAAGCTATCTTTCAAGTTGAAAATTCATGCATCTGATCCTGAATAAGACGCTAGGTTCCATAGCTTTAGAGAACATGTTTCCTTTTTTACTTCAATTGGAAAAGTGATGACATGATCTGTTAAACGTTACAGGTTGATGTATTATCACAAAAATGAGGAACAACTAGAGAAGGGAATATGAATTAGTACTTTAATCTTAGTGTGACAATTGAAACAAATTATTAGAGTTTAAATGCCAGTAGTTAATCAGCATGTTGTTAAGTACTGCATTAGACTAATGATCTTGGATCTTGCTCATGAAACCATTAATTCATTTCCCAGAATATTATTGTACTGTATGTTTCAAATCTGATTACAGGTAAGCTTAATGTTCTTTGGATTTTCTTAGCTGCTTAGATACTGACTTTTGTTTTTTGTTTTGTTTTGCTACATCTGAAGAAAGATAGTAAACCTGGGCTTATACTTCTTTATAACTAAAGTATGTTTGATTTTCATCATGAAATCTCATTTAGTGGAGAGGCATATATGCATTTGACAATTAATATATTGAATCAATTTTCAAGAAATCATTTGCTGAATCAGATACATGCATTACTCTTTTAAATGTAATTTTGCCCTAGGCAATATAGTGAAAATACTTGTCTTCGCAGAACAGTTAGCATTAGTAATATTTTCCCCCAATTTTGGTGTTTGTTTCTTAGTGGGTGTGGGGGAGTGGAGAAAATTGCTATTCAGTCGTGCCCGATTTAATAATTCATCGAGTGCTCTCTATAAAACAAGACACTCGGTTTCAGCTTCAGTAAACAAAGTTCAGGAAAACAGATTACACATTAAAGACCAGCTGCATTGAAAAAATATATCTGTAATAATTCAATACAAACCTATGGTTTTTCAGAAAAAGATAGTTTAGAAGGCACTTGAAACTCACAATATAATCTTTGAGTGATTTAGAAAAAGTTAAGTTAGGTTTGGTCTGCAATCTTCAGGTTTTTCTGGGGTGACAACTCTGCTTGAAGATCAGGTGGCAGCTGTGGTTAAAAGAGCCTTTGCCCAGAGACATCTTGTCTGCAAGTTGTGCTCATTCTTAGATTGGGATATGCTGCTCATAGTCACTCATGATTTGGTCAGGTCCCAAAACTAATACTTCCATGTCAGAAGGACAAGGTGACATAACCTCTGCCTGGGGGATGTCCAGTTGGGGGCTCCTTTCTCATCCTTGTGAAGTTGCCCGCAGAAGTGGTACCCATTGATCTATTTGTGGTCACCAGTTTTCAAACAGCTGGATTGGTGGAAGCTGGAGCAAGTGACAGGAGTTCACCCTGCCCCGTGGCAGAGTCTTGAACTCGAGGCTGCTGATCATCAGCCCACTGTTCTAACCTCATAAATCACTGAACTCCCAGTTCCCAATTAGAGATTGCAATGCACTCCATGTGAAGATGTGCTTCAAGAACATGCAGAAGCTGTGTTGTTCCAGAATGCAGCAGCATAGGCAGTAACATTACATCCGTGTAACATGGCTACGGTGCGGTGATTCCCAATAGGCTTGAGTTCAATTCATCAGGTTTAATGCCCTGCAAGGAACTGATGCATTTTGCTCAATCCTATTAGGTTTGGCAGAGTGATCATGCTCTTAGCAAACTGTGCGCCTGCTGAGGCCACAGAAGTGTGTGTCTTCTTTGTTGTGGTGTCTGCCTTATTCCGTAGGCATCCCTGATAAAATGGATGGTCTCGATTCTGTTGGCCTTCAGGAAAGCAGTGAAGACCTGTTCATGAAGCTAGGATGGTAGTGTTGATTAATGGATGCAAGTTTTATCCAGACCACAATGTCTTTTTTTTTTGTTTATTTATTTTAGGTTCATTGTTCTAAATATACATATATATTTAAAAAATCTTGTTTCCCACCCACAATTCCTTCAGGTAGATGAGCAGCCATGTAAATTTGTTTAAGAAAAAAATATATTAAAATATTTGCATGTACAGGATGTACAGGATGTAGAATAAATGGGTAGTGTGAAATTTGCAATGAGACTGTGTTGTGGCTAAGATCAAAATATCCTGTCTTAGTAAATTGATGCTATCAATTTGGATATTATTTTGTTTCAGTAATTTCAATTAATATTTATTTCATAGGATTTTTACTTTTAAAACTTTGCATTGTGGCTTATTCAATAAATATTTGATTATGAGGTAAAATAAATGGTTCGATTAGGACAAACCTATGTGGAGATACAGAAACCAATAACATTTCAGTTAGTCAAACAGGCTTAGATAAGCTTCATTATGTTCAGTTAGTTGATTCAAATCCTGACTGAATCCAATGTAATAACTATACAAAGGTTTCTAGATGTTTGCCTTTGGAAAATATTTAATATTATGGTATTTCTTGTGATTAACTGAGATTAAATCATGATAAAATGGAAATGTAAAGACACAATAGATTTCAATTGTCATATATATAGGAATTAAATTAAAATGCTATGATTCTTATGTGGTAAAGTTATAGAAGCATTAGTTTTTGACTTGTGGTATTAAATGTGAAATGTCATGTATCTGGTGTGTATTTCTTTAGATTTATTACTTGATTATGCTTGCTTGGACTGGCAAAAAATAGCAATAGCAATAGCACTAAGACGTGTACAGAGGTGGGATTCTACCAGTTCAGACTGGTTCAGACGAACCGGTAGCTCCAACAATCAGCTGGGAGTGAGCCGGTTTGCTCCGATGATCAGGTCAGCCTGCCCACCCACCCCTGTGCTTTACTTACCTTTATCTTCTCAGCTGATTGGCATGGCGGAGCAGATTGCCAAGCCTCAGCTGTGTTACTCCCAAGTGATAACACAGAAGGTTAGTATTTGTAAAACTGTGCACATGTGCGATCAGCAGACTGGTTGTTAAACCAGCAGCATCCCACCATTGCTTATATACTGCTTCACAGTGCTTCACAGCCCTCTCTAAGCAGTTTTTACAGAGTTAGCACATTGCACCCAACAATCTGGGTCCTCAAATGTGGTATTCCTGAGGCATAAACTCCAAAGGGCCTGAAATGTGACTCTGAATGTGCTCCTCAGAGGGAATATCAAGATAGTAGCCTTGGTCATCTGATTGAATCTCCACCCACTCATTAAAAGGGGGTGAAGCTTTGATTGTGTCTTCCTTGTGGCGGTCACCTTGCCTTTCCTCATTGCACCTTGTAGATATCCTTGCTGTTGAGGAAGTATATTGTGTTTATTTCAGCAACAATCCTAGAAGACATTGTTTACTGCAGGCACATGCAATAAGATCAGGGAGTACAAGGAACTTGAGGCAGCTATGCTGAGTTTTTCAGACAATGTAGAACCTTGACGATTCAGCACCCAACTATAGAAATGAATATAAAATGGTTCACCCCCTAGTCATATCTTAGAGAGTCAGTTTGTTAAGCTAACAAACTAGAAACTGATTGAACATCAGTTCTAGTTCTGCCTCAGGCATAAAGACAGATGGGTGACCATGGGCCAGTCACTTTCTGTCAGCCCTAGGAAACTACTTCCAAAATATTGCCAAAAAACCTTCAGGAATTAGTCTAAAGCTAATTGAGCAGTCACCCTCAAAACAAAACAAAACCTTATATGTCAATGGAGATTCTCAGTCATCCAGTCCATGGTTGTCCCAAAGGTGCTTTCCAAGAGGCAAGAAATGTCCCTGAGAAAACAGACAAACCCGCAAGTGACCTCAATGACTCTCTAAAAGATTTCAAGTGACCAGCTATCTGCAAGGAATATAAATCCTTCCATTCCCCAACATCCAGTCAGAGCTGAAGAAGATTCTTGGATGAGAAGCGAAATGTCTTCAAAGAAATACAAGAAAGTCCAGATGCCTCTTGAAAAAGTACCCTTGGGACATCACCCTTATACTTTAACCAAATTCTTTCAAGGTCACATTCAATTAAAAAAAAATACAAACTGCAGTAAATCACATGAAAAATATTTATTAAAATGATGTGCTCAAACAAATACCTGAAAAAGGATGGTCTCTAAATATAATTCACAAAAGTTATTTCAGTTGATAAGATTTTCCCTACACCTAGGATTTTTCCTCCAAGCTTAACGCCTAGATTGAGAAAATCCTTGTGAGTTTCACCATATGATTTCCTTCATTATACAGTCCACTTGTAAAATAGCATAAAGGGGTGTAAATAAAGCAACTGAACACTATCGCCATAAAGTGAAATTGATGTATTGCACAGTTGAGAGGCAAAATGCATGTGTTTAAAGATGTTTAGAAACATATGGACTTCTGTGACATGCTATAGTGATATCTTCCATGATTTTAGAACAGTGACGAAATAAAGGAATACATTCTGCTCATCATTAGTATTCGAAAAATGTAATTGGAATAGGATTTTGAAGGACCTAGAAAACAAGAATATATTTTTTTTTTCAAAGAGTAAATGTAACAATTTTCTGAACATGCAGTCTTTGATTATATTTTATGTCTCTGTGTGCTTCTCCAACTTAGATTCCAGACAGAACTCAATTATGATGTTCTTGAAGTACACGATGGACCAAATCTTTTGTCACCACTTCTTGGATCTTACAATGGTACACAAGTCCCTCAATTTTTATTCAGTAGCAGCAATTTCATTTATCTCTTGTTTACAACAGATAATAGTCGATCTAATAACGGATTCAAAATCCACTATGAAAGTAAGTATTTTCTCTCTCTCCATATTTTTTGGCAAAATGTACTGCAAATGTTCCCTGACTATATAAAATAAATACTGGCATAAATGTATTTCAAGGTCTTAGCTTTTATTTCTTCCTCGGGGCTTACAGGCTGTGGTCATGAGATTTACACAAACCAGGGAGATTTGGACACTATTACTAATATATTTTCTAATCATAAATATGAAAGATTGATTCTTGCCCTGTGAATAGCCATCCTGACTCCTGTAACCTGTAAAGGTGGATGCTCTGCTCCTGAGTTGCTCTATATTAGCCAAGAAATGATATAGGTCTCCAGCTACAGTATCCTAATTACCAGCACTTCCTGCAGGTGTTGCTAGTTAAGATATTTGAGTTGTATAAATGGATTGAATCTGCAATATTTAGGTGAGATGGAAAAGAGTAAATGCACAAACTACAACCGATAAGTAAAAAAAGATCTGGAAAATGTTTACTAGAGTGAAGTGGTGGGTCAGAACATAAACTGTCTTTTCAAACATAGCAGTCAAGATTGTAGGGGAATAAACCCTCCACTGATGACCAGGATAGGAAGTACCAAATAATGACAGCTTTCAAAGTATGGAACTGAAAGAATGGAAAGGTTGAAAGTTTTTATGAATATCTCTACTTCAGAGTGATGAAGGTAATACTGCCACACTGTCAAAACGTAACCTCTTAACTTAAAAAAATGTTGATATACTACTGGGATAATTATAAAGTTCCAGCTCAGATCTTAGTGGCTTCCAAAGTCCATAGAATAGACCAGAGGTATCAAACTCATGTTGTCACAGTGGCATCATGTGACGTATCGGGACTTTTTTCTCCTTTGCTAAATCAGACTTGGGCGTGGTCAGCACATGACGTATCCAGCACGCGGACTGGGAGTTTGACAGCCCTGGCATAGACTAACACTTTGATAGTCATGTCTCCTATTTGTTATGCATTCCTTCCTTTTAAAATCTTCGTGAAAATGTATTATGTAGTGGTAATCTTCGACTTACAATCATTCATTGTAAGTTACAACAATGTTGAAAAAAGGACCTTCTGAACTGAGCTCCCACTTACGACCATCACAGCATCCTTACACCTCAAAATTCAGGTGCTTGGCAACTGGCATGTATGAAGGTTGCAGCATCCTGGGTTCATGTGATTGTCATTTGTGGCCTTCCCAGCCAGTTTCCTTCAAGCAAAGTCAATGCAGGACTTGGGAGTCTCTTAATGACCATATGATTAACTTAATAACCATAGCAAAAAGGTCCATAAAATTGGGTGCAACTCATTTAACAATTGCCTTGCTTAGCAACAAAAATTCTGGTCTTAACTGTGTTCATAAATTGAAAATGATCTCTATGTAGTTAAGTGTCTCATTTAATAGAATAGCAAAATAACAGAGTTGGAAGAAACCTTGGAGGTCTTCTAGTCTAACCCCCTGCTCAATTGGGAAACCCTATACCATTTCAGACAAATCTCTTCCAATCTCTTCTTAAAAACTCCAGTGTCAGAGAACCCACAACTTCTGGAGGCAAGTTGTTCTACTGGTTTATTGTTCTCACTTTCAGGAAATTTCTCCTTAGTTCTAAATTGCTTCTCTCCTTGATTAGTTTCGATCCATTACTTCTTGTCATGCTTTCAGGTGCTTTGGAGAATAGATTGAGCCCCACATCTTTGTGGCAGCCCCTGAGATATTGGAACACTGCTATCATGTCAAGTCATGCTATTATGTTCTTAATTTATTGTGTATTTCTTTTTTTTTCTGAATTTCAGGTGTAATGGTTAATACCTACTCTTGTTTGGACCCTGGTATACCTGTACATGGTCATCGTTATGGGCATGATTTTTCCATTGGATCAACTGTGTCATTTGGATGTGACCCAGGCTATAGACTAAATCACGAGGAGCCTCTGCTTTGTGAAAAGAACCACTGGTGGAGCCATCCGCTTCCAACTTGTGATGGTAGGAATAGTCAACTTTGCCCATATTAATAACAAAGACAAATTCATTATATTTATTGAGACAACAACAGTAACGCTTCCCACATAAACATGATTTTTTTGGGGGGGCAGGAGAGGCCTGTCTGTCTACATGTACTGAATATTACAGGGTCTCTCCAAAACCTTATAATTATATCGGCAATCAGTGATGTAAGCAACCTAATTTGCCAGCTGAGAAAAAGATATTTAGAAATCAATTTCACATCTCTTTCCATTCTGAACAGTTATTAAGAAACAATACAAGAAACATTAGTTTGTAATGATTTTCTTAACATGGTATGATGGCATTTTCTTCTGTGGGAATAACTATCATACTTGCAGATAGGAGCAATTAATAGTGTGGTTTAACATATTATAGTATACATCTTACAACTTCAGGATTTCCAAAAATATGCACAGTGGCCCCAGAAACAGTTGTAATTTTTATTATCACCAAAAGGAAACCTTATTGGAAGAACTACAATCACATTGTTTTATTCCCTTGGTCCAGCCTATACCTTGAAGGCAAAGTAAGAAACCCACAAACTCAGGAAGCCTTCTTGAGGTTTAAAGAAGTATTTAAGTATTAAATTTTTTTCGTATTTGTTTTAAAAGCACAGGCTTCTATTTATAAGAAAGGTGTTCACTCCCAAGTATGCCTATTCTTGCATACTTACAATTGGAAAGAAAATTGCAATTTTTCAATAGCATACTAAAAAAAATAGATGCTGAAATATGTCCATTAATCTTCTGCAAAGTTTAAAGTGTCTATTTTCATTCCTACATTCAGTCTTTATTTATGATGAGTCTGTAAACGGATGACAGAACCTGGCTGAACTTTTTTTGGTTTACAGGCTAAATAAGACCATACCTAAAAGGGGATAATCTAAGGACTCAGCTATAGATCAGATCAAATAATTAACGGATCTTATGCTATCTAATTTCAGTCCATTCCTACACATCAAATCTCCAATTTCATTATTTTCCTTGTAGTGGGATCAGCAAAGGGCTCTGATTTGTCAATGGTTTCTGAACAACTGAGATTACTTTCCTATTGTAACAACTGAACCTGAAGTAGTAAGGTGGGCTAATGGAATGTGTTCACCAGCCCTTCAGTGCTCTTTTTTGTAACTGAAGAGGAACGTTGTAAGAGTATGTTGAAGCCTATATAGATTAAGCTTCATGGAGCACAAATGGGAATATCTATAGTAGACATATTTCTTTATGCTACAACGTACTACATGTTTACTACCTAAAAATAAACACTAATAAGAAGCTGTCTGTGAAGAGTATTCCCTACTGTGCAATAATGTTACGTATTGTGACAAATGTCTTCCTCAAGTGGTTGAACTAGTGTACAGTTCATTAAGTAAATGAGATTTTCTTTCTTTCTTTCCTTCTAGAACAATGGGATTTGTCCATTGAGTAAACAAACGCTCCCAATTTGTAATCCTGTATCTTTCAGATTGAAATTGGGATGGCTTAGTTTAAAGAGGAAAAGAAACTATATCTATAAATGACCCAATTTCTGTTCCTCAAAAAGCATCGTATAGAATTGCCAGTCCTTGGACCAGCGGAAAAAAAATATGATGCCCCTCCCCATGGCTGAGCCTTATTCGGTCTCAGCAACAAGACTACTCTAAGTCATTATCCTGACAATATAAAAATAATTGAAGGAAAGTAATGAGTTGTTTCCTGGCTTCATTTTCCCTCTGATTGAGCATCACGTTCCAGTGTGGAGAACAACCACCAATCACTCTTCTTAATGGGAGACAGAATGGGGCTGGGCAAGTGTAGGCATGCAGAAACTTACCACAAATTAAACTGCAAGTTTAATCATCTATCAAGTTGTTCAATCATCAGCATCCCGGCTTAAAAAAGGCAGTGTGGAGAAAGCCCAAAAAAAAATAAATAAAATAAAATAAAAATCCATTGTCATGAGGCTTCCTTCTGTTTAATCCCTTCTCTGGTCTTTAGCTTGTTTGTTGGGCAATTTGCAGACAAGGCTTAGTACTTAAAAAAAAAAAAATGCTAGACCCATTGAAGAAACCAATGCAATCTGCAATGAGCTCACTAGTGATAAAAATCAGGAAAACAAAATTGGCACCCAAAACATTTGACACACAAAATTAACTTTCTTTCTCAGTTTAAATCTACTGTTTAGGTATTGTAGCATAGAGGTAGTGTCTCATATATATGAGTGGGGGTGTGAACTGATTGGGTGGGAGCTTGGCTGTGTTCTGGTTGGGTGGAGGTGTGTTCTGATTGGTTGGGGGTTTGGCTGTGCTCTGATTGGATGGGTGTGTGTTCTGTTTAGGTGGGGGCTTGGTTGTGCTCTGGTTAGTCTGAGTAGCAGGGGGATTTGAGCTGGTGAGCTGTGTTGCTGTTGTTTGGCTTCGTGTTCATGGCCGTGCCACCTCTTCATGGTGGGTGTCAGTCTGCTTCATGTATGGATTGGAGGGGTTTAAAGTGGCTAATGATGCAGCTGTGGTTTTGCTTCTGGTCCGTGGTCGTGCCTCATCATCAGTGTGGGTTTGAGTTTGCTTTCTGCGTGGATGTGTGGTGGTTACATCCTGTGTGGCTCTCGTGAGTGTGGGTCTGGTGTCAATCTTTGTGTTAGGGACTCGTTTGTCAATAAGGGCGGGTTTCCAAATGGCTGGTAGGCAGGAGGTATCATCTCGTTTACTCATGCTGTGTGGACGTTTTTCTATCTCAATGGCCACACAACATGAATAAACAAGATGATACCTCCCACACTCAAACCCACATAAAACACCCATATATATATATATATATAGATATGTATGTATGTATAAAAAGAGACTGCCTCTTTCCTTATTTATTTGTATCTTGCCTTTGTATAAATTACTCAAATCCCTTTAATTGTCCATTTGTAACATTCAAAGAATTTCAATTCCTAATACAGATTCCTATCTCAGTCACCTCCCATGGTGCATTACTTAATTACTGTATTTTTTTTTTCAAATCTTACATCAAAAGCAGAACTGTTCCAAATTCTTCTGGTCTCCTAGTCCATTTATAACTTTCTTAAATCAAAATCCTCTTTTCCTGTGCTTTGCCAACTCTTAAGTTTCTATTATTATTTTTTTTGCATCAAAGAAAGAAGGTAAAATTCACCTGGCACTAAAATAAACTTGGGGTTTTGAAAGTCTGTAATATCCGTGCTATGGTTAGATAAATCATTTCCAAAAGTGATTAGAAAGGGAATGCAGCTGGCTTAATCTCCTTTTTAAAGTCTCTCTCATAGCTGAGAGCAAGATAATTAATTTAGTTGCTAAGTGAATTTTGCCCCATTTTACAGCCTTTCTTGCCACCGTTGTTAAATGAGTCATTTGTAACATGTTTATTAAGTGAAACTGGCTTCACCATTGACTTTGCTTGTCAGAAATTCTTAAAAGATGATCACATAACCCCAGGACATGCAACTATCGTAAATACATGTCAGTTGCCAAGTGTCCAAATTTTGAACATGTAACCAGGAGGATGCTACTAAAAAAAAAAAACCTGTAGTAAGTCACTTTTTTCAGTGCTGTTGTAACTTCAATGGTCACTAAATGGTTGTAGATTGAGTAGACCTCTTGTTGTCTACATCTTGATTTTTAGTCTAGTGTTAAACTTGGTGTTAATCTCTGCTTATCTGGGTTTTGAGGAAGTGGTTACAACTTTGTTTTCTTTTTGACTTTTTGATTATTTCTTCTTCTGGGGCTGCTGGGCCTTTTGGTTACTTAGGGATAGGATAGGATAGGATAGGATAGGATAGGATAGGATAGGATAGGATAGGATAGGATAGGATAGGACGGGATAGGACGGGATAGGACGGGATAGGACGGGATAGGACGGGATAAGATAGGATAGGGAATGGAATGGAATGGAATGGAATGGAATGGAATGGAATGGAATGGAATAGAATAGAATAGAATAGAATAGAATAGAATAGAATAGAATAGAATAGAATAGAATAGAACTTTATTATGGTAATAGACCCGCAATAGACATGACTGTTTACAATATATTAAAAAACAGTACTGACATTAATAGTGGATAATAACATCCCTGTTAAGAAAATACATGTTCTCAAACAGTTAGGGTCACTCCCTAGTTTACGTGAGTGGAGAGCCGATAAGTATGTGAGTAAATATAATTTTCCAAAAATCGTTAGAGATAACAAATTGACAGCTATAATTTTATAACCATTTTTTTTCTTGTGGACATTGCAGCAACACAGAATTTTGACACTGTATGTGTGATAGCCAGATTTGAGTCCTGCAGGAGAAAGCCTAAACAAAAATTGTCTCCCCTCCCTGGCAATCTCTCTAATAAGGGGAGAATACATATCGACTTTTATTTTTTATTTTATTTTATTTTATTTTATTTTATTTTATTTTATTTTATTTTATTTTATTTTATTTTATTTTATTTTATTTTATTTTATTTTATTTTAATGCAATTTATATGCCGCTCTATCTCCAAGGACTCAGGGCGGCTCACAACGGTAAAGATGCACAGTTCCTCATTAAAAGCCAATATAAAATTAAAATTCCAATTTAAAACAATATATAGTATATATAGTATAACTCACAGTACAATAAAACATGTGAGATATCTTTGACTTCTTCGATTTACTTAGGATGTTTCAAAGGCCTTTAGTTGGTTCATGGTGCTATGTGATGCCATGTGGCTGCAATTTTCTGTTAGTAGTTTCTGAGATGTTGTCAATGTATGATAGTATTATCCTTTTCAAAGGTTTTGTTGATTGTGCTGTAGTAGCTTGAGCAGTCAGGCAATTTTCGATAAAATAGTATGAGTATCCATTTTGTTGGAAGATGTATAGATGATCTGTTTCCTAAATAAATATGAATATATATGTCCTGTTAACAATGGTGGGTTTCAATTTTTTTTACTACGGGTTCTGTGGGTGTGGCTTGATGAGCGTGGCATGGATTGGTGGGCATAGCAGGGGAAGGGTACTGTAAAATCTCCATTCCCACCCACTCCAGGGGAAGGATACTGCAAAATCTCCATTTCCTCCTGATCACCTGTGACTCGGGAGGCAGATAATAGATGGGGGTAGGGCCAGTCAGAGGTCGTATTTACTGGTTCTCTGAACTACTCAAAATTTCTGCTACTGGTTCTCCAGAACTGGCCAGAACCTGCTGAAACCCACCTCTGGTCCTGTAAAACAAAATAATTTCAATGGTAAAGCAATGGTAATTTAATGGGGAAGGAGGAAAAATCTCAGATCACAACCCAGATTATGGGTTCCCTTGTGGATTCTAGGGACTCATGCCTTGAATCAACATATCATTCTTTTTTGTGCCATATGAGTTTTATTTAATATTTGCTAGATATGATATTATGATTCTCTTTAGTCTGTTTTTTGTATTAGAACTGTTATATATTGTTGTAAACTCTGAACTCCAGTCTTCTGAATGATGTCAAATCTAGAGGTGTATATATTTCATTGAGATCTGCTTTTCTGATCGCAGGAAATTTAGAGTGTGTCTCAATCTTGCAGCATATTTCTATATCTGTGTTAGTTGAGCATAAAGTGGCAAAATGCTGCAAAGCAATGTTTCAAATGATTATTGCTGCTCACAAGCTTTCTAGAGGAACCATAATGTCATAATATTTCTCCGTCAAGAAGCAAACTCCTTTTCAGAACTGATTTTTTCCCTTGTCTGTTTTCATCAGCAAGTTTGATATTTCAGATATATGAGGATATATAGAATATTCCAGAAAAATGCTGGAGAAACCCATCTACAATAGAATATATTGTTATAGTATGCCAGTTTAAATTTAGATATCAAGTATTATGGCAAACCTTTCTCATAATTGGAAGTAGGGTGAAAAAAATGTAGAAGGCATGAAACATTTCAGCATATGCTTTGATTTCCCCAGCCCTTCAAAAATGTATAAGGTATTCAGATAGATAGATAGATAGATAGATAGATAGATAGATAGATAGATAGATGGATGGATGGATGGATGGATGGATGGGTGGGTGGGTGGGTGGGTGGGTGGGTGGATGGATGGATGGATGGATGGATGGATGGATGGATGGATGGATGGTAAACAACAGACAGACACAGTTCAACAAGTTTCTGTTGAATTGAACATATACAATTTTCCTGCAAAGAAAGAATTATTTTTCATTCTTCCATTTTTCATTCTTTGAAATCAATCACAGCAATTCAGAATACTTATTAACAATTTTTTTAAACAATTAATGTATTAATTGTGTTCCTTTGTGAGCACTTTGTGTAAATGTCGGTTGCATTTAGAGATTATTCTATTAATTCACTAAGGTCCTCCCAGTTACAGACTGTAGTTTAAGTAGTGACATTAGAAGTTCTAGTTGTTATTTGGGAAACTTATAATGACTACCTATGCTGATGTTCTCCTCCTTACATTCTGGCCTTACATTTCAGCTCTGTGTGGAGGGGATGTTAGAGGACCTAGTGGAACTATTCTGTCTCCTGGTTATCCTGAACTATATCCAAATTCATTGAATTGCACATGGACTGTGGATGTAACACATGGAAAAGGTATGCATTTACATTTCATTTAATCTTGCTTCATATTATGCACCCTTAATGTTATCATTTGAACTGTCAAGAATAACAACATTTTTTTTTTTAAAAAAATGTTATTTACAGTAGTTTAGTTTTGTTTAATTTACTGTTTAGTTCAGTTTAGTTTTTAATTTAGGCCAACACAATGTTAACGTTTTCCTTTCGTTTGTAAATGAAAAGTGGTAGCATTTTTAGCCCTATTGTCAAATGCCCTCAAAATGTAGAATAATACTCACAAATAGAAAAAAATGGTTTCAGTAAAGATGAGAGACAAAATAGATGAAGAAAGACTCTGAGGGCAAGGATAAAATAAACCTTGTTTAATTTTCTGAGCCCATGGTTGGAATGAAATGTATGAGTTTAATCAGTGATATAATTGGTTTCATGTTAACTATGTGAGTCTAATTTTATTTTTCTAATAGGAGTGCAGTTCACCTTTCACACCTTCCATTTGGAAGATCATCATGACTACCTTCTAATCACAGAGAATCGCAGCTTCACTCAACCACTAGCACGCCTGACTGGTTCAGAACTTCCATCTCCAATCAATGCTGGTCTCTATGGAAATTTCAGGGCTCAATTGCGCTTTATTTCTGACTTTTCAATATCTTATGAAGGATTTAATATTTCTTTCTCGGGTAAGGGAACGAAACAAGCTTTTTTTTTTAGGTCGAAGAAAATGCGATAGTTACCTCAGAGAGAGTCACAAAGATGGGGCATGGTGAGAAGAAGAAATCCAAATATTACCTTTTTCTTTCTGATATGTATTTTTTTTTCTTTAAAAAAATATTTTGCAGTTGCTTTTGATGTTACTCCCATTACACAGATCTCAGTATGTCTACTGTACTGGTGTTGAAGAAAATTGTAATAAAAGTAAAGTATGTTATTTAACAGGAACATCACAGCACATCAGAGTGGTTTCAAGACCAATTGCAAGACATAATATTCCAAATAAACTCATAAGAAAATAGATCTTGTTTTCAGGGTGCAGAGCTTTTTGGATAATTTTATAAGTTGAACTCACATTCATTTATAGCTGTGATTGGAATCATAAACATGCCTCTCACAGATTCTGTTGAACATGTATGAGCATGATTATAAACTTCAACTGAATTGCTACCCTGTTTCCCCAAAAATAAGACATCCTCTGATAATAAACCCAATTGGGCTTTTGAGTGCATGCACTAAAATAAGCCTCCCCCTGAAAATAAGCCCTCTCTGAAAATTTAAATGCAGAGCTGGAAATCAGGTAAGACAGCAAGAGGAGCCCCATCTTGCTCCATGTGCCCCAAAATAATAAGACATCCCTGAAAATAGGGCCAAGCGGTTATTTCGGGGTTCAGAAAAATATATGACAGGGTCTTATTTTCGGAGAAACACAGTATTACTTATTTGACCATGCATGTGGTGGTTGGAATATCTGAAGACTAAGCTGATTTTCAGGTACACATGTGTTATCTATAATAAGATAGCAACACTTAATGATTTGGCCTGAGTTAGATCTTTGTCAGATGCTGAAACTTTTTAAATGAGGTGTTGATTTGCTTTTTTATTTCCATCTTAGAATACAATCTAGAACCATGTGAGGACCCTGGGACACCTCAATTTGGAAGTAGAATTGGATTTAACTTTGAAGTAGGAGATACTCTTACTTTCTCCTGTTCTTCTGGATACCGCTTAGAGGGAGCTTCAGAAATCATCTGCCTTGGTGGTGGCCGAAGAGTGTGGAGTGCACCTCTGCCCAGGTGTGTGGGTACGTGGTCAGCTGCTTTCATTTGCTTGTATGTGTAGTCATTGTCCATAAACTTGCAACTATACAGCATGTCTAAGCATGGTGCATACCTATTAGTTTTGGTACAATACAGTGTTTACATTTCTCATGTCTTTTCACTTTGATTTGTCAGGTATTTCTGGTTTAGTATGAAGTCCAATTTTGAGTTTTAATATTCAATTGTTCTATATAACTTTTCTTCTGTTTTATCAACTCGACCTCAAGGATGTGTTTAACATGGAAAGTTTTGAAAAAGTATCAAAATATCAGCTGTCACTTTTGTCTTTGTTCCAGAAGTACAGATGTTCCACAAATTTATTTGTATGGAATTTCTAGTCTTATGGGAGAAGAACAATATTCAGAAAGAAATAACATTTTCAGGATCAAGTAAACAAAGCCAGACCTGTCAAACTGTATAACAATATTTCTGTTTGAAATGAAATATATATCTATATTTTGCAAAGGTCCATTCACTGTATGCAGGATGCTAGATTGTCCTGGGCAGTTTCCTGAATGTGGAGAATAATTTAAAAGTAGACCATAGCCAAAATTATCCTGTTTCCAAATTATTCATTAGATGACTGGAACAGCATTGCCAATCTTCTAATGGAATAACTCAGTAATTAGCCTCTAATAAATCCAATCTGAAAATATTTAGAAATATCTCGAGTCTTGGTTATCATTTTGTGTCCAACCATATTTAATTAAAAGAAAATTCCAAAATACCTTGTTAGTGTTTATTGTCATTCATTTACCATTATTCTCCCTTAGAAACAATATATTATTTTAGCTGGACTTAATTTATATTGCCACATATTTTGGTAGCCATGAGGTAAAAAAAGATGTCTAAAAAGAGTGCAGAGAAGAGCAACAAAGGTGATTAGGGGACTAGAGGCTAAAACATATGAAGAATGGTTGCAGGAACTGGGTATGTCTATTATAATGAAAAGAAGGACTAGGGGAGACATGATAGCAGTCTTCCAATATTTCAGGGGCTGCCACAAAGAAGAGGGAGTCAAACCATTCTCCAAAGCACCTGAGGGTGGGACAAGAAACAATGGGTGGAAACTGATCAAGGAGAGAAGCAACTTAGAACTAAGAAGAAATTTCCAGACAGAACAATTAATCAGTGGAACAACTTGCCTCCAGAAGTTGTGAATGCTCCAACACTGGAAGTTTTTAAGATGATGTTGGATAACTATTTGGGTAGGGTTTCTTGCCTAAGCAGGGGGTTGGCCTAGAAGACCTCCAAGGTTCCTTCCAACTCCGTTATTCTATGATGATTTCTATGACATATAATATTTGATGTATCTTATACCTATAAGAAAACTTCTGTGTTTGTGTCTCTCTCTATGTGTCTTAATGGGAGTGAGACTTTTTCCACTTTCTCACTACAGTTTTTTTTTCACCAAGAATCCTTCAAATCAGTTTCAGTAGAAATGTCTGGAAGCCTACAGCTTCCAAAATGAATGACATGAAGGGTATTAGAGTTAAGCAGTGGGTAAAAACTGACAAAAAGGTGGTAGGTCTTGCCATAAAGGTCCTATGAGTCCTGTAACATATAATAATAATGACACTAATCCAACCACTGTACTCAGTAGAGGAATTTTAATCAAATCATGGCTGACCCACGGCTGTCAAGAACTTCGTTTAATTTCTTCTTCTGATTAGTTTTCTTTATAACAGTCTAAAGTAGGTTGCATTTTTAATCCTAAAATCCAATCTGTCTCTTATAATAACATTCTCTTTATGTTCTGGTTCACTGTTTCCCTTCACATTTTAAAACATGCCCAACATGGAGAAAAAAAGCCACATCTTCTTTACACTTTTAGAGTAGAGCTTTTATAGCTTTTTTTATTTAAAAAAATCTCAAATTTATAGCCCCTAAAGAATGGCAATTGAGCAAAAAGTTTTAATTTGAATTTCCTTGCTGAAACTATGTGGAAACCTAGAGGAAAGCTATAGAAAATCCAGACACTCGTAGAATTTGATTGATTGGACGAAGTGCGAAAATACAGTCTGGAAACAGTTCATACAAAATGATTCCAAAACTTATTTTAATTGATGAATAAGGAAATGCAGCTGATAAAATGATATTTTTTCTCTCTATGCAGAAGATCTAAACAGCCATGTTTTCTATACTTAGTTTTTAAAAAGCATGAAGCCTTGTGTATATACTATATGTAACATTCTCACTAGTATTTTAAAATAAATCTACCACACAAAATTAATGTTTGGAGGGTACTTTCTTCCCTCTGTGAGAAAACTGCTTGTTGAGATAATGTTATGTCAGAAACACTTGTTTTTATCTATAGTTTCATGCATGTGTTCAGACAACCGTTCAATGTGATAATAAATATAATCTTGTCCAGTGATAGCTTTGATATGTTATGATAGTGCTTGTTTAGATGTTTTTTTCTTATTATAAAAATACCCTTCTCTTCCTAGAATAAGGAAAGGTGGCTATAAATGGCCACAAACTAGTTAATCATCAGTTGAAAGGTTCATCATCAGATGTTTTCAGGGGTGATACAGAGTATAAGGAAGAATATCTTCATAAGCAAACTCTGTTACCAAAAACAAGTTATAAAACAGGTTTTCGGTTCACCAATAGACAGATAGTATCCAGAAGTGGCTCAGACAGATTCTTCCCTACTTTACAGGAATATAGAAGGTAGAAGAAGGTACAGTGGTATCGATACATGTTAATTGCTTCCAGATAATCCGACAAGTACTAGAAAGGACAAACCACATGATTTATTTATTTATTTGTCCTTTTGTTTTAGCTTGGAATAACTTTCTGGCTGTCCCTTTTCCTATGTCAGTGACCTTCTGAGCATGGTCGACTTCCTTTCCATCCTCTGTGGCTGTTCCCCTCCTTTTGCAGTAACTTTCCCAGAATGGCTGACTTCCTGTCTATTCTCTGCAGCCATCCTCCTCTTCCTATCGCAGTGGGTTGAGTACTAAACAAACACCAAATACTGGGACAATATTTTTGCATCAAAATGCATCCAGTGCCAAATTTGACGAGTTTTGAAGCAGTTGTGTACCGATGTACCACTGTATAGAATAAGATTTGTAAGATTGTTAGTATAGCCAACCTTATTAAATGTAGTCTTACGTTAAACCTAATGAGGTCTGGTCAAAAAAATTAAAATGGTGTGACATATATGAAAACCAGATGGACTGACAATCACATGATTTCACCCAGGATCTTGGCTTCTTCTTTTAGAAGAAGTGGATATCATAGATATTTGAAGGCTAGGCCTGATTATTATCTACTAGAGTATAAGGAAAGACAATGATTCCAGCATAAGCACCAAGAAAACTAGAAACAATTTTAAACAGCTATGTACTTCGATCTATTCTGCAAAGCCCCAGAAGGCAGGACAAGAAGCAATGGGTGGAAACTAATCAAGGAGAGAAGCAATTTAGAACTAAGGAGAAATTTCCTGACAGTTAGAACAATTAATCAGTGGAACAACTTGCCTCCAGAAGTTGTGAATGCTCCAACACTGGAAGTTTTTAAGATGATGTTGGATAACCATTTGTCTGAAGTGGTGTAAGGTTTCCTGCCTAGGCAGGTGGTTGGACTAGAAGACCTCCAAGGTCCCTTCCAACTCTGTTATTCTATTTTATTCTATTGTATTTCTCTTGAAGGAACCTTGCAAACATTTCAGGAAAATGAAATGAAATCAAAATGCTTAAAGGAGAGACGTTTTACTTAGGCTAATATGCTTTCAGAAGCATTATTAGGAAAGGGAGGCATCCAGATTATTTACATACATACATGCAATGATTTTCACAGCCCTACGTATTTTTTTACTGGAGTGGCCAAAATAAATGATATCCTAATTTTAGTGATGACTTTGAGTGAGGTGGCATTCTAGATCCCTGACTTTCCAAACTTCTATTGCCCTTCATTGTATTAATACTACTACCATTATTACAACCAGGTATTTTCATTACTCTCTTCTTTCTTTAACTACAGTGTAATTCATAAGGATAAATTACACTTCTCCTGCATTATAATCCCCTTTAATAAAGTATTCTCTAAAGTCATAGTTTCTGTTTTTTTATTCTTTTTTCCCCTATCAGTTTTGAAATACAACTCTTTCTTACCTGTCATTACTTCTGACATTCACCCCTGTGCTTAATTCTTTTGAATCAACAGTCTTTTTTTTTTTCTTTCCAATTCTGTACATCTCTCCCAAGGTATCACCATTTCTTTTTTATTTCTGCTTTCAGAAATTGTCCACAGAAATAAATAGAGGGGAAAATAAAACACAAGGGACACAATATAAAAGAAGAAGATGAAGAAGAATTTGAAAATGAACGTTGTTTTTTTTTTGTTCCTTAGAATTATATATCAGGAATTTTACGTTGACCAGTCAGGACAGTTATTAAATTGCAATGCAATTTCATGTATGTTTTCTATTCAGTTACACACTGAATTCTGTTTTACCTGCAGCTGAATGTGGAGCTTCTGCCACCACTAATGAAGGAATATTACTGTCCCCCAATTATCCCCTCAACTATGACAACAATCATGAATGTATTTACAGCATTCAGGTGCAAGCAGGGAAGGGAATTAATATTTCTGCCAGAACATTCCATTTAGCACAAGCAGATGTTCTTAAGGTATGTTGGATATTGGGAGGGTTGTATTTATTTCTGCAAATAGATGCCATTAATCAGGCTATCATAAATTATTTCAAGTTGACCAACAAGAAAAAAGTAAAATAAATTTTGCTTTTTATTTTTTTTAAATAGCTAAAACAATAAATAACAATGAGTTATTTTAAATTATTATTTTATTATGGATTTAGGCTGCATAAGGATGCATCTCTGCATATGTACACCTATATAATATATTAAGAGCAGTCTATACAGGTAATCCTCAATTTACAGCAAATTGTTTGGTTACAATGGCACTAAAAAAAAGAAACTTAAGACTGTTTTTCACACTTAAAAAGGTTGCAGGTTTCCATGGTTACCTGATCAAAATTCTGATGCTTGGCAACTAATTTGTATTTATGATGGATACAATGTCCCATAGTCATGTGATCCCCTTTTGACAAGCAAAGTCAATAGGGAAGATAGATTCACTTAACAACTATGTTGCTAACTTAACAACTGCAGAGTCAGGATTGGAAGCCATCTTTTGTATTAGGCCTTCAGACCTGCCACATTTACTACTGTGGGAAACCGGGAGGGGGGATTGCATGCAGACAGGGTGATATGTAGTCATAATAGCATTCCTTTCTCAAGACGTCAAGGACAACTTGCCCTGTACCTGGGAGCCTGGACCTGGGAGGTATCTCCAGTTGGGACAATGTGTGATTGGACCATGTGATGGACTTGTGGGTGTTTGGCAGGGACTTGAACTTTCTTTTGGGTGGGGAAAACCTGGAAACTTTCAGATTCGGCTTTTCCCAGATGTGCCAATATGACATCTCTAATAAAATGGAACTTTGAGAAAACTCAAGCCTCAGAGTTTTCTTTTGTTAGAGGTGTTACTTGGAATCCTGACAGTGATTCATTTAACAACTATGGCAAGGAAGATCATAAAATAGGGCACAAAACTGACTTAACACCTGTCTCTCTTAGCCACAGAAATGTTGGGTTCAATTGTGGTCGTAAGTCCAGGACTATCTGTACTGAATTTGTTTGCCTAACGGCAGCCAATACATTTTTTTTCAAATTTGCTAATAAGGATTGATTCAAGGAAAGTATGCTGCTAGACATCTTGGGGACCCAAATATTTTATGTATTGTCTTTTTAAGTATATATTTGTCTAACAATTAACATTAATATTGTAATCCTAAAGATTACATTACCTAGGGAGATTTGGGGTGCATTGAGGACCATATATGTGATAGTTTGAAATAACAAAGGTTATATCCCTATTCAGAAATATGTGTTAAAGGTTTTGGTGGAACTTATAAGAGAATTCTCTGTTTTATTTTATGAAAATTTTTTATTAGCAAATGATTCTTATTTAGATTTAAGGTGCAATTGATTTAAAAGTCTAAGAAAGGTTTTCTCAACAACAACAACTACTACTACTACTTTTGAAATGGGAGGACTTTAACTGCCAAAATTCAGGATTTCCCCAGCCAGTGAAGAATTCTGGGAGTTGGAGTCCACCAATCTTAACACTGTTGGAGTTGAGGAAACACTGGTCTAGGAAGATGCAGAACATTATACAGCACTAAAGAATGTCAAATTAAGTATCAAAGTAAAACTCTTCACAGAATTATTCCATCATTTCCAATCTGTTGAAATGAAACTTATTCTGAGTAAATTTACCCAGCCTTATGAGCTGAACTTTAACAGAATGTACATTTTGTGTATATAGTATAGTATAGGTACAGTTATATTTCATTATTCCAGAATGCTGCTATAAGCATTTTTATCATAAAAATATCAATCAGTTAATCATTCCATGAAAGATCATATTGACCACTGTTTAAAACGAAGTGGATAATGCCATATAGGGTATCCTTGAAAATATTCTTATTCTGGTCATGTTTGTTTTTCTTTATTTGCTTTCTTTGTTTGATATCTGAAGATTTAATGGGATTAAAACTAGCTTTGAGTTTTGAGATCAAAACAGAGGTGGGATATTAAAATGAAGGTGTTAATTGGATGACATCTGCATACTTTTCTGTAAAATAAATGCATCAGCAATCAGTTTATGGCACACTAACTCCTGGGTTTAAAGCAGAGGTGGTGGTGTTAGTTCATGCAAACCAGTTATTTAAAAACTCAATTTGATAAAATTTAACAGCCCAGACAAGAGTTTGAATTTGGACAAGATAGTTCTGGATCCATATTGATTTCAGGAAAAAGCTGTATCATTTTGATGTCCAGCAGTACTGTGGTCCTTGACTTACCACCAATATTAGGTAGGACCAGAATTTCTGTTGCTAAACAAAAGTGAGTTAAGTGCGTTGCACCCAATTTTACAACCCTTTTTGTTAAGCAACTCACTGCAGTTGTTAAGTGAACCAAGCAGTCAGAAACCAGCTGCGAAGGTTGCAAACGGTGATCATATGATCCCATCTTAAATGCAACCATCGTAAATACATGCCAGTTGCCAAACACTCATATTTTTTATCAGTGACCGAGAGGATGCTGGTCATAAGTGTGAGCATTGGTCATAAGTCACTTTGTTCAGTGTTATTGCAATGTTGAATGGTCATTAAATAAATAGCTGTAAGTTGAAGATAACTCCTTACTGAGCTCTGGATAATAAGACCTTTAGATATACAACAAATGTCTTGTTTCCCTTCCTAATTGAAATTTGAGTGGTATCTGAGCTACTCTTATTCATTTATTTATTTTATTTTATTTTATTTATTTATTTTGTCAAGCATGCATTTTATGACAGATACAAGTTTAAACATAATTATAAATACATGAAAAGGATACAAATAAAAGAAAACATTAGGACAGGGATGGTAGGCACGCTGGTGTACTTATGCACGCCCCTGACAGACCTCTTAAGAATGGAGTGAGGACTACAGTAGACAGTCTCCCAAAGAGCAGATGTCCATGGAGATAATCTTCTGTTGAGCTTCTTGCAACCAGAATTGAAGGTATACCTGTGGGCATGGACAAGGACAGTTTGGCCTGGGTTAAATTTGGGTTCCAGTTGAGGACTAACTGGGCACCCTCCACCCTGGAATCTAGAGGAAGAACTGCTTTAAACCTGAGGTTCTACCTATGCTTTCCTGGGAATACGTCTCATGGAATCTCATGAATCCTCATGTCCAGAGGTAGTTGTTGTTTAATGTACTGTATTTCATAAGTAATTGGTATGCTTGCATGATTTGATTATAAATATATGGAACCACACAAGGGTCAATTTTGTGTTTGCTGTAAATCTTGGAACAGGTCAATAATCTGGCATGACAGAGTTTCTAGGACTGTTCTTTATTGTGATTACCTAGAATAACAGAATCTCAATAGCCTCTTTAAGTTTTTCTCTGTCACATCTTATACTAAAGAAAATTGAGATGGAATTATTTTGAGTTTCTTTCTATTACTTCCTTCTTTCTAAAGACAGGATCATCTTGTCTGCCAGTCCCACCTTAATGATTCATTTATTCCTTTCCTTTTCTCAAGATTAAGCTCTATGTCACTTTACAGACTGTAGATAAATGTAAACTATCTCTTGAAATTTGGGGAAAGTTATTAGAGCCTTTGCTAAATTAATGCCATTTTTTAATTTAAAAAAACCCAACATCTAGTAATTGCATATTTATAACATCACATAAGTTTTAATAAAGTAACCCTCCCCCCCCCCTCTCTCTGTCCCTTCCTCCCTCCCTTTCTCTCACTCCTCTGTATGTTGTATGAACCAACATATCTGGCAGTTTATAATTCAGGGTTTTAGGTGAACCCATAAAATGGGTTAATTTAGTAACCAAGCTAAGTCTACGAAGTGAACATAATCCTTATCTTTTTAAGAATTTCTTGTGCTCCCCTTTTTTTCCAAGGATATCTGCAGGGGAGTGGAAATTGTTTAAGATAATAAATAAATTGGTACTTCAAAGCCAACCACGCAGCCTAGATGTCTAATTTGCATATAGATTACAATGTCCTTTAGACTTATAGCTAGTTTGTTTGCTAGTCCCACTGCAGTCATTTGCTTTGTTTTGATATCAGTATATGAATTAGTAAACTGTTTTCATAGAAATAAACTTCAGAGAGTCTTTTAATACGACTTGAAAAGAGAAAATGAGTGCCATCATTAAAATGCTGACTCTCAATGTAAACAGTTGTTTACAACTTGTGAGCTGAAGTGGAAGTCCTACCTTTGTCATGGATTTTTTTTAAAAAAAGTAATTTGGCATTTTTTAAAAAGTACTAAGGCTCTTGAGATAATATTCTGTGTTATCAAACTGAGTAAATTCAGCAGTCCTGATCTATCTCAGTTTTGTGTTTACTCTCTGTTTTGTGCTTATTGAAATTATCTAAAGTCAATTTGCTTTTTCAGATATACGATGGGAAAGATAATACAGCACATTTGCTGGGTGCATTTACTGGAGCTTCTCTAAGAGGACTAACACTGAGCAGTACTTCAAATCATCTTTGGCTTGAATTTAATTCAGATGCTGAGGGTACAGATGAAGGATTTCAGCTCGTATATACCAGTAAGTATTTCAGAAAGTAAAATAAAGAATCAAGTAAGAAATGATCATGACCTTTGTTTTGCTGTGGTAGCACAGTCGTTAGAATGCAATATTGTGAACTGACTCTGCCCACTGCCAGGAGTTTGATCCTGACCAGCTCAAGGTTGACTCAGCCTTCCATCCCTCTGATGTCGGTAAAATGAATACCCAGATTGTTGGGGGCAATATGTTGACATTGTAAATCACTCAGAGTGCTGTAAAGCACTGTGAAGCATAAATAAGTCTAAGTGCTATTACTATTGCTATAAACTTGATGAAAACAATGCACTCCAAGTTCATCAGAAATAATATTGAATAGACATTATTAGAAAGAGTTTCATAATATGTCATCCAAATGTATGCCCAAGTTAATATATATTGACTATTAACAATAAATATATAATAAGGCATAATATCAGAAAAAATATGATAAAGGGGATGTATATTTGATATTGCATGTTTTAACAGCAGCAAGAATTGTATTTGCACAACATTGGAAAAGTGAGGAAACATCTATGGAAGAAGATATAATTTTAAAAATATTGGACAGAAATGGACAGATTAACGCTGAAGATAAAAGAAAAAGAAGACACAGAATATTTTTGAATTTGGGATTGTTTTATCAATGGTTGGATAAAAGGGGTAGAAATTAGGAATTTAAGAAGTATTACTATGTAAACGAACTGACCCAGACAGTATGCTGTTGATTAAGCACATATTGTATGTAAAGAGAAAACAAATTATGATCAATTTGTCCAATGGATGGTCAAAATGTCTGGGCGGAGATAAAGAAGTCTTTTAAAATTTTCTATAAATTTTATCAATTTTTCTTTCATCGTCAAATCAAAATATTATAGTACACTAGCCTAGGAAATTAAATATCGACGCCTAGTGCTTTACAGCACTCTCTGGGTGGTTTAGAATGTCAGCATTATTTGCATATCGCTCCCAACAATCTGGGTCCTCATTTTACTGACCTTCAGAGGACAGAAAGCCGAATTAACCTCGAGCCCCTAAGGATCACACTCCAGACTGTGGGCAGAGTTAGTCTGCACTATGGCATTCTAACCACTGCACCACCAGGGCTCAAATGATACATACATGCATAGCTAGAAAAAAATAAATCATTGCATTAAACAGTCTACTTTTAAATTATGATCTATAATTTGGGGGAAAAAATCCTAGCTTGGATTTTAACACTGTTGATTTTCTTTCCTTCCTTTCATAGGTTTTGAACTTTCTCACTGTGAGGATCCAGGTGTTCCACAATTTGGATACAAAATCAGTGACCAAGGCCATTTTGCTGGCAGCACTATCATTTATGGATGTAATCCTGGTTACACTCTCCATGGAAGCAGTCTTCTAAAATGCATGACTGGAGAAAGGAGAACTTGGGATTATCCCCTGCCATCTTGTATCGGTAATCAGTTTCTTATTATCAGAAATATACTTCTATCACTTTCAATCAATCAGAATAGAACTTTCGAAGTCTTCTAGTCCAACCTCCTGCTCAAGCAGATTGGACTAGAAGACTTGGAAAGTTCTATTCTGATTGATTATTGTCTGACCATTTCAGACAAGTGACTATGTAGTCTCTTCTTAAAAACCTCCAGTGATGAAGCACCCAGAACATCTGATGGCAAGCTGTTCCACTGGTTAATTGTTTTCACTGTTAGGAAGTTTCTCCTTAATTCCAGGTGGCTTCTTTCCTTGATTAGTTCCATCCATTATTTCTTGTCTTGCCTTCTTGTGCTTTGGAAAATAAGTTGACCCCCTCCCCTTTGTGGCAACCTCTCAAATATTGGAATATATCATGTCCCCACTAGTCCTTCTTTTCCCTAGACTAGCTTTGCAAAGAAGTACTTTTATTCTTATTGTTCTTCACTTGGTGAACTTTTTTTTTCTTTTCTCTCAAAACAATGTTGTGAGGTAGGTTATACGGAAGGATGATGATTGCTCAAGTCCCAACTGACGTTTATGAATAAGAAGATATTTCAATCAAGTCTTTTTTTATTTTACTGACAAACTCCATCATAACCATGGAGTAGCATTGAATACACATTACACACACACACACACACACACACACACACACACACACACTTATATGTATGAGGAGATTCTGAAAATTGTTCTCCTAGAACATGAACACATTTTGTCTCTTCTTCATTCCTCTTTTTTATTCAAACATTTTTTTAAAAAAAAGTATAAAATACAAAAAAAACAAAACAAAGGAAATGAGTTAGAAAAAAAGGAAAGGGATAACTAAAAACATAGTGAGTACAAGCAACAAGAACAAACTATAAAACAAAGGAACTTCTGAGTTTCTTTGAAACAGAGAAAAACCTATAAATCAATGACTGCTTGAACTAGAGTGAACCTAACAAACAGTACTTCTATCATCATAAATAGATGTAATCATCAAAACCCAAAGTTAAAATCTCATTTTTTTTTCCTGCTGCACTTAAAGCATTCAAGATTTACTTGCTCTTCATCATTGTTTCAACAGTTAAAGGCGTCGAATGATTATATAAATAATTAGAAGGGTCGGATACTCTTTTATTTTCTCTTCGCCTATTGATCCCAATCAATATTGGAAATGGAGGAAAATGATATACACTCTGCATATTACAAGTAGTCCTCACTTACTGACCAGAATTGGGACCAGAAACTCCATGGCTAAACAAAGTAATTGTTAAAGGAAACATTACAACATTACCAAACTTATAATACCAGTTCTGACTGCAGTATTAAATTGCCACAGATCATTGGGTACTTAAGTCATTAATTGGCAATTTCCTATAACATTCCTCATTGATTTTGCTGTTTGGAACCCATCTGGGAAGGCCACAGATGGGCCTTCCCCCATCTGTGGCCTTCCCACAGATGGTTATAGGTTGATATTGTTATAGGTTTAGAATGAAACTCCTCCTATTCTACATGTTTCAGTTGCTGTAGAAACATCTTGATCAATATTTATCATAAATAATTGCAATTTTCCACTTTGTTTTTATCAGCTGAATGTGGAGGTCGTTTTAAAGGAGAATCTTCAGGAAGAATCTTGTCCCCCGGCTACCCCTTTCCTTATGATAATAATCTGCGTTGTACGTGGATAATCGAAGTAGATCCAGGAAACATTGTCAGGTACTCCAGGACAATCTTAACTGATAGACTAAGAAAAAAAAATATTTTGGAATACAAAAACTAAGAAATCTGTCTGGAATCCATTTATTACTGTAAATTTTCCCTTTTATTCAGAATTTAATGTTATATTAAAGTTATATTATTTGGAGAAAAAACAATATAAGTATAACTGGGATAGTGCTTGGCAGGTGGAGTATAGTAATTTTATCTTCTATATTATCTGGTGGGCTAAAATGATTTACCGCAGTTTTGGGTGAACAAACATTTGTTGCAAATCTGTATGGACTATTATAATTGGAGGGTTGGGTCTGGGTTGATGATTGATAAAAGGCTGATAGTTGTTTGGAATCTCTAAGACATAATGAATGGCTTCATTGATTTACTTTGCCTTCCTTCTGACTCCTTGTCCAGCTGTGGTAGCAGCTACAGAAGTCATTATACTTGAAGAGAAGCCTCATCTGACATTTTTGTTCAGTGCCAGAAGAAACTTTGGTGTATGCATTGCATGTACTGTACATCAAATGTTTTCTCACATTAGATCTACACAGGTAAAGGTAAAGGTTCCTTTTGCACACATGTGCTAGTCGTTCCTGACTCGAGGGGGCGGTACTCATCTCTGTTTCAAAGCCGAAGAGCCAGCGCTGCCCGAAGATGTCTCCGTGGTCATGTGGCTGGCATGACTAAATGCCAAAGGTGCACAGAACACTGCTACCTTCCCACCAAAGGTGGTCCCTATTTTTCTACTTGCATTTTTTACGTGCTTTTGAACTGCTAGGTTGGCAGAAGCTGGGACAGGTAATGGGTGCTACACGGCATTAGGGATTCGAACCACTGAACTGCTGACCTTTCGATCGACAAGTCTTAGCCATTGAGCTACCGCGTCCCTTTAGACCTACATAAGAATCTTCAAATCAAGGCATAAAGATCCATTGAGGAGAATCTCCAGTGAAGAAAACAATGCTGCTCATCACCTGAAAGGCAGACCTCTTTATGTAGACCTTTTAATTATCAATCAAGTATCTTTCTCCCCTACACAATCCCTTCTAAGCTGTAACTCCTAGTAGCATAGATTTAGTTGCAATTATTTAATTTATTTATTTGAATTGGACATTAATATTTGGTGTTTTTTTTAACAGCCTCCAATTTCTGGCATTTGATACTGAAGCCTCACATGATATCCTACGTGTCTGGGATGGACCCCCTGAAAATGACATGCTGTTGAAAGAAATTAGTGGCTCACTTATTCCAGAAGGCATCCACAGCACTCTAAACATAGTGACAATACAATTTGACACAGATTTCTATATCAGCAAATCTGGATTTGCCATTCAGTTTTCAAGTAAGTTAATATACACGTGTGGCTCTAAGTAGTCCAAAATCTAGATTTTTTTTAAAATGTTGCAAAAATTTCCTTCTAGATTATAGATTAATTAGCCAATGATTGTATATCTGTCTGGCTATCTGGTTTTCTTTGTCCCTTCCACCCTTGGTGACTGTTGTGTTCGGCAGCTCCCGGCAACAAGGGACGCTGCCCGGGGATTGACTAAGAGGTGTGGCCTCGTAAACGCGGCAGTATCTGTGTTTGCTATTGGTTGTGCTCTGACAGCTAGTTGGTATTTTAAGAGCTGTCATGTTACCTCAGAGTTAGCCCTGTTGTTTTTTCCAGCCTGTTGGCTCATAATAAAGGTTCTTGTTAACACCATCAGTCCCAGTTAATGCCTGCACTAAGAATATAATAGTGACCACAGTCTTTCCAAAGGCCAAAAAGATCAGGGCTGTGAAGACTCAGGATTAAAGTATGTCATAATTCAGACACTGACAAAGAGAAACCATAGTTCCTCAGTCCAAAGGTTGACCCTTTTAACAGAAGGGATCTGGAGAAATACTCTTGTAGGATATGGCAAGACAGGCAGAGATTCTCAGATATAGGCAGTCCCAGAATTAGCTTGGCTCTGCCTTATAAAAAGGTAAAGGTTCCCCTCGCACATATGTGCTAATCGTTCCTGACTCTAGGGGGCAGTGCTCATCTCCGTTTCAAAACCAAAAAGCCAGTGCTGTCCGAAGACATCTTCATGGTCATGTGGCTGGCATGACAGAATGCCAAAGGCGCACAGAATGTTGTTACCTTCCCACCAAAGGTGCTCCTTATTTTTCTACTTGTATTTTTTACGTGCTTTCGAACTGCTAGGTTGGCAGAAGCTGGGACAAGTAATGGGAGCTCATCCCGTTACATGGCACTAGGGATTCGAAATGCTGAACTGCTGACCTTTCAATCAACAACCTCAACGTCTTAGCCACTGAGCCACTGCGTCCCTCTGCCATATACAGGACTTTAAATTGCATCTGGAAGCATAACAATAGTATAAATCCAAATAAATCATGGACTTTCCAGAACGGTGTATACTGACTTAACTTATAGTGAAGAGGTCTAGAACTAGAAGACAGGTTTTCTTGGTTTTAGGCCCTATGTTATGTGGAACACTATCCCTAATAAGTAATTGGCTCTCTCTCTCTTTTTTTTTCATAATAGAAATCACTTTAAATTATCCTGTTTATATACATGACCCACAATTGGCCATCTAGGGGCAGTCTGTAAATCTTTTAAATTAAAATGAATTAAATAATACAACTTTGTTGTATTTCCCAAGTCATACAAGCCGACATAGATCAGTTTACTGCTTCTAATATTAAAATTAACACTTTCAAGATGAAGTTAGTTGATATATTAGTTGGTCTTTTCATATGATCTAATTTATTCCAGATTCCCAGATTTCTTTTTGATGAACAAAACTGTATTTTATTAAACTTCAAAAAAGTGTTTTCTTTTCTTCATCTAACTCAAATGCAGTATCATAATATCAAAGAACAAGACTACTCTGCCACAATTTCATTTTATCTTTCTTATTAATCCACTCTCTTTTGCTAATGTTTTCCCTTTCATTAAACTTATTTAAAGTTAACGTTTGATTCAGTGGAAGTACAAAATGCTCAGTGTGTGGCCAGACTGAAAATTAGTATGATTCAGTAGCTTTGATTGTTGACAATCAAACTTCTTTGAAGAGTCAGATTGCTGAATTTGTCTTCCCTATCTCATGAAAGACATGAAGAAATATATTGGGATACTTTTGAACCAAATTGTGCAGCAGCTTTGTGTCAGTCAGGCGTGTTCCAGGTTTGTGCTGCCAATACAATAAAATAATTAGAAGTCTTTTAAAGGAAGCAAAATTAGCAGAAAACTCAGGTTGAATAGATATATTGGTACATGACTAAATGTAGAATCTCTGTATAAAAGAAAACCAGACTTCTATCACAGTAAGAACTTCTGACCAATGTGGAGAACCTTTGCTCTAATTATCAGGCTTTCATATGCTGTCCAATACATGACATGAAAATTAAAGTGCATCTAAGTTTCAGCATACATCTACTTATTGATAATTAAACATTGATATCCTGTAACTTTTTTAGACCCAAATCATTAATTTGTGATGTTGATAGCAATCTGTTTGTATGATAGAAGATGCAGTTGTTAGTTTAGGGTAGGCATGGTGAAAAAAATCAAATTCACAGTCATGCTGGTGTGATTGAAACTCTGTGATGCTCTAAAAATGGCACCATCTTCAGAACTTCAAGTCACCATTGAGGTCAGCAACTTAATATTCTGATCACATCTTTTGAACATTCCTGCTGGAATTTGAACCAGCCATTGGGAGAATATGGTTTTTCCTGGCACACGGTGAGCACCAGCAAAGCTAACAAAGTATTGGCTTCAGTAGTTGAAGGAGATAGTGCCAAACAAATTACTCACATTTACCATTTTGTAATCTTTAGACTGGAATATTACATACAGGAAATGTGGACATGTGGAAATGATGGCAAAATAACAGATCACACAAAGAATAAACCAGGCTAAAGGTTTAATTCTTCTTAGAGCCTATGTGTTTCCTTGTTTGGAAAATTAAAACAGAACCAAATGCTAATCTCATCACGACTGCAGATGTACAATTGGAATTAGCAGATCTGCATGAAAATAATATGATATATATCAAACTCTGAACTTCTGTTTTTTAAACTAATAGATCCCACTACTATGATATGAAAAGCAGTTCAATCAACAAGTGTGTTTGTTTGTATCTGTCAAATGGTTAAGATGATGAATGTAACCATGAGATTACAGTTTTGTGCTTGACCAACAATGCACACAAACATAGGTGGTGCTTTCAACTGTTATGGCTGTGACTTGATTTTTTAAAAAAATAATACCTTATGGATAATCTGATTTAGTTTAAACTTTGTGGGTATTTTGCCTTGCATTTCTGCAGCCAGTTTTATTTCTATATTGAATAATGTTAACCACATTTAGTCAGAAGTGTTCTTCATAATACTGATTAACCCTGGTAAAATTGATGAAATGGATGAGATAAGAAGGAGTTGCTCACAAGATTGCTGAGATTTTCAATCATGCTGGCTAGCAAATATTACATGGGAAGTGGGGTGGAGGGTATATAAAAAAAAGCACAATAATTCATGAATAGGAAATGGTCCTGAATCTACGAGTAGAACCTTTCAAGGAAATGATTGAGAATTAGTCTTGGGAAAAAATGTTTAATATTTCATTTTAATAACTTTGGCAGCGGATAAAGCAATGTATTCATGCAATTTCATAATGGCATAAAGTTGGGAGTCATTGTTGAGACCGATAGTGCTGAGAGATTAGGCAGATAGAACTTCTTAGAATACAGTAATTGAAAGGGATAAAATTTCATCATACAAAGTACTTAAATGGAACTTTTCCTCTCCCCCTCTGTCTGTAATTGTATTTTGGAGATGGTAGACGTACAGGAGATCTTGGGATTTATCCATCATAGAATGATGAATCATGAATGTGAAGTAGCTACAAACAAAATAAATATTATTCTATAGTATATTAAATGAGTAATTCCAGGATGTGCAGGAAAATTTCAGTGGTACTCTGCAAAACATTTTGTCTTTAGTTCTTCGTGGAAACAGAGAAAGGGAAGGAAGGAAGGAAGGAAGGAAGGAAGGAAGGAAGGAAGGAAGGAAGGAAGGAAAGAAAGAAAGAAAGAAAGAAGGAAATATTTTGGTAAAAACAGCTGTCATTATATTTTATTCAATTTTCCAACAAGAAGTATGTGCAGCTATATTTAAACTTCAAATTAATCTACAGAATTTTTTGTCTAATTTTAAAAGTTTATAAAAGGTGACTCCGAAAAAGTATAGAGTACAGAGAATAGATACTGTAGAATAAATTAACAACAAAAGCTTCATGTAAAAAGCAGTCTTAAAGAGTAAAATAACCCAGAGTTTACAGATTGTTGAATCAATTGGGGATGTGATCTCACCTGGAAGTGCCTGATTTTCTGTCTTTGCAGAAAATGCTGCAAAAGATATTAAATAGGAATAGCACTTAGACTTATATACCGTTCCATAATGCTTTATAGCCATCTCAAAACGGTTTACAGAGTCAGCATATTTCCCCCAACAATCTGGGTCCTCATTTAACCAACCTTGGAAAGATGGAAGGCTGTGTCAACCTTGAGCCGGTCAGGTTTGAACTCCTGGCAGTGGGTAGCGTTAGCCTGCAATACTGCAATCCAGCCACTCTGCCATCATGGCTCCAAACACCCAATTAAGCATGGCATTTAAATTCAGGAAGTATGTGTAATCAGTCTTATGGATTTGTGGCTCCTTAGTTAAACACTGTGGTCTACAAGGGATATTCAGCAATGAATATTCTAACATTGTGGCCCAATTTCCACTATTAGTCCAAGAAAGAGAGTCCCCCGAATACATGAAAGGGATTTTAATTTTAGAAATAATCTTAAATATAATCCATTATGGAATTTTAAAGCAAAGAGGTGGTAATAAACATGATTCAAACAAGGAGTCCCCTAGTGAACTAAGAAAATGCACAAGCCATATTTTTATTTTCTGTTATGAAAACTGTGTATTTTAATGCTTTTCAGAATACTTTCTCCAAAGATAACTTGTAAGGAAAAAGTTGAAATATCAGAGAAAGAAAAAACATTTGAAAGTGGGAGAAAGCAGGTCAAATAAATATTTGTGTTTACAGGATAATAGTCCTTTCCCATTCCCAAATACAGCAAATATAGAAGGGAGGATCAGACCTACAGGGAGAAATAAAGTTAAAGAGGAGGTTTCCAATTTAAAAACACTGCAAAAGAGACAGGACTGAGAGTATTTTTCAAAGTAAGAATATATTTAATATTGTACCTGCTAACCTTCCATCAAGATATTTTCAGTGTACTGGGAACTGAAACACAGCAGCCATAAACACATATACACATACATACACTAATGCTTTATTTTATATACGTACCTACATGAAGGTAGTCCTTGACTTACAACCGTTCACTTAAAGGTAAAGGTAAAGGTTCCCCTTGCACATATGTGCTAGTTGTTCCTGACTCTAGGGGGCGGTGCTCATCTCTGTTTCAAAGCCAAAGAGCCAGCTCTGTCTGAAGACATCTCCATGATCATGTGGCCGGCATGACTAAACACCAAAGGCACACGGAACACCAAAGGTGGTCCCTATTTTTCTACTTGCATTTTTATGTGCTTTCGAACTGCTAGGTTGGCAGAAGCTGGGACAAGTAATGGAAGCTCAACCCATTACATGGCACTAGGGATTTGAACCACTGAACTGCCAACCTTTCAATCGACAAACTCAGCATCTTATCCACTGAGCCATTGCATCCCTTGCTCACTTAGGGACCATTCAATGTTACATCAGGTCTCCCAAAAGATACTTATGATTTGGTTCTAAAGTTCTAACACTCAAACAAATATATGTCTGCATTTCAAATTCTTGTGCTGCCCCACTCACCCACACGTATATGTCAGTGTTGGTGTAGAGAGAGCTTTATATTGTCTTTCCCCGAGCAATTTTGTCTCAGGTTTCAGCTAACCCACAGCTGCTAGATTAGAACAGCAATTGGCTGGAGACCAAGTAGATAACAAGGAAATGAACATATGGCAAAATCAAAACAGTCTTGGGAATAAAGGCTTTGCCTGGGTAATTTCAAAAGAGAAGCCAAAATCCAATCTGAGGTTTGGAGCCTCCAATTAGGTTTGTCAGCCAGTCCAATGGTCAGTGTCATGCCCCCATCATTGGAGTCTGAATCTGAGATGGAAGACGAACAGCTGACAGAGAGCGAAAGAGTGGCTCTGTTGGCTGTGGAGGAAACTGGGGAAGGGCAAAGTCAGACTGGGAAGAGCAGGGGAGAGATAGAACAAGGGAGAGGGGGTTCAGACGATGACCAAGGCCCACCTCCTCCTCATCCTAGGGCCGTGATAGTGAACCTATGGCATAGGTGGCATGGGGAGCTATATCTGTGGGCACATGAGCGTTGCCCTAGCTTAGCTCCAGCACGCATGTGCATGCCAGCCAGCTGATTTTCGGGCCTTCTGGGTCTACCGGAAGTCAAGAAATGGGCCATTTCCGGCCTCCAGAGGGCCTCCAGGGGGATGGGGAAGACCATTTTCGCCATTCCCAGGCTCCTAGAAAGCCTGTGGAGCCTGTGGAGGGTGAAAAAACGACCTACCGGGCCCACCGTTACATTGTGTGCCAAAAGCGGGGGAAGTGTGGGGGGGGGTCATGCACGCATGCACGGGGGATGGGGCATATTGAATTATGGTGTGGGCATGCACGTGCACGACCCCCCCACATTCCCCCTGCTTTTGGCACATGACAGCAAAAAGGTTAGCCATCACTGTCCTAGGGCATGCAGGAAAGAATGCAGAACAGAGCAACATGGGTTGCGTGACTTATGAGAAAGGAAAGGGCCCTATTCCCTTCACAAGGCATATCTGAGGATGGAGTTTAAGGGAGAGACACTTGGGAGAGGCATTTGTTGGGAACAATACTGAATTAATCTGGTGTTGAGAGTTGTGGCCTGCATTCCTGGCATTTCCTCCTGACTGTTTGGATTACTGCCGTGCTACTGTGTGCCTATCTTGTCTATCTTGCCTATCTTGTCTTGCTGGGATTATTCTTGCTGGGATTCATTATCTTGCCCTGCTGGAGTAACTGATTGCAGTCATTCTGTTTACAATGTTGGGACTGGAGTATCTGCAGGTTTGTGGAAGAGCTTTTCTCCAGGCCATAAAAGGGATGTTGGGGCACAGTTGGTGCCAATAAAGGGATTCATACCGGTTTTTTGGCTGTGTTGCCTGCGTGCCAGACCCTGGTCATCACAATCAGAGTTTCAGGGTTTCCAAGCAGAATTCACAGGAACAGACCAGGACAGGAAGTCAGAGGGTTGTTTCTAAGTGAAGCCAGCCCCAAACAAGCCCCAAACTAAACTTCCAGGTAATGGCCAATTAATCTATCAAACGGATAACCAGCTGCTCAAACAGGGTCCAAAACACAAACACAAAACCTCCCAGAAACTTAAACTAAATCCATGTAATTCATGAACTGCAGAGTCTCAGAAACACAAACAAACATCTGGCCACGACTCACACACATTGCTTCCAGCAATGCCTCCCTCTCCCCGCCGTGCTAAATAGCTCCCAGTGCAGCCCACCAAAAGAGGTGAGGCCTTTTCCCAAGAAATCTGGCAGACATCCACATCTCTGCCCTGTATACTCTGGGATCCACCACGGCAGGCAGCTCCTCCCCCTCTTCCTCATTGGCCTGCAAGCTCTCCCCAGCCGAGACCTGTTGTGCTGGCAGTTTAGGGTCAGTAATTTCAGATGAGTCAGGAATGATCCCATTCTCCCCCATAGACAGGGTGCGCAACTTGGGCGTCCTATTGGACTCACGGCTGAGTCTGGAGGATCAAATCATAGCCATGACCAGGGGGGCGTTTGCCCAGGTTCACCTGGTGCACCAGTTGTGCCCATACTTGGACCGAGATGCCCTACACACAGTCACTCATGCGCTAATCACCTCCTGGATCGACTACTGCAATGCTCTCGGGGCTGCCCGTGAAGACCACCTGGAGGCTTCATCTGGTGCAGAATGCGGCCATGCGGGTTATTGCGGGACGGACCCGATACTCCCATATATATATGTTCCTTGGAGGAACATCTGACAGCTGTAACCAGGGGGACCTTTTGTCAGGTTCGCCTGATTCGCCAGTTGTGGCCCTTTCTTGATTGGGATTCCCTGTGCACAGTCACTCATGCCCTCGTCACCTCTCGCCTTGACTACTGCAACGCTCTCTACATGGGGCTCCCCTTGAAGAGCATCCGGAGGCTCCAACTGGTCCAGAATGCAGCAGCGTGGGTAGTGATGGGAGCAGCATAGCACTCCCAGGTAACACCGGTCCTGCGCGAGTTGCACTGGCTCCCAGTGGTCTTCCGGGTGCGCTTCAAGGTGCTGGTTATCACCTTTAAAGCGCTCCATGGTATCGGGCCTAGCTATCTTCGAGACCGCCTGCTGCTACCGACGACCTCCCATCGTCCCGTGCGCTCCCACAGAGAGGGCCTCCTCAGGGTGCCATCAGCCAATCAATGTAGGCTGGTGACCCCCAGGGGGAGGGCCTTCTCTGTGGGGGCACCTACCCTCTGGAATCAGTTGCCCCCAGAGATAAGGAGAATCCAAGACCTTAGTGCCTTCCGCCGTGCCCTTAAAACCCACTTTTTCCAGCAAGCCGGGCTGGCTTAAGAAGAAATTTTAAATGTTTTAATTGGTTTTTAATTGTTTTTTAATATTTGTATTTTATGTTTTTTAATTCTGGCTGTACACTGTCCTGAGTCCTCAGGGAGAAGGGCGGTATATAAATTTAAAATAAAAAATAAAAATAAATAAAAATACAGCACTCCTGTGCGGCTTGCATTGGTTGCTGGTTGCCCTCCGGGTGAGATTCAAGGTGCTGGTGTTAACCTATAAAGCCCTTCATGGCTTAGGTCCAGGCTATTTGTCGGACCACTTGCAACCAGCGTCAGCTTCCCATCGCCCGGTACGCTCTCACAGAGAGGGCCTACTCAGGGTGCTGTCTGCTAGACAATGTCAGCTGGCAATCCCCAAGGGTAGAGCCTTCTCTGTGAGCACCCCGACCCTTGGAATCAACTTCTCTTGGGGCTCTGATTGGCCCCTGACCGTCGTACCCTCTGCCGTGAACTGAAAACCTGGCTATTTATGTCCCCCAGTCATATACTACATGATGGAGTAGTATATTTTAATTTTTTAAAACACTTTTTTGATATTTTTTTATGTATATTTGTCATTTTTAATAGTCGCTTGGTCGATTGTCGTTGTGAGTCGCCCTGAGTCCTTGGAGATAGAGCGGCATACAAATTTTATAAAATAAAATTAAATAAATAAATAAATAAATAAATCCAACTTAAATAAAATGTGTCCATGGTTGGTGAAAACTTTGCAGTGAAGCAGTTGATCAAAGGGAAGAGTTATTTTTGAAAAGGATAAGCCAGTCTGTCTCAGCCACTAGAGTCTGTCTAAATAAATGAGAAGGATCATCTCCATCTTATCAAAACAAACAGCATGTGGTCAATAATGAGGTGTCAATGGAAAATCTCATGCATTCCTTACAAAAACAAGATCCAGTACTTCTGTTATACATTGAGAAACTGATAAACGAGTAGTTCGTATTTACGCTTAATGTAGGAGACACAGTGAAGGTGAATGCTCCAGTAATTGCACATGAAATCTAACAGATAATTAAGAAGGCAATCTCCTAAAACTAGAGTTCAGTTCCTTGTCATTCTCATATAGCTTTTTTGTTCTTTTTTGTTTTAGCCAACAATATAGAAGTAATTTTCTATTGACTGCTCTCTCTGTCCTTGTATGTCTGTCTTTTCCGTATGACTGTTCAAGAGTTTTCTTGTAGTCTCCCTGGAATTTCTTGATTTGGGATTTTTGTCCAAACTGCCAACTAGATCTAACCCTGTTTAGCTTTTCAAGTTCAGTCAAGGTTAACCATATGGACAACATATATTTAGATTCTTTAAAGGAAGCCATTAAAATTAAATGAGTTAGTATGTTAACATGTAACATAGATACATACATACATACTGTATATACAGTATGTATGTATGTACAGTAGACATACTAATTTAAAAATGATCTGAGGCAAGATCAGTATAGAACTCTCAGTAAGACTGAATTAAATATACTTAAAATATTTGAACTTATTGAAAAAGATCTTGAATGAATATATAGAGAAAATATTTGTAAGTGCTGAGGATTTTATATAGCCACCACTTTAACAAAATACAGGGAGAAATAATGTATCTTTAATTGACAACCTAATCATTTAATTAGCATATATATATTTAAACCCTATACTTAATAAAATAGCCTTCAAGAGAGTGATCTGTTGTTAATTAGAATAATTGACCATGAAAACCGGGTGATTGTTTTTGCTTGCTTTTTTGTTTTGTTTTGATTATTTTGCTTTTCTCTCTAAAACCCATCACATTTTGGTTCCTAGTTGTAAGCTAGCCAGAGAGTGAATCAAGAATTAAATGGCTTACAAATTAGTAAGGAATTAAGTAAGGAATAGTCTGTGTTTATTTGAGATTGATCATTGAACAAAGAGCAAAGGGGTTCTTTTCCCCCAAACCAGGGTGAAATCCAGCAGGTTCTAACAGATTCTGGAGAACCGGTAGCAGAAATATTGAGCAGTTTGGACAACCAGCAAATACCACCTCTGGCTGGCCCCAAGTGGGGTGAGAACGAAGATTTTGGAATATCCTTCCCCCAAGAGTGGGGAGTGAATGGGGATTTTGCAGTATCCTTCCCCTGGAGTGGGGTGGGAATGGAGATTTTGCAGTATCCTTCCCCTGGAATGGGGTGGGAATGGAGATTTTGCAGTATCCTTCCCCTGCCACGCCCACCAAGCCAAACCATCCCCACCAAGCCACGCCCACAAAACCATTAGTAAAAAAAATGGATTTTACCACTGCCCCAAACGTGGCGATTTTAGGATGCATGAATTTCAACTCCCAGAATTTCCTAGCCCACATGATATGGAGTATACAATATATCTGTATTGGCTTTTGAATAAGTCTTGACTCCTGTGGACTGCCTGGATAAATCCATGCATTTTTCTTGGAAACATTTTTAGAAGTGGCTTGCCCTTGCCTTGCTAGACTCTGAGAGGGAGTGACTGGCCTAGAATCACCTAGCTCTGTGATGGTGAACCTATGGCATGTGTGCCAGAAGTGGCATGCAGAGACATCTCTCTGGGCACACAAGGCATCACCCGTTGCTCTTCCAGGTTCCGGCGTGCCAGCCAGCTGGTCTTCACGCATGCAGGAGCGCCAGAAACTGGAAAAGCAGCCACCTGGTGCACATGCACGTGCCTGGTGGCTGCTCTTCCGGTTTCCGGCGCACACATGCGCACCGGTCACCTGATCTTTTGGTTTCTGGCCAGCTGACTGGTGTGCATGCGTGTGCCAGAAACCGGAAGAGCACTCACCCGACGTGAGCATGTGCACTGGGCGGCTGCTCTTCCAGTTTCCAGCACACATACATGCTCCCGTTTCAGCACTCGGTGCTGAAAAGGTTCGCCAACCAACCTAGCTGGTCTCAAGCCTACAACAGATCTAGAACTCATGGCTTCCCAATTTGTAATCTGGTGCCTTTAACCACTACCCAATCCATCTCTCAATAATATGTGTAAATTGATTTATTGTATTTTTAAGTATTAACTTAGGGTTAGAATCATGCCTGAGAAAGATACTCATTTCTAAATTAATCAGTTAATTCCTTCCTAGGAGTATTAATTTGTAGTGATGTTCAGAGGTCTTTGAGGAAGTTTCAATTCTATTAATATTCAAGGCACATTTTTGTTCTAGAAAGTACACGAAGTGACCTTTTTTTCTACCTTATCAGCTCTGAATTCTCATGTTATATACATTGTTCAGTGACCCAGGTAAAGGCAACATTAGGACAAACCACATTTTTCTGCCATGCAGGATTAGTACATATTTCTTTACAATAATGGTGAGTGTGTTTTGATAATAGCCTGCTGGTGGCTTGTGCTACAACTGTTATTTAGCTGAGCCTTTCTCTGAGGTGTTAAGACACCTCATATACGGTGAAATAAGGGATTGACATTTTTTGTTTATTTGTTTGCTCACTTTGGCATTTTCTGTTAAACAAACAAACAAACAAGCCAACAACTGGCTGAAGGCTAAAACCTATTTTATATCAGTATTGGCAGATCCAAAAGGTTGAGCAAGCTGATTAAATTACTATATGCTTCCTTTTCACTTAATCTGTCAAGTTTTCTCCTGGCGGTATTATTATAAAATATTTAATGAAATGCTACACTCAAAACATTTCTATTTGGAGTGAAATGTCACACATCAGGTTTTGAGTATTCACTTCCTGTTGATGTTGGAATTTTTTTAAGAAAAATTCTAACTAAAGAGTGTTCTTTTTCCACTGATAACTAATAAACCTAATGAATTTAATTGCTTTATACTTCCCAATGATAATATATGAGCAATCTGTGGCAACCTCCTCTCAATCTGGTAAAGCTTCAAAAGCACAACATAATTCATTTCATTTGTATCATTTCATCTATTGCTAGCTTAATTCTTTTAATAACATGCAGTAAACAGATGTGATTAAATGATAGGTCTGTGTAACAGAGTGACATTGACAGTGCATTCCTGTTCTTAGAATAGTGCACTCTTATTCTTTGGAAATATGTCATACTTTGTTCAAAAATTATATCAACAAATAAGGAAAAAGGTTATTACATGCCATGGATATCTGCAAAGGACAATGTAAAGCAAAATATATCATTTGTGTATTAACATAATTCTGTAAGTGGCACTAATAATGTAATTTACAATGGTACATTTGGCTTCCTTTACATGGTGATTTCGTGATACAAATGACATCATTATAGATGATAGCTTAAGCGACTGTGATTCTACACACTGTTATTAAAACAGATGGTAGATAAAATAAATAGTGGAATAAAATAAAGAAGGCATGCTCAAAGAAGCAAGAATCTCAGTGGCTTCAATAAGGTAGTTTTAATGACAGGGTTCATTATATAGATGTTCATTATATAGATGAATCAAAAGTTGGAATTAAGATTGCCAGCAGAAATATCAGCAACCTCAGATATGCAGATGATACCACTCTAATTGCAGAAAGTGAAGAAGAACTAAAGAGCCTCTTGATGCGGGTGAAGAAGGAGAGTGCAAAAGTTGGCTTGAAACTTAACATTAAGAAAACTGAGATCATGGCATATGGCCCTCTCAATTCCTGGCAAATAGATGGGGAAGAAATGGAGGTAGTGATAGATTTTATTTTCCTGGGCTCCAAAATCACCGCAGATGGGGACTGCGGCCAAGAAATTAAAAGACGGTTGCTCCTGGGGAGGAAAGCCATGACAAATCTAGATAGCTTATTAAAAAGCAGAGACATCACCCTGCCAACAAAAGTGTGTATAGTCAAGGCTATGGTGTTTCCAGTTGCAATGTATGGCTGTGAAAGTTGGACTATAAGAAAGGCTGAGCGCCAAAGAATTGAGGCCTTTGAACGATGGTTCTGGAGAAGACTCCTGCGAGTCCCTTGGACTGCAAGGCGATCAAACTGTCCTAGAGGAGATCAACCCTGATTGCTCTTTTGAAGGCCAGAGCCTGAAGATGAAACTGAAATACTTTGGCCACCTAATGAGAAGGAAGGACTCACTGGAGAAGAGCCTAATGCTGGGAATGATTGAGGGCAAAAGAAGAACGGGACAACAGAGAACGAGGTGGCTGGATGTAGTCACCAAAGCAGTAGGCGTGAGCTTAAATGGACTCCAGAGGATGGTAGAGGACAGAAAGGCCTGGAAGAACATTGTCCATGGGATCACAACTAACAGCAACAAAAAAATGACAGCGTTAGGAGTTAAGTACAGAATTTTAAGAGTTTGGAAACTGCAAGCTCTCCTTTATTAGCAAGTTTATTAAACTGCTATCTCTTTGAATATTATGAATCTCAACTTGTCAGGATTTTTGCAATCCTGGATTGAACTCCTTTTTGATTAAATAATCTACTAACAGTTCCTATCTTTTAGTTGCTTATTTCTAATATTCCTCCCAGTACTTCCACAACCTCTACACATTCTTTAATAGATGTGAATTATACAGTATATGCCATGATCATTTCTTGCAGGGGAAAAAAAGATATTTAGGATTCCTAGGATGTGTTAATTACTTTTTTTCCTAAAAAAAATAGAATCAAAGCTTTTGTTGATTTATTCCTTTCCGTTTTCTTTCTTTCCTAGGCTCTGTGGCCACGGCCTGTCGAGATCCAGGTGTCCCTATGAATGGAACCCGTAATGGAGATGGAAGAGAACCTGGGGACATGGTGCTATTTCAATGTGATCCTGGCTATGAGTTGCAAGGAGATGAGCGAATAACCTGCATTCAGGTAGAAAATCGGTACTTCTGGCAGCCCAACCCACCAGTCTGTATAGGTATGCAGAAACCTAAAGAAGACACAACTGCTTTTCTGAACTCTGGAAACATGTAATAATCCTTATTACATTGTCATAAAGGGCAAAGTCAGCAGCCAATAGTTGGCAGCTTTGTGTTAAATATAAATGGAAAGACAGCCCACTTGGTTTGGGTAGAACAATATTCTGTATTTTTTTTAAAAAAAAAAATACTTTGCAAGAGAAAAGAAGGGAGGACAGCACTTAAAACGACTTTCCTAAAAGAAAAATTAATCAATGCTCAATATAGGTAGCTTCATTTATAAGAGTCCTACAAATTCAATTATTATGGTTGCCTAAACTGGACGTAGTTGTTTTTCATTGTTTTCACTTCTTTACCTCCTAAATAGGAGATAGTTTCTGGGATAAAGAGTCATCTATGATGAATAGTGGGCATAATGAAAATTGTCTGGCCCTGTTGGGTTACTTTAATGCATTGTAACTCTTACAATGAAAAATTCAAATACATTTTTTTTTTTCAAAATAAATGAACAAAGCATTCTGCCTTACCATCTCCCTGGTTTTTCTTTGTGTTTAGTCTGCTTTGGCAGACCTCTTCCCTACTGCCTCCCAGCAAATTGATTAAATAATTTCATAGTGTCATTGTAGCTTTTATTTGCATTAGGATTAAGAAGGAGATCCAAAAATTTAGAGGATGACCGTTGCATATTTGGCCTTCTGATGTCCCCCCTCCTCCCTTAAACATCTCAGGAAGTAGGTGCAGAAATTCTGGGGAGCATCTGAAACAGATACCTATTTTCTAATAAGGGAAATGCAGAGAATTATTGTCCTCGCTTTATGGTCAGGTCTCCTTATAGCAAAGAGAGTGTCTGTTTGTCTGTCTGTCTGTCTGTCTGTCTATTTATCTATTTATCATCTATCTATCTATCTATCTATCTATCTATCTATCTATCTATCTATCTATCTATCTTCCATCACCTGTCATCTAAATAGAGTGTTCATTGTTGTTGAAATACTTTTGCATTCTAAATTTTTATTTTTTCAAATTCAGGGTGCTGTCAGCTAGACAATGTCGGCTGGCGGCCCCCAGGGGGAGAGCGTTCTCTGTGGGAGCGCCGACCCTCTGGAATGGTTTGCCCACCCGGCTTAGGACAGCCCCCGACCTCCTCTCCTTCCGCCGTGAACTGAAGACATGGCTTTTTCATCAATTGGACTGACCCGTCTAGGGGCTTTTACATTGTAATAATTTTAATTAATTTTAACTGGATTTTAATTTACATTTAAATTTAAATTGTTGAATTTTATTCTTTGTAAGCAGCCCTGAGTCCTTCGGGAGAAGGGCGGCATATAAATTGCAATAAATAAATAAATAAATAAATAAATAAATAAATAAATAAATAAATATTAAATTTGTTTGTGTTAATAAAAATTCACGGAAAAGTATTAGCTAAAAAGATAAACAAAATTTTAGGACAGTTATTTTTAGGGATTTAAATGTTTGTTTTATTAGAATTAATTAGTTGGAGAATGTTTTTGGATGTTGCAAAATGGTAAACAGCCTTATTTTCTGCAATGATGGGAAAAATACAATAATCCATATCTATACCTTGGCATGTGTTTAAATAACAGCATTGGACAAAGACTTTAACTGCTAAATTTAAAAAAGACAAGAAGAAATCCATATAATTATTTAATTGCTGAAAGTTAGAATGTATTAGTACTTGAGTACTTTAAGATACTTTTACTGCCTAGTTGGTTGCCATCTGCATCAGGAATAGTTTCTTAGGATATGTTTGCATCATTGTCTTTTATTGTTAATTAAAAATCTTGCTAAATTCTGAGATGAACATTTAATGTAACTTTGAAGTCCATTAGGGAAAATCAAAATGATGCAAAAGCAGAAGTAGGTTGTTTTATTGTGATTTTTTTTTCCTGAAATAAATCAGCAGAAATTGAGACATTAATTATATGAACTTTGTGCCAAAGCGAAATTCATTTTAAATGCAAATGACAAGCAATTTTAGGCGATATATATATATATATATTCAGAAAGAAAGAATTAAACCACATGTCTCACACAAGTGATTATCATTATAATAAGAACATGTTTTAAGTCAGTATGTATCAGATCCATTTTTTAGTATAAGAGTAAAGAGTAAAGAATTAATTTGTGTACCCAAGTTGACAGATTTGTAGTTATATCCACAGTTAATAATAACAGCATTAAGATCAGCAATGGAGGATAGAAAATTAAATCATTTCACATTCTATCTACCATGCTTGTGTGGTTGAAAAAAAAATAAACAGGAAATGGGTGGCACTGTTAATAAAAGGCCTTATTTGTCTATGCTTCCAGAGCTTACTCAGTAGTTCTTTCACTTCAAAGGTACTTCAGAGCAGTGGTGAAATTCAAATTTTCTTACTACCAGTTCTGTGGGCATGGCTTTGTGGGCATGGCAGGGGAAGGATACTGCAAAATCTCCATTCCCACCCCAATCTGGGGCCAGCAGTATTTGCCAGTTCTCCGAACTACTCAAAATTTCCGTTACCAGTTTTCTGAACTACTCAAAATTTCTGCTACCAGTTCTCCAGGACCTGTCACAACCTGGGATTTCACCCCTGCTTCAGAGGTCCCTCTGTTCTCAATTTGCAGTATTTCTAATATCCTAGTAACTGCTGTAAACTTTTATTCAACAACTGGTCATTCAAAGTTATGAAGACAATATCAATTTATCCGGAATAATACAAATCCTGGCCACCAGGGAACCATTCTAGAGTAGGTAAAAACAAAACAAACAATAACCATTCACACACTTGAAAGAGAACCAAAAGTTGATAAGAAAGAAGGTTAATGGACATATTTGAACAACGAATTAACCTGAGAAGAGTATGGATATGATCCATTTCCTGGTTCATAAATCCTACTTAAAATGGCTGCTAAAGGACTTTTTTTTTTATTCTTGCCAACTACAGAATAAGCCTATTAACTGGAGGCAAAAAATATGATAGCAACATCGTGGGCTCATGACCTAAGCCCTTCAGTATGAGCACTGTAATGTTGTACTCTCGGTGTGGAGTGTCATTTTCCTCCTTCTGATAAAAACAGAAAGCTCCTGTGGATGCTACTGCATCAAGAATGTCTTGGCTCAGACAGAGTTTGTGATGACATAGCATTTTTTTAGCTTTTCCTAAACTCATATTTTGCTCAAAGGGTCCATAAAATCAATGCTTTGTGCTAATTCCCATACAAAATGCCTTACAAGTTTACATCAATCTTAAAATGGCTTGATTGGAGTTATAATTATGGTGATTTAATTGCAGTTGACTTGTCATGTTAATTATATATATTATATGAGTTATTTCTTTTGATCACAAATCACTAGTTTATGCTTTTTTATGCTCCCATAATATTATTATTTTTTTTGTTAACATTTAAAAGATCACGATATGATGAATCCTCTTTTTATATAAATTTCTGGAATGATCAGGAATTGTCCAAACAAGGAAGGAAGCAGGGTTTAAGGCACCCTGTTATTAAGCTGTTTATTAAGACCAGCTGCCTGCAATTACTGCAGGGTTCGAATCTCGCCAAGGCTCAAGGTTGACTCAGCCTTCCATCCTTTCTAAGGTAGGTGAAATGAGGACCCAGTTTGTGGGGGCAATAAGCTGACTTTGTATAAATATACAAAAGGATGAAGGCTATTGCTGAGCACATTGTAAGCCGCCCTGAGTCTTCGGAGAAGGGCGGCATATAAATCAATTTTTTTTTAAAAAAAATTACAAATAAACACAATATCTTTTATTATCACCCTTCAGTTCTAAACCTTCGTTTTGTTCTTTCATATATCTTCATACACACACACACACACACACACACACACACACAAACAAACAAACAAACATATATATACTATTATTCCCCTCTTATTTCTATCCTATTTTAACTTTTTTTCTTTCCCATCTCGCAAAATATTCAAAGATATGGTTTTTTAATTCATATTTCCCTTAATTAACTTTTCACATCGATTTATATCAAAATTTCATCCTTCATTCTTTCATTATTCAGTGTCTCAGTATACACTTCTAGTACCAATCACAATCGTTTATACATTTAAAGTACAGCTATTCCTGTTCTTTCTGATCCTTCAATCCATATAATTCTACTAATACACATGTTTACATTAAAATATATTCTTTCATTATCTAATCTCCCACTGTTTAATTCTAGAATTTCATTGCTACATATTTTTATTCAATAATACCATTAATAATACCATTATTCAAATTCTAATTTTGCAATCGTTGCTTAATTCTTATTTAAGGTTAATTCTTATTTAAGGTTAACTTTGTGTTAGAGTGGTTCTATCACATTAGGGTTACAGTATGTTTTTAATAGCAGTCTTTAAGGTCTTTGAACACCAAAACAGAAATATTTTATTATGGGAAGAGGAACCTAGACTTAGGACTGTAATCTTTTGCATATCTACTCAGAAATAAACCTTATTTAAATCAGATTTCCCAGTAGTGTAAATGGCTGTAATTGCCAAAGGCTGGAATGTATGGGAATCTGTTCCTAAACACGATGACACTGACAATATATTACATGTGTATTGACATCACAATGCAAACACCATTTAACATACTTTGATCCCAATATTGTATATAAGTATATACTGGTCTGAGTTTGCATTGTGGAATCATAACCTTCATTTGTAACCTTTTGCTATATCTAACTATGTCTATGCTGTAATCCATGATTATTATTGTTACCCATACAGGAGGAAAAATCATAGTTGCCAGATCTTTAGCTAGTGTTCGTATCATGTTCTTCCCAACAATTTAGGACATCATAATGTGTCAGTGTAGTATCTGAGTAGACCTAAGCAGTGTCACCTTTTGTAATTGACTAATGGAAAATTTTCACTTGACTGATGGTGATTTTGTCAATGCCATTGGGATTCAAGTGGTGCTTCAGATGTTTCGGGATTGCATTCAAGGAGCCTATTACTATAGGGACTATATTTGCCTAATTTTGTCAAAGATGTTCTACTTCTATTTGCAGTGCTTTGTATTTTGTTACTTTTTCCATTTTTTTTCTCTTCTATTCTGTTGTTTCCAGGTGTTGCCACTTTCTGAACTTCTTTGTCTTTCTTATTGAAGATTTTAAGTCTGGTGTTATGTGGCTGGTATTTGTCTGTTTGAATTCTAAAATCCCAGAGCATATTAGCGTCTTCATTTTCTATTACTTTATTAATTTTGTGATCCCATAAGTTCTTGCTTGCTGGCAAGCAGTATTTCTTACATACATTCCTATGAACCATTATTGTTCCATTCCATTGTTAGTCTATGTGATATTCTTGCAGTAGCTGGTTGGGTGGTCTATAGTTCCTTCAGCTTCTTTGCAGAGGAAGCATTTTCTGTCAGTTGCTATCTTCTCAGTTCTGGCTTTGTATGCATTTGTTCATAAGGCTTGGCCTTTTTTCTTCAATTTTCCTGCTCTTAGTCATTGCCAAGTCTTATTGTTATCTGCTTGGCCTGGTGTGTGTGTGTGTGTGTGTGTGTGTGTACTAGTCATATACTCTGCCTTGCCAGATCCCTTTTCTAATCTTCATTAACTTTATAACTTTATCTCTCCTGTATGCAGATAAGTTTTCATGTTGCAGCAATTTCTATGCATTTTCTTCTTCAATATCCTTCAGATATTGTTAATGATCCAGGACACACACACACACACACACGCACACACACACACACAGACACACACACATATATTGCATGGGTCAGAAGGGCAGTTGAGAAGATATCTGCAGAACCCTCACATTCTGGATATAAACTGTTTCGACTCCTACAGAGCATTGCAGGCCAAAACAACTGGACACAGAGACAGATTTTTCTCTCATTCCATCACTCTGCTGAACATCTAATTCTCACAGTACTTTCTAATATCTATGTATTTTTTCATATGTAGCAGTATTATTTATCCTACTTATTATTTTTCTTACTCCACCCTCTTATTGATAATATTGTTATGGTGATTATCAATATTCTGTTAGTTTGCATGAACGCTTCAGCACTGGAGGCAAATCCCTTGTGTATCTAATCACACTTGGCCAAATCAATATTTCCCCACTGACTTTGGATTTTAAGCTCTTCTTCAATCTTACAATGTATTCACTTCTAACCTTTTTCTTGACTCCAGTGCCCTTGATTTTGTCAGCTTGAAGGATGACCAGCTATTTGTAGTGATAATTTTCATTCAGACTCTTGATGTTATTTCCATAGGCATCTTGATTCATCCAGTTTTCACTATTTTTCCCCCTATTGATGATGTGGGTAGCACGTTGTCCAGTCCAAACTCCATTGTAATATCTTGACTTTATATACATAGAGTGTTTAATAGTGATTCTGTTTCAGGTGGTATTTTTCCATTAAGCTTCAGGTTATGCATGTAAAGGAGGGGAGATAGCCTGGCAGATGTTTTTCATATTTAATAATTTAACTTGTTCAGTATTGTTGACAAAGGAATCAGAGAAATAACAAACAATAGTGATGATGATGATGATGACTCACCTTAAAGATTTCTCTCTTGAAACTAATCTCTCCTAGTCTATCAGCATTGGATTATAAAATGTGTCTTCCTTTTTAATAATAAAAGTAAACGGATATTTGCATAAATCATGTTATCATAAATGGGCTCCCCTCTGCCAAACTAAGCAAATAAAAATAATTTCAAATGTGAATTATTCATAGATCTGTTTATCCATACAACTAATAAGAAAAATGTAGAACATAAAACATATGGGGAAGAACATAAAAAAATAATAATAAGAGAAATATACAAATCCAATATTGTATAAACAAAAAAATATACAAGTTTTCAAAATTTGTTGCAACTACAGCTTCTAGGACTTTTAGTTATATAAGAAAATTATATTAGTAATAAACTCTGCTTTAATACGCAATGTCATTCTTATGTTTGCTGTCAAATGTACTTTTTTTGCATCTTGCTCCTAACCTATCTTTACAGTATTTATATCCATTATTAAATGCTAGTTCTTTTTCTATAATTCAATATTCACATGGTTTATTCAGAGTAGCACTTTCCAAACAAAAGTTTAAGGCAACAGAAATATAGCTCAAAAGCATGAATGTATCCTTAAGAGGTGACTCCCTTCCTGTTTCTTTGACCAGAATGCCTTTTAATTTAGAGGTACTAAAAAAAATAGAATAAATTAGCTTGTGTTTTTCTATAACCCAAAGATTTATTTTTTTTTACTTTGCTTATTGTTCATTCTTTATATTGTATGATGCAATTGCCTTTTTTATATTCTTTGTTTAATTCATTCACAGCACCTTGTGGAGGCAATCTGACGGGATCATCAGGTTTTATTCTTTCGCCAAATTTCCCACATCCTTATCCCCATAGCAGAGACTGTGACTGGACTATTACTGTTAATAATGACTATGTAATATCATTAGCTTTTATTAGGTAAGTAACTGCTTAGTAAAATTTCAATAATATATTTATTGAAGATGTCTTTGTTTTCCAAAGGGTGCTTCTTCAAAAGGCAACTTGACTTTCTTTGATTTTCCTTGAAGACGTTTCGCTTCTCATCCAAGAACTCCAGAACTGAAGAAGATTCTTGGATGTGAAACAAAATATCTTCAAGGAAAAACAAAGAAAGTCCAGTTGCCTTTTGAAAAAGCATCTCTGGGACAACCATGTCCTGGATGACTGAGAATCTCCATAGACATCTGTTTTGTTTTTTTGTTTGGTAAGCCTGATAAGATAACTGCTTTTCAAAACCAAGCACTGTTATCTTCCAGAGTAACACATTTAATGAGGTTATCAGAAAATTTTGTCTCAGTTATTATCAATACACCTATTGAGATATTTGCTCGAAAAATTTAGAATTATACATTAAGACTACTTTGACTTCAGAACTTGGAGAATGATTGTATCAATATATTTCTACCCCGTTCGTTTGTCAACTATTTCTAGGCAGCCTAGAAAATTCATCGATAGCAATAAATCTAAGCGTCAAAATTAAAGCTTTTCTGCGGTTTTTTATATCCTGGTATGAATATTTATTGTTCCATCAATATTAAATAATCTATAGCAAGGCAAAAATGAATAGCCTAGAACACAACTACATCAACTGGGGAAAAGTATTTGTTTTATTTATTTGTTTACTTAAACATTATTTCATTTCTTATTATATTTCTTATCTGCCCTTTAGTTTAAATTCCCTGAGCAATATCCAATTAAAAGAATAAGGCAATACAATTAATGTGCCCAGAAATAGTGCAGGGAATGAATTATGCCAATCAATAAAAGTCAGCCAAGCCATAAAAAAAAAAATAGAATTGAACAGCTATTATGAGAATGTTAGGTATCTTGGGAAAATCTTTAAACCAATAAGATGCCAAAACTGACACTTAATGATTTGCCTGTTTAGAGAATTTCGGACATTTTATATGTGAAATATTACTTGTAAATATATTGTTTTGTTGTTTTGATGAAGCCTTGGGGAAATTTGAAAGATTTAGATCTAAGACTGTTAGACAAGTGGCAATAGGCATTCAATTGCTTTCCAGAAGTTCCTTAATTATGACATGAGTTTAGAAGATATCCATCTGCCTGATGTAGCATATAGAAAAATGTATCTAATGAACAATACTCTACAAAAAAAAAATGTTATTAGAGAAGTGGTGAGTTCATGGAAATTGACTTCAGTTAACCTGGATTCCTATTTGCAATCCTCAATAGCGTCATTCAGCTCTTTGGATGTAGGTGTTCTGGGTTTTCCACTATTAGGCAAGTTTAAAGAGTAAAATAATCAAGGTTAATGTACCCTTTACTTATACTACAATATTAACACAAGAAACATAGTTTTCCCCACTTCTAAGAAATTGTAGTGTCAACTGGTAAATTTGAAAGAAGAACATACTGTAGCCTCAAAGAGAAGCATGGTGCCAGGTAGGGGGTGGGTATAATTAAATAATAATAATAATAATAATAATAATAATAATAATAATAATAATAATAATAATTTTATTTCTATACCGCCCTTCTCCCGAAGGACTCAGGGCAGTGTACAGCCAATTTAAAAATAAAGTCAATCACCTTGTTAATAAGTGTTACCCTTCTTGTGGGAGGCAAAACAGGTTTACCTTACTACTATAAATAGGATTAGGATTAAGAGGGGGTTTCTTTGTTTTGTTTTTATTTTTAAGAATGTTACTTGGTAAAATTATCCCTTCTCTTTTATAGTACCGTGTTTCCCCGAAAATAAGACCCTGTCTTATATTTTTTTTAACCCCAAAATAAGCGCCTGGCCTTATTTTCGGGAGGTCTTATTATTTTGGAGCACATGGAGGAAACCAGAGGAAATGGCGGGAACCATGTGCATGTGTTTAAATATTTTTGAGGAGGGCTTATTTTTAGAAGGGATTTATTTTAGCTCATACGCTCAAAAGCCCAATTGTGGTTATTATTGGGGGATGTCTTATTTTTAGGGAAAAAGAGTAATTAGTAATTGTTTATGTAATATAGGTTTATTTGTAAAACAGATTTAGTGAAAATAGAAGACATATTTACTATTTGTAGTTTTAGGAGTGAATTGGATCAGCCAGATTTCTGAGAAACCTTCTTCCTTGTTGTCTTCTGAAGTGCATCTATGGTGTGAATACAGAATTTGTGCTTCTCGTTCTGGCTCTTAAATAATAATTTTAGTGTAATCCTTCCTTCCAATATCCAATGCTATGTTGCAGAAATTGTAGTTGATGATTGATGATTGTAAGAAACACATTGAATTTGAATACAGGTAATCTTCCACTTATGATCATAATTTCAGCCCAAAATTTCAATTGCTAAGCAAGAAAGTTTCTAAATGAGTTTTGCCCCATTTTACAACCTTTCTAGCCACAGTTGTTAAGTAAATCACTGTAGTTATTAAGCTAGTAACACAGTTGTTAAATGAATCTGGCTTTCCTCTTGACTTTGTTTGTCAGAAGGTTCAAAAGGTAAACTTAGACTGTATTGTTACTCTGAATGGACACTATTGGCATACATTAAAAGGAAATTTCATTCTCAAAGGGTCACCACCTCCAATATACACCACATTAACATGACTAAATAAATAAGTAAATAAATAAATAAATAAATAAATAAATAAATAAATAAATAAATAAATAAATATGCATATACCCACATATATTATATGACACAGAGAAACAACACAGTCTAGTTCGGATGTATACATGTACATGGCAAGAAAAATAAATTTTGCGAGATTGCCAGATGGATAGGGAACAAAGCTGTTATAAAATTGTGTAGTCCTGCTAGAAATACTTCAAAACCTCTTCCCAGAGGGGAGCAACAGAAACAGACCGTAAAGTGAGTGTGGGGGGTCTCTAACAATGCTTTCAGCTCTAAGCACATAGCGCATCTAAGCAGTATCCTGAATAACAGGAAGCGAGCTTCCCATAATCTTCTCAGCTGTCCTTACCATTCTCTGTATGGACTTTCTATCGGAGGCACTGCTGCCACCAAACCAAACTATGATACAGTTTGTTAAAATGTTCTCAATTGTGCTCTGTAAAAAGTGACTAGGACAGAAGGAGAAAGATGTGCTTTTCTCATCTGATGCAGGAAATGCAAACACAATGTGATCACATGACCCCAAGATATTGCAACGGTTATAAATGCATGCTAATTGCCAAGCGGGGGTGACTTTTGATCACATGACCATGGGGATGCTACAAGAGTTGTAAGTGTGAAAAACAGTCACAAGTCACTTTTTTCAGGGCCATTGTAACTTTGAATGGTCAGTAAATCAATGGCTGTATGTCAAGAAATATCTGTATCATGTTGCATATTATATGACATGAAAAGCTGCTTCTGTCTGTTCCTTGTGGGCAATGATACCGGAAATGAATGCCATGCTGAACAGGAACAGGTGAATAAGAAGGAAGCAATATGAATCATGCTGAGTATTTATGATGTTACATAATCCAGTTCATAAAGGTTTAATGCAGACAATCTGTATCTTTGGCTCCTCTACTAAAATAAGTTTACAGCTTTTGGAAGAGATGAATGTATGAAATTAAAAGGGAAATGTCATCGTCAGATTAAGAGTCCATTTTATAAACCACATATTTACATACCACCAAGGCTTAGGTGAACAATGCTTTCTTAGTTATTAAATGTTGTTTGTTCAAATTCTCAAAGATAGTCCAGGATCTAAAACAAAGTTGGAGATCAAACAAAGCAAATCTATTAACCATAGTGCCTTTTCGGATCTACAAAGGATGAAAAGGATGAAGTATTTTTGAACAGAAAAAAGCTAACAAAAAGGTCACCTCAAATTTTATGATGGAAGAAAAATGAAATGATGATGATTAAAAAGATGCCCAAAAATGCATAATTTTGTAAGAAAGAAAGAAAAATTAATCATGTTTTAATTTTCTATCTGATGCTTTAATTATTACTTTTCTACTCTCCAAAAACCAAAACAACAACAACAACAACAATCAAATGCATATTTTGGAAGGAAACCCACATTTTTATGCCAACGTTCAAAGGAAATTATGTGGATATTTATTCAATCCATATCCCCACTTTCCTTTGGGAGCTGAAGATGATGGACATAAGTTATCCTTCTTCAGATTTTCTCGTAGCTAAACCTAAACCACACTGGTTCTCAGCGGTTCTCTCCAACTGATATTCAAAAGATTATACAAATGATAAACATCCTATTTATAAATAAAAGAATAAAATCTGACAAGCATTTTTAATATATTTTCAGCGCAACTGGAGAGTTTTTTCCTTATTAAGATATCCAAGCAAATATAAGGTTGCTGCATATTGGCATTTAGAAGAGAGTAATTATATATAATGGTTTGAATTCATGTTTATAGTTACACTAAAAATTGGAATAGAATAGAATAGAATAGAATAGAATAGAATAGAATAGAATAGAATAGAATAGAATAGAATAGAATTTTTTATTGGCCAAGTGTGATTGGACACACAAGGAATTTGTCTTGGTGCATACTCTCTCGGTGTACATAAAAGAAAAGATACATTTGTCAAGAATCATAAGGTACAACACTTAATGATGAAGTGTTAGGATAGAACCAATAACAATGGTGAATACTTAAGACTAAGTATTAAGTATAGTTAAGACTTATTTCCATAGTGCCAGTGGTCTACATGAATTATTGCACAAGCAATATTTTGATCTAATGTGATATGTTTATTTTATTTTATTTTTTAATATTTTACAGCTTCAGCATAGAACCAAATTATGACTTTCTCTATATCTATGATGGGCCAGACAGCAATAGCCCATTAATTGGAAGTTTTCAAGATAGCAAATTGCCAGAGAGAATAGAAAGCAGTTCAAACTCAATGCATCTGGCTTTTCGAAGTGATGGATCTGTTAGTTTTACTGGGTTCCATTTGGAATATAAAGGTATGTAACTGTAACTCTTGTGTTAATGTGGGTCATAGATGTTGGAACATTTGGTCCAGCATAACTCCTTTACAGTTCCTATTTGCATTAAGTCAAGCATCAAGTCATTTTGCTTATCTACCTTTTTATTTGTGACTTGTTTAATTCTTATTTTATGTGAAATGATTGCTTACTTACATTGCTTACTTATGGTACTTACATTAAATGGTTACAGGCAGTCCTCAACATATGACAAATTGAGGCTGGAATGATGGTCATAAATTATTGTGGTTATTAAGTAGGTCACCATCTGACCATGCACTATTTTATGAACATTATGTGAATGCAATGGTTATTAAGCAAATCTGTTTTACCGAATCAGCATTTTTTGCCTGGAAACCAGACATAAACAGCAGAAACCAGCAAAATATGCCAAAAATTATGGTCATATGACTATAGGAACCTGCAAATGACTGTAAATGTGAGCTAATGCCTAAATATTGAAAATAAGATCATACGGTTGCAGCCACTGGAACTCCGAAATTAGGTTATAAGTACTTTTTGTGGGTCTGTTGTAACTCCCAACAGTCTTTAAGCAAGTAGTTGTAAAACAAGGACTAACCTGTTTCCCCAAAAATAAGACCCAACTGGAAAATAAGCCTTAGCATGATTTTTCAGGATACTCGTAATATAAGCACTACCCCCAAAATAATCCCCACTTAAGCCAGATGCATGCATTTAGTACTATATTTCCCTGAATATAAAACCTAACCGGAAAATAAGATTTAAATGTGTCTTTTGGAGCAAGAATTAAAATAAGACCTGGTCTTATTTTGGGGGAAACACAGTACTTATAAAAAAAGCTCTTTGATTTTAAAAACATCATAGTGTGGTGACATCCTCAGGACCTCACTGTTTTTAGTATTGTGACAAAAGAATGTCACAGTGTTATAACATTGTGCTGCAAATTCTGATTCTTGTGTGTGGTCTATAGCAGGGATGAAATGCTCCCAGTTTGGACCGGATTGCCCAATCCATTAGCAATGGTGGCGGGTGGTTCAGAGAAACGGTAGCAAAAATCCCTCCCTACCCCCATGCCCAGCTGAGCTGCGCAATCATCAGAGGCTTTTTATTTTATTTTTAAAAGCATTTTTTCTACAACCTCTTTGGCTGAAAAAATGCTTTTAAAAGTAGAAACAAAGCCTCTGCCAATCAGGCAAGTCAGCTGGGATTGTCAGAGGCTTTAAAAAAAAAGAAAAGCCTCTGCCGATCAGGCAAGTCAGCTGGGCTCGTCAGAGGCTTTTAAAAGTATTTTTTTGCAACTTCTTCAGCCGAAGAGGTTGTAGAAAAAATGGTTTTAAAAGTAAAAAAAAAAAAAAGTTGGCCACGCCCACTCAGTCATATTACCCCCCACCAAACCATGCCCACAGAACCAGTAGTAACAAATTTTACATTTCACCACTTGTCTGTAGTCTCAAAACACAGATAGAAAAGAGACAAGCATTAAAACGCCACAACATTGCTTTTATCAGTCTGAATCTCATGCTGCCCCACAGTATCAGTTTTTCTGTTAGAAATCATAGGAAAAAAATGACGGGAAAGAAAAAAGAATGAAACACGCTAACCTTTGTAAGAATTTTGATTACTTTGTGTTTTTGTTTTATGTTTAAAGCAAAATTGGTGTTGAGAGAAAAGGAAGTCATTAGAGCATCTTAATCTTGTTTAGCACAAGGGAAATAAAGATTTAAGATGCTTTTGACGTCTTTCTTTGCAAAGATTATTTTGGATTACCTGATGGCATAACGTGTACTTTGAAAAAGAAATGATGCTTATAATTGTTTTGCTGGTTGTCTCGTATGGGTATGCCATATTTTAAAAATTCAGTAAATTACCGCAAATGTTGTGTTCTAACAGCAGTGTTGTCTTTTCCCTTTGCTCAAATTAAAGCCAAGTTACGTGAGTCATGCTTTGATCCTGGGAATATCATGAATGGTACAAGACTTGGAATGGATTATAAACTAGGATCAACAGTCACATATTATTGTGATGCTGGCTATGTTCTTCAAGGATACTCTACACTTACTTGTATCATGGGAGATGATGGAAGACCTGGATGGAACAGAGCCTTACCTACTTGTCATGGTAAGATTTTGAGAAGAATTTTAGTATTTGTTTACTCACTCACTCACTCACTCACCCACCCACCCACCCACCTACCTATCCATCCATGAATGATGGTGATGCTTTTATGGGTGCATAAGGAAATGTATGACTTACATAGAGATTCACATGAAGTATTGTTTTTCTCCTTTGTTTGTTATTTTCACATGCTGGTATGTATTGCATCAGAGTGGTTCTTATAAGAGGTGGGAGTCACATACTGTAACAACCAGAACCAAAAATGTGAGTGCACGTGGTATTGAAAAACTGGTGATTATATAGGACGTGATAGCGCTAGGGTGCGTGGGAGGGCCCAGCAGCTGGTCAGAACTACCGATTTGCCCAAACCGGTCTGAACCAGCTCACCACTGGTTCTTATGAATGCAACACCAAAGTATTCTTCTCCTGTTTTCTATTCAGTCATCTGGAATGCTGTCTCAAATAACAAGAACACAGATGAGACAGAGGGGTGGGAGAACAAGAAAATAATTGTAGATATTTTCTGGAAAAACATTAACAACCCTGATGTCAGATGAATGTCAGTGTTCTCACTGGAATTCAAGCTATCACATCACAAAATACTCTAAAGCTGGTCATCCAATGGAACTAGGCCTCAGACAATGTTATGCTTTATCTGAGAATTTTTAGTAGATAACACTTAGAGTGGTCAGTCATCAGAAGTTTACTATCATGAGAAACCTAAAGAAATGGATTTTGCATTGTACCAACTATCTAAGCAATTTTTCAACATGCTGCCCACGATGATTACTTGAACACTAAAATTATTTCATTATATATCAGAACTCAAAGAATCATTATGTACCATTTCATTTCATTGTATTTCATAACTCAAAAGGATTGAAGTTCTGAAACGACCTTTAGTTAGGTATTATATCTTTGTTAGCTGATACATTTTTTGTTCAGTTTGAATGGTTGGATTTTATGAAATAAGGTCAATTGGGACATGAATCAGTGGCAAAGCATGAATACTATCAGCACCTGTTGGTATCCATTCAAACATTTTTATAAATCTATGTATATTTTAGGCAGGAAAGGGCCTATCCTTATGAAATTCAGTTTAAAATCGTTTATCTTAATGGTTACTGTGATTAATTTTGGAAACAAATAGCTAGATTGAAAGCTTTAAAGCTCCCTTGCAAAAGTACCGTTTATTTTCTCTTACTCATATTGTTTGGACAAGATTCCTTTTTAAAGTACATTTAAGGTATGGGCTGAGATTCTAAAAAGGCCTTAAAACACTTATTTTTCTTTGGGCCTTTATGAAGGAAGCATTTTTAATTTCACAGCATTGCTCACTGATGTAAATTATGGTGGTGTAGGAATTACATTTTTTAAAATTTATTATTTTAACACTGTGGTATTGATGGTAGTTTGTACTGTGCTGTGATTGGTATTGCTTTTCTTATAGAGCAAAAATACTATTAAATAAAGACAAGTGAGTCTAGTTAATTTATCACAAGAGGTCAGCAATTTATTTCTAGCTCTGGGCAATATTGCACAAATATTGATTTTGCTTCTATGGCCCCTTCTGATGGCTTTTTCTTGGAAGATGAGGATGAGTAAATGATACCCATGAAACTACTGCATCTGGGAAGCCATGGTCCAGTACAGAAATTGAAGAAGAACTATCTCAAAAAGCCTGACTCAAAAGTCCACACCAATTTCTTTGGCAAAAATCATGAGCTCTTGGAGACTGTCAGGATTAAGAATTAAACATCAAGGGATACTGCAATACTATACTGAGAATAATAAAAGGAAGACTAAGGGGAATGTGGGACGAGGTGAACTCTAATATAGAAAGCTTTCTATATTTGCTTTCTGGGGGGAAAAAACTAATTCTGGAATTGTTTATTGCAGCTTTGCAATATTAGCTTTGCTAATTCAATTCATTTACTAGGGCCTCTGAACCTTGGCTGACTCTTTGTTATGTAGCAATATAACAAAATATTGCTTTGTTAGCAATAGCACTTAGACTTATATACTACTTCATAGTGCTTTACAAACATCTCTAAATAGCCTGTAAATAGTTTACAGAGTCAGCAGAATGACTTTGGGTCCTCATTTTACTGAACTCAGAAGGATAAAAGATGTAGTCAACCTTGAGCCAGTCATAATCCAACTCCTGATAGTGAGCAGTGAGAAATCAGTTAGCTTTCAATATTGCATTCTACCTACTGCACCACCACAACTTATATACTATGCCTCATCTTCAGGAATTACAATACAATTAGCAATTTCTCTGCTATCTTGGCCTGGGGTTTGATTACACTTTCCCTATTCCCATTTCATGAAGTATTTCAGATTTCAATAGAAGATAATACAGTATGTGTAGCTTGGGGTTGAACTGTGGAATCCTTGATTGCAGTCTCATATTTCCTTGGTCTTTGTGTATGTGATTATACACAAAGCAAGATAGGCATGTCCTTTTACAGAATCGCTAAAACTTGATCATCCATCATCTTTTATCATTTTGATAGGATTAAATGAGATTTTGGCATTTGTGCTTATTTTACAAGGGTTGATGTTTTTGCTGTCTGCTCCTAAGCAAATTTGTAAGCCTGTGACTTATGTGCTGTGACATTCTGGTGTCACTGGACTTGTATTTTTATGTAAGTACCTGGCATTTTACTTCTGAACACAAAGAGTAGGTTTCCACGTGGCAGAATTGCCCTGATTAAATGAGCAGGACAGGTGATGCTGCTGAATTGCAAAGAATCCAAGTAATAATCTATGATTCTAGACAGGAATCAATGATAGCTAGTTAGATAGATAGATAGATAGATAGATAGATAGATAGATAGATAGATAGATAGATAGATAGATAGATATGTACTTACTTTGAATCCTCATGACCCATAAATTTCAATTCATGACCCATAAATTGTACAGTGAACCAAATACTGTCTTCATCAATTCAATATCCTACCATAAAGTTTTGAAAAAATGTATTTTCCCCTAAATTCAACTAAGAAAAGAAAAGGAAACATATGTACTTTAAACATTTCTCCAGTTTGCCTGTAGCTAATGTCCTTATTTTATATGTCCTTGATGCCTTTTTCATAAGAAAGTAACACAAAGGAAGTCCATAGTCTTATTCTATCATGAATGAATGCAAATATTAACCGAATAAATATATTGAATCATTTGACATTTCATGATAGCTGTTAAAAACAAAATAATTAAGGTTTGCACATTATATTTTTCACATAGGACAAAAGATAACATGTAATTTCTTTGTCAATGTCATCAAGTGTACTTACTTTCAATCACGCTATATAAGTTTTACTTTTCATGAAACTATTATTTATTGTTTATGTTAGTACTTTATTGCTCAGTGTGGTGGAAAACCCATTTCATGCTAAGAAGAATTTACATTGTTTTGCAATTCTTGCTGAGTCCAAAGGCAAAAATGCCATACATTTTTCTTCCTTTTTTAATATTAAGTCTACCACTTGTTATTTATTTTTGGGAAAGAAGAAGAATTATCTCTGAGAGACTACCACTCACAAGTGGCTGACAAGTATTTATTCTTGCAAATATGTACAAAACACAAAGTATTCCTCATTAGACTTATAAAAAAATATAACTGTAAACTGCAGAATACTTGCAGTTGCTAGTAATATGATTATGGCCTGCATTCTTAGGCAGAAAATATTATAAATATGAATTATAACTCTTCATCTAAGAGAAAACCATACATTCTCATTGTAAAGTATATATTTTATGTGAATATATAAGTTACAATTATTGCCAATCCAAGTCAAATCAAAGTTAGAGTTGATATAACTTTGATATAATTTTGATTTTGTTTTCCACATCAAGGAATAACCCAGCTTTTTTTAGGAATACTGATTAAATTTGTTGACTTCTCTTTGAGCATAGTTAATACGCAAAACAGACTATATTAATTTACCATCATAGTTTATCTTTTCCCAAATAATAACAACTGCAACAGTAACCACAACTGTATATATTGAGATATGGATGAGGGAAATGTGCCTACAAAAATAGTTTCTATCTATTCCTTTCATCCTCCCTTGTTTATAGTTTGTCTGAATCAAACCATTTGTGTTGTAGTGTTTGGACAAAAATGCAAACTTTTGGTATACAAAATTATCTAAAGGGTAGAAAGATGCATAACTGATGCAGCTCCCTGGATATAAAAGTGCATTCCATCAAATCCTTTCGTCCCACTTCCTTTAGATTTTAATGGATGAATTAACAGGAGGTGAATAAATGTTTGCTTGTGGCACTAGAATAATGTAGAGCAGGGGTTTCCAAACTTGATAACTTTATGACTTGTGGACTTCAATTCCCAGAATTCCTCAAGGCTGGATTAAAGTTGCCAATTTTGGAGAGCCCTGGTGTAGAGTAAAATATCTCTTTAGTTCACTCCTCTGCTCACAAGAGAGGAACAACAACTACTACAAAATCACCTTTTCCCAGATTTACAGAAAGAATGTGGGATAAAAGATAATCTGTATGCCTGTAACATAATGGAGTATAGAACACTGAATTAGCAAATGTGCAAAATATGTTTATTTAATATATTTAAAACTAAAAGGCAATTTAGTTCAGAATGTTTTAAAGAATAATGTTACTGGGTGACAATTTGCATAAATTTGTACTTCGTGGTCATAATAAAATATTGTATCATCTATGCTGGCTAAACGTCTCTGCTGCAGTTAGAAATAAAATAAATATTATGTTAAAATATTCCTGTGCTCAACTTTATTTGAAATTGATACTTTCACATAAGACTGAGCCACTAGATAATGTAATTAAAGCTTTATTATTGTTCAGTTTTATTGCAAATTCCATATGTAATTTGACACAAAGTACTGCTTTGACGTTGTGTTGAAAAATATAATATAATTTGCATATCAAATTTACTTCACTTAAAAATGCATGCTTATGAAAATGCTTTCTTAGTCTCTTCCCCATTTTACACTTTATATAAATGACCTTGTATGTATCTAAATTCTAAACATTTTATTCAATAGGTATTTAGTAGTGGATATTAGAAGAAAATAAATCAATATTTAGTCTTGTGGTTCCACAATCTGAATTTCAAATCCACTGATTTCTAATGCTGTAGCACTATAAGTTTTAAGCAACAAAGAACTGCAGTACGGTATATATTGGATATATACCCTTTATAAGATTTGATAGAAATAAATTCTCAAATAAATTTGAATAAATAAACACTGCTGCTAAGTACTCCATATGTGTTCATTCAAATTCATGGGATGGAATTCATTTGCACTCAAGTAGTCCTTAGATTATGTAATGCCACTTCCTGGTCTTTATCCTGCCTCTTCACCTTTCCACTCTGTCTCCATAGACCCCCCCCCACTCGCCAAAAAAAAAATTGCTCCAGACCAGGGGTGGGTTCTACTTACCTTACTACCGGTTCACAACGGGATTGGCGCATGTGCGATTGCTTTGCACACGCACATGCCTTGCTTCTGTGCATGCGCAAATCGCCGATGATGACATCCGGGGTGGTGGGCGGAACCCCACCACCGGTTACTACCAGTTCTTGCGAACTGGTCCAAACCGGGGGCAACCTACCATTGCTCCAGACAGACAGTCGTCCAGAGTAATTACCATGTAGCTGTGGACTTGAAAAGATGAACTAGTTGCCCTCTCATTCTGTTAGCTAAAACTTCTTCCAGTGATAGCAACGTGATTTTCCTCTTTGTTGTTATCAAAAGAACAGGTAGTTACCTTGTAAGTTGAGTTTTTCAGGAATTGTTGAAAACACGTAAAGTTTTAGAGAACTTTATGAAGTTTCTAAGTTGTTCAATTGTTATAGAAAATCCAGATAATAGATCTTATTCATTAAGATCTTTTAACATTCATTTTGTATTAAAACAAAATAAAAATAAAATATAAACAACACAATGGATCTATGATCAAAATCTTTAAATAATTAAAATACCAATTACAATTTTTATGGCTTCACTAGAAGTAAGACTTTCCATTTAAGTTGCTTTGAAATAACTGAATACAATACCATAAAACTTGGGGTGTTTGGGCTTTTTTGTGGGGTTTTTTTCCCCTCACGTTCCATCTTGCTTTATTCAGGGTGAAGATGTGGTATAAGTGTGCTTGTAATTTCTATTCTTAACTGAATGATTAAATAAACTTCAGCAAAAATAGAAAATATTTTTTTTCCTGTTCAAGAAATGAGCCAGTTTAGTGTAGTATTAGTTATAGATAACAAACAGAAGACTGTAAGTAACAGTGCTGCTTTAGCCTAAAAGTGACTAAAAGTCACTGTTTAGTGACTTTGGGCCAATCACCAGGTTCTAGTGAGTTCTAGTTCTACTTTAGTCATGAAAGCCAGCTGAGTGACCTTGGGCCATCATTCTCTCTCATCCCTTGGAAGAAGATAATGGCAAACTATTAAAAAAATTCCATATTCCAAAAGAACCATTAAAAAATGTCAATATGAAACAAAAATATGATTACAACAGTGAAATGAGATTCAAGGAAGCCACAGAAAATTTTAACATGGCCTTAAACATTAGGAGAAAATACTTTATATACAGAATATATATCTCAAGAGCAAGTTGAAAGAATGAGATTTTTTTTAACTGCTTGTCATGTGATGTATATACAAATGTATGTACCTCAGGTTTTGCTTCTACCTCCTCTCCTATTCCTTTCAATGATGTATTTTTCACAAAAGTGTTTTGTAAAATAAATACAGCACAGATAACTTAGAGAGGTCACCCTAAGGCTGTGAGACATCTTAATCCTTTGAGCAGCAGCTTTTGATGATTGCTTAGCAAAATGTGGTTCTATTTGTTTTGTTCAATCACAGTAGCATTTCCTGGACTTTTGGACACATTTGCCTGAGAGAGATATTGGGGCTGTAATATGAACCTAATTGTGTGATGAAAGGCTTGTATGAAAGATGGGGCTTCTTAAAAGAGCATTCTGAATAGCAATGTTAAGCAGTCTTAAAGGCAGCTTTAAGATGCATTGACTTCAACTCGCAGAATTCTCCAGTCAATGTGACTGGCTGAGGAATTCTGGGAGTTGATTTCTATGCACCTAAAAGTTTCCATGGTTGAGTAATACTGCTATATATAGCCACAGTAATAAGTCAATACAGTAGCCTTTGACTTTCAACCATTTGTTTAATAACCATTCAATGTTACGACAGCCATAAATTGAGGATTACTTGTAAGATCATTCCTTGTTCTGGTTACCAAATCTGTCAATAGTATTGCAATACTTAAAAGGGATTATTTGTTTGTTTACTCCAAAAGTGAGAAAAACTACATGAAATATGTGATTTAATCCATTGATTTATTTTTAAAGGTAGAGTTCATTTATTTTGCTTATTTGCCAACTTTACTTTTTCCTACCATATTGTAAAATAAATTGTTTTTTACTTTGTAGCACCTTGTGGAATACGTTCCACAGGTTCTGAAGGAACGGTTTTATCACCAAACTACCCTAAAAACTATAGCATAGGACATAACTGCATTTACTCGATTGCAGTTCCTAAAGAATTTGGTAAGTAGCAGGTTTTTTTTTATATGTATTGTATTGTATTGATACCATATTGTAGTTAAAAATTCCATATATTTTCTTTAATCTGATGCTTATTTTGTGGAGCAACCTATATAATACATCTGAAACCTTCATTCAAACATATAACTCCTAGATTTGATTCCAACTATCAATTTGTTATCTAGACAAATTATTTCACTTTTCTAGTAACAAGACTATTTCCTCAGACAGTGGTGTCTTCAGATATTTTGGAGTTCCGGAAAACTGATTGTGACCAATGCATAGCTACCAACTTTAAATAATACATTTTCACAGCATATACTTATAAACACAAGCAAATGGATTCTGAAAATTCAAATGGCTAAGAATTGGAGCTGTGTTGAATTTTTCAATGTGTGTTATTCTAACCATCAAGCTATTTATTTTGTAAATGACAAAATAGCTTAATGTATATTCTACTGAAAAAAATTGCTACTAGTAAATATGGCCTCTCACTTATTTGATTAACTGGTTTATATCAAAGGAAAGTCATATATCCCAAGAACATCTACAACAGCAATCATTGGCTTTGAAATGTGGGCAAATGGGATGATTGTAGCCCTCCAGTTTTTACTTCCATGCAGTATATGCAACATTGCTCATCCAATCACACCAATCATTATGAAAACATCGACAGTAACAGAGATAGAAGGGACCTGGGAGGTCATCTAGTCCAACCCCCTGCTCATGCAGGAGACCCGTACTAGGGATTCGAGCCACCAAACTGCTGACCTTTCTGATCGACAAGCTCAGCGTCTTTAGTCGCTGAGCCACCTAGCCACCTAGTAGACAAGGACATTCTGATATCTCCTTCTAGTCAAGTCCAGCATTTGGTGACATCTTTGTGGAATTTCTTTGTAGTTTTGCTGGTAGAAATATTGTCATTATCCTCTTCTTCTTTTCAATTTTCTAATCAAGTCTTTGTCCCTAACTGTGGGTTTCTAAAGGTTGGATCCCCTATCTCAGGGTTCCCAAACATGGCAGCTTTAAGACTTGTGGACTTCAACTCCCAGAATTCTCCAGCATAGCTGGCTGGAGAATTCTGGGAGTTGAAGTCCACAAGACTTAAAGCTGCCAAGTTTGAAGACCTCTGCCCTATCCACTCAAGTTAGGTTAGCCCAAACAAGTTGAAAGACTGAGTGATAATGTGGAGGCTGACATTCTGTAAGTTTGAACAATGGAAAGAAGTTTTAAATATATGTTTGATGTTTCCCGTTCTTCTTTGTGTGCACATGTACAGTTTATAGGGATGGACCTGTGTACTAAACTTAAGATTTGCCTTTCAGTATGTTCTCTCCAGAGTAATCTTTTTTAAAAGATATAAACCATTTCAGAAAAATCAAATAAAATTCATGTAAGACCGTTTTTATGAGCAAAATCTGAATGCAATGATATATCAGAGTGTTGAAATGTTTTATATAGAATACTCTGCAGGAAAATTTATATATAATAAAAGATACAAAATTTGTTTAGATCTATTAAAATAAAATAGAAATCGTCATACAAAGAAGCAAGTGTTAGTGGGTTGGTAAGTATGTGTCTGCATTTTATTTCAAAATAAGTGATATACATGAAATAATAAGTTTTACATTCATCTCTTTTTCTATTTCTTATTTTTTTTCTTTTTGTTTTTCTTCAGTTCTGCCTCTGTCTCATTTATTTCTTGATATTTTCTTGATCCTTTTTGCCTTTGATCACACTGATGCTTTCTCAGAGTTTTGTCATACTTCATGTAACTACGGAGTTACTTTAATTCAATGCAAATGCTTTGTTTGATAAGCTGATTTCTTATTCTTTGGGTTTCTCCTTTCGATTTTTTTCCCCCCATTTTCCAATTTCTTCTCCTTCAAACTATTTCCGTTCCTTATGTGCATTTTCCATAACCTTATGCAAAGGATTTTAGAAAGTAAGCCATATACCTTACTTTAGTTGTGATGTAATATTCACAGCTAGAGACGTATTTTCCAAACAGTATCTGTGGAATACTGCTATCCTAAGCTTTTCTTTTTTAGTGACTATGTGTGTTTTGTTAGTTTAGATTGCTCTTTTGATCTGTGAATCCTGTCACACAATGTCTTTACTCAAATATTGCTTATTATATGACACTACCTGTAAATCAGTGCTAATGCGTTCCAAGTTTCTTCTTCACAATCCTCAGAAATTCAGCAGCATTTATGGATTTCATTGTCAGGGTTCCAAGTAACATCCCCAAAGAAAGAAAATTCTGAGGCTTGAGTTTCCTCAAAGTTCCATTTTATTAGAGATGTCATATTGGCACATCTGGGAAAATCCAAATCTGAAAGCTTCCAGGTTTTCCCCACCCAAAGGAAAGTTCAAGTCCCTGCCCAACATCCACATGTTCATCACATGGTCCAATTAAAGCACCGTCCTAACTGGAGTTGCTTCCCAGTTTCAGCCGTCCAGGTGCAGGGCAAGATGTCCTTGACTCTCTGAGAAAGGAATGTTATTAGACTCTCTGAGAAAGGAATGTTATTAGAACTATATATCATCTTGGTTCCATATAATCCCCCCTCCCAGTTTCCCACAGTAGTAAATGTGGCAGGCCTGAAGCGCCAATGAAAAAGATGGCTTCCAGGCCTGACATTCATATGAATAAAACTTCATTTCCAGCGAATTGATCTTAAGTCTGTGAGTCTCTCTTATCACCAGAGATGGCCTCAGTAAACTGCTTTTCAGCTCATGCTTCCACTAGGCCAACTCCATGCCTATTTTGTTAGCATTGCAGTCTGACATCCATACAATATTTTAATGAATTTCCTGGAGTAAGGCAGGGAAAATATTCACTACAAGTCACTGGATGTGAGGGCGATCTGGCTGCGACATCTGTCACCCCATTGATCGCCAGGGTTGATTCGGCTGATCTGGCTGGCTAGGCGGGTGTCCCCTTCCTCCCTCACTGCTCCATGTGCGTCCCTCCCGAAGCTGCGCGCTCGGTGGAAGAGGACGACCATCCCAGATAGAAGGAGTGTACCGATCTTCGGTCAAGGGTATACGATAGCTGCGCTCCCCTGCTAGAACTACAAGTCACTGCAAGACTGATCTGGCATCTCAAATATAGGCATGCTTTTTAGGGTTTTGATGCAAAGGTTAGCTCTTTTTAGAATCATTTTTTTCCCAGCTGCCCTCCTTCCAAAAAATATTTTGCAACAAATGCACAAAAATACACATTTCTAACAACATGCATTTGTTTGGTCTGTATACCAAATGAATGACCCATTGGGAATAACCCCATATCAAAACAACTTACCCTATGTGCAGCCAGAATCTGAAAATAACATTTAACACAGCACAGTACTAAAGCAAAATGGCTCAGTTGAGATTGGCATATGTGGGACTGATTGAGGTAGATTGTAAGGGTGACACCGAAATATAATTTTATCATATTTTATTTATCTATATATTAAATGATTGTATTTAATTCCAAGTTCATTTTAAACTGTATTTTATTCCAATTTCATTTTAAATCATATTTTATTCTATGAGATTTTCTATGAGATTTTAGTAATAATTTGTGTCTGGAACTCTGCACTTTGATATGGCCCAAGGACTAATCAATAAAAAAGTAAACTGGAACTGAAACAACATGCACTTCTGTGGGTATAATTTACATTACTGGTTTAGAATAGTATAATATATGCCACATCTTCCAGAAGGGGGTATTATTTACTTCCCTTTTTGGAATCTGAAAAAAAAGAGTGTTGGAAACTCAACCATTAGTGAGTTTGAAGTAGAAAAGAGAGCATTGCTGCACAGCATTCTCTGTGGATAGCTCACATTCATCATGTTCACTCAGCTGAGGGTGTTTTCTGTGGACAATTTACCTGTAGGTATATTAATAGACTGAAAATGAGATGGTTAGGTCTTTCAAGGCAGAAAATAATGGACCAGGCAAGGTTGGTATGCATCCCATTACCACAAAGGAATGGGAGGGGAAAAACTCAGGGTTTAATCTTAGAGATGAGCAGAATATTAGAACCAAAGAAACTAGTTTTTGTGACTTTATAGGCTATTTGTATTTGCATTTTTTTTATAAAAAAAACCTTGTTTTATTTACCAGCTGTGTATTTGGCTACAGTTGCATTGAGAAAGCCTGTGAATGCAGTTGGTACTCCTACAAAGAGATTTATCATGGTAACAGAATATGTTCCAATGTAACTATCACCAATCATCAACATGGTTGAGATTTATTTTACTCTAGAATCCTATCATCTGGCTGAGATGTATTCAAGATGTATATTTTATCGGTTAAAAAATCAGCACCTCTGTTTGTATATGTATATGTTGTATATAGTTGTTTATATATATCAACAATATATATACAGTACATACAGTACCAACTGTATGTACTGTTGGTACAGTACATACAGGCATACAGTACAATATCTGTTTATTTTTATTCATTTATGATTCAGTATATTATATAATCCCAGGAAGTGAGTAAAGTTAGAAACCTAGTTAAGTAAGCTGTGTAAACTCAGACATTCTATCTATTTTCACTAAATCAGAGTAGAACATTTTGGGTCTAGATGTAATTATAAAAACATTGAATTTAAATAATCCTCCCTTTCAAAACAGACATTGACTTTAAAAGTGGAAAAACTAGGGAAATCCAGCACAAAAATTGAATTTATTCTATTTGATTTATGTCTTTATAGTTTTAATTTACTTCTTGCACTGAATAATAAAAGATAGTAGTATACACCAAAACAAAATAGTAAAATACTGTTCAGCATTCTTTCAGCCATGAATACAGTAAATAATCTATAACATAAAAATATGAACAAGAAATCTATAAATTAGTAACTATTCTGGATAACTAAATTTAAAGAAGTCTATTTTCCTAGTATGTTATTAGTGACATTTATATAAAAGGTACAATAAAAATACTAGCAATATAAAATATTTACCTTTTTTTTTGGCCAGTAACCACCTAATCAACTAAAATTCCAAAATAGTTACCTTACAAACATCTGTAATGTTGATATTTTGATATTATAATTCATTACATGGTTTAGAAAATAGAGTGCTAGGGTACTGTATTCTGAGAAATCATTATGCAACAAACCTCTTTTGATATCTGCAGGCGATATAACAGTATTTAGGAACCCTCAGAAAAAGTGTGTCAATTCTATCAGATAGAAGATACTAGAGATAAAATGAGTCTGGTATAACGTGCAATTAATGCTGTCAAATAGTGTGCTAGTTTTCCTGCTAAAGGGTCATTATTAAAAAGTAGAAGGAGGAGGAGGAAGAAGAGGAGGAGGAGGAGGAGAAGGAGGAGGAGGAGGAGGAGGAGGAGGAGGAGGAGAGGAGGAGGAAGAGAAGGAGGAGGAGGAGGAGGAGGAGAAGGAGGAGAAGAAGAAGAGGAGGAAGAAGAAGAAGAAGAAGAAGAAGAAGAAGAAGAAGAAGAAGAAGAAGAAGAAGAAGAAGAAGAAGAAGAAGAAGAAGAAGAAGAAGAAGAAGAGTGGCTTCATTTTTACCACTTTCACATACTTCCAACAACATTGTAAAAAGAATGAAGATTTGTCCATTAGGTTCGCTGTAACATTGAATTTTAGAGTATCTTTTGTGAGGATTCTTTATCTAGAATGACAGGATGATATAAATTGCATTGATGCATTCTGTTTCTTCCTACAAAGAGTTGGCCTCAAGTCTTTTCTAAAAATGAACGTGAGCTATAGCTCACCAGGCTTTACATGACATATTGAGAATCGCTTCCAAAAATCAGTGGAAATTTTGTGGAGCAAGAAACAGTTCTTAAAGGGGAAATTATGGTCTTAAATACCCAATTTGTCCTTTAAGTTTCCTCATAACATTAAAAAAATGCCAAAAAAAAAGCAGGGGGAGGGATTAGATCTGTCTCTAGGTTTTCTAATGGTTACTTTTATTAGGTTACTTTGGGGTTTTTTAATAGTCCTTTTTGTTTTAAAATCTTTATTAAGTTTTACAGAGCTACATTGGCTTTTTATATTTTCCTTTTTCATTTCCTTGTTGGAATTTCTTTAATGAAATTTCTATCTGTATTATTTATGTTAAATCATATTTTGGACACATTGCCTCCCCTTTTTGTACAATGTTTTTAAATCACATGCTAGACTAGCTATTTGAGTGCAACAAAAGGACAAAGTCTGAAATAAAAACAGATTGGATTAAAATTAAAATACAATTACTATTTATTTCTCATATATTTACTCCTAGGAACAAGCAGAATATGTTGGGAACTCAGTTTGGGACTAAATACTTCTCTAGTTTATCTTTATAACTGCAGGAAATTATAAGTACAAAAGCATGCTAAGACTTAACACCAATTTGATGGCACCTAATCAATCAATTCACCAATCAGTTATATCTAACACATCAATATTCTATAGGTGATATGTCTAAGGGTTTTTGTCCAGAATTTGGTATTTGTAATATATATATATATATATATATATATATATATATATATATATATATATATATATATATATGTAGGTCTTTGGTTATTCGGGTCTTCTCCCACGTAAAATTGGAAGTGTCTTGGCGACGTTTCGACGAAGTCTCATTCGTCAGCTTCAGGCTGGTGTTCTCGGCTTCGTGCTTCCAGGAGCAATGTGAGATCGCAGCTGTCTCTTCCTTTTAACTGCTAGTGGAGGTGTGAGCTGATTGGGTGGGAACTTGGCTGTGTTCTGATTGGGTGGAGGTGTGTTCTGATTGGTTAGGGGCTTGGCTGTGCTCTGATTGGCTGGGGTTGTGTTCTGTTTGGGTGGGGGCTTGGTTGTGCTCAGCTTAGTCTGAGTTGCAGGGGGATTTGAGCTGGTCAGCTGCGTTGTTATTGTTTGGCTTCGTGTTTGTGGCCGTGCGAGCTCTTCATGGTGGGTGTCAGTCTGCTTCATGTATGGATTGGAGGGGTTTAAAGTGGCTAATGATGCAGCTGCGGTCTGGCTTCTGGTCCTTGGTCGTGGCTCATTATCAGTGTGGGTTTGAGTCTGCTTTCTGCGTGGATGTGTGGTGGTGACATCAGGTGTGGCACTCGTGAGTGTGGGTCTGGTGTCATTCGTCGTGTTAGGGACTCGTTTGTCAATAAGGGCGGGTTTCCAAATGGCTGGTAGGCGGGAGGTATCGTCTCGTTTGTTCATGCTGTGTGGGCGTTTTTCTATCTCGATGGCTTCTCTGATTATTCTGTTGTTAAAGTGTTCAGTTTTGGCGATAGTTCTGGTCTTTTTAAAGTCAATATCATGTCCTGTGGCTTTAAGGTGTTGGACCAGGGAAGAAGTTGGTTCCTCTTTTCTGACTGAGTTCTTGTGTTCTTCTATGCGTGCACTTATTCGTCTGTTGGTTTGTCCGATGTATGTGGTGGGGCAGGCGGTGCATGGGATTTCATATACTCCTTGATTTTCTAACTCAATTTTGTCTTTGGGGTTCCTTAGGATGGTGGATATTTTTTGGTTTGTGCAGAATGCTGTCTTGATGTTATGTTTGTGGAGGATTTTGCTTATTCTGTCTGTGGTGCCTTTTATGTATGGGAGGAGGGCCTTGCCGTTTTCTTGTTCTCTGTCTTGGATTTTAGTGGGGGTTTCTTTTTGGATTAGGTTGGTGATCTTATTTCTTTGGAATCCATTGGATGTGAGTACGTTAGTGAGGGTGTGTAGTTCGGTTTTTAGGTGTTGTTCGTCAGCTAAGCGTTTTGTTCTGGAAATGAGTGTCTTGGCTACAGAGTTGATCTGGACAGGGTGGTGGTGTGAGAGTGCGTGCAGATAGCGGTTTGTGTGTGTTTTCTTCTGGTATATAGTGTGTCCTAGGGAGCCATTGGATTTTCTGTAGACTAAGACATCCAGGAAGGGAAGTTGGTTGTTCACTTCTGTTTCCATGGTGAATTGTATTTTGGGGTGTAGGCTGTTGAGGTGTGTGAGGAAGTTGTCCAGTTTTTCTTTCCCATGTGGCCAGATTATGAAGGTGTCGTCCACATATCTGAGCCAGAGTTTGGGTTTGTGATCGGATTTTTCTAGAGCTTGGGTTTCAAAGTATTCCATATGGAGGTTGGCAATGACAGGTGAGAGGGGTGATCCCATGGGTGCTCCTTCTGTTTGTTTGTATTTCTGTCCATTATAGATGAAGTATGTGTTGGATAGGCAGTGGTTGGTCAGATCTAAGATGTGCTTGGGGGGGTTATATTTGTTTTGGATAACTGTCAAGGCTTCTTTGATTGGTACTTGGGTGAAGAGGGAGATCTAATATATATATATATATATTAAAAAAACCAATCTTTGTTAGAAGAGTTAAAATTAGCAACTTTGTAAAAAGGTAAGGGACGCAGTGGTTCAGTGGCTAAGATGCTGAGCTTCTCGATCGAAAGGTCAGCAGTTCAGCGGTTCAAATCCCTAGTGTCGTGTAATGGGGTGAGCTCCCGTTACTTGTCCCAGCTTCTGCCAACCTAGCAGTTCGAAAGCACGTAAAAAATGCAAGTAGAAAAATAAGGACCACCTTTGGTGGGAAGGTAACAGCGTTCCGTGCGCCTTCGGCATTTAGTCATGCTGGCCACATGACCACAGAGACATCTTCGGACAGCTCTGACTCTTCAGCTTGGAAACTGAGATGAGCACCGCCCTCTAGAGTTGGGAATGACTACCACATATCTGCAAGGGGAACCTTTACCTTTGCATTAATCATGATTGTTTCTTGAATATTCTGGAAGAAGTGACACATCATGACATCAAATTATTTGGATGATTATATTTTATGGAGTATAAATAAAAGCTATTTCACTTTCAAATTTTCACCGCTAACTTTCTGTGAGGGAAAAAAAAATCACTGTAGTAGAGCTTGTTTTCAGTGTTTCATTATTCTGTCATGCAGAATCAGAACTTCAATATTTCATATAGTGATGGGCTTAAGCAAGAAGATAAACGATTCACAAAAGCACACAGCATGCCATAGACAGAATCTTTTTTGTAAACATAGGAGACTCATCATCTTTGACACACTCCCACTGATACTGCAGAAGGGTGCAATGATAACTAATTGTTTAACTCTGAAGTCCTTCACTGATTAAAATTAAATGGCAGTTGGTTAATTTTAATATCTCCCTCTCTCTCTATCTTTCTCTGACTCACAAGATATAATTTGTATTTAATGGTGGAACGACACATGAGTAAGCTCTCAAAAGTTTACAAGTTTGTTCTGTGGTAAAATGAAGGTACGTTTACTGATTTCCTGAAGGCAAAGTGAGGAAATTCAAAACCAATGTACATTTATGGCCTAGAAGTCATAGTACATTTATTTTTTAAAAAAATAATAATGGACAATTATAAAGTAATAATATTATTTTACAAGATCCAAATTAATATAAAATTTCTTAATTATAACCCTCAATATTTATATTAAGAAAATTGCAAATCCTGATGATACTAGTTAAAAACTATCATTGCTAGAGTCCCTGTAGGAATTTGATCATAAGATAATACCACTTTATAATGCCTTGGTAAGGCCAAGGAATACTGCATCCAATTTTGATCACCACGACATAAAATGATGTTGAGACTCTAGAAAGAGTGCAGAGAAGAGCAACAAAGATGTTTAGGGAGGCTAAAACATATGAAGAATGGTTGCAGGAACTGGGTATATCTACTTTAATGAAAATAAGGACTAGGGGAGACGTAATAGCAATGTTCCAATATCTCAGGGGCTGCCACAAAGAAGATGGAGTTAAGAAGTTGTAAATGCTCCCTCACTGGAAATTTTTAAGAAGATGTTGGATAACCATTTATCTGAAGTGGTGTAGGGTTTCCTGCCTAAGTGGGGTTAGACTAGAAGACCTCCAAGGTCCCTTCCAACTCTGTTATTCTATTCTATTCTATTCTATTCTATTCTATTCTATTCTATTCTATTCTATTCTATTCTATTCTATCCTATCCTATCCTATCCTATCTTATCCTATCCTATCCTATTTAACATACAATGAATTAGAATGCCCAAGAAAAGATGTTAAAATGGATTAATCAATTCATTACATAAACAAAGATAAAAGGTACAAAAGTATATATACCAGTAAATGACTTTATGCCATAGTTATTATATGAATACCCTCTTTTTCATAACATCATACATATAAATATAAATATACAGAGATCATTAATGTAAGGTTAAAGGAAAAGACTTACTCATAATTTATTGTAAAATATACTGCAACACAAGATATTTTTGACTTGCAGGTCTTGGTGGACAATGTCTAAATTCCTCTATTCAGTTTGACTGATTGTTGAGGGATAAGTTAAACCAAATAAGCATATCAAATCTTTTTCCCTATCTGCTAACAAGATTGTCCAGAGATAATCCTCCAAAGGGACTAATGTTAATTGGCTAGAAGATATTCTAAAAATATGTAATTTATACTGCAATTTAACAGTAGTTTGTTAAGCAGGAGTCCGAGGTGTGGCCCAGCACTAACAAAGAGGCAGAAAACAATTCTCTCTGAGTCACATATTTATTCAGATCTGGACAAAGGTGGGTCCTCCTATAAAGCTGAAAAAATCATAAATGCCTTTATACTTTATTTGGTTCCCCAAGGAGGAAATACAGCCATTTGCATGAAAGTAGATAAAAAGCAGAATTTGCTGCAATGTTTTTGCTCATCAAGTACATTTAGAAAGAAGTGTTTTTTAGCAAGTCCATTGTCACTAATCGGTAGTTTCCCGTCATGCCACTCCTGAGCTATGGACAGTTACATGTCCATAGCTCATTTATTCTTTTTAATCCAGCCATTTCGATGCAAGAAACTTGTTCATCCTAAAGCCAATCAATGGGTTAACCAGATTAAGTTACAAAGAAGAAATAACCTGTTTTATTGGGGACATAATTGGAGACAAGGAAGCAAAGGGGACTTAGCCAGTGGTGGGATTCAAGTAATTTAACAACCGGTTCTCTGCCCTAATGATTTCTTCCAACAACAAGTTTGCCAAACTGCTCAGAAAGTTAACAACCGGTTCTCCCGAAGGGGTGTGAACTGGCTGAATCCCACCACTGGACTTAGCATATTATAAATGATGATTGTCCTTAATTCCTTCAGTCCTGACTGCCACCTCACAAGTAAATTTAGCCACCCAAAAACTTAAATTACTACTGAAAGCTGTTGGTTCTCCTTTAATATGGAAGAGTTGTAGTAGGGAAATCTCACCATGCTAATAGACGGAATATTTATTTTAAAAGTTCCAGAGTGCTCTGAAGCATTTTGGGAGATTCAGATCCAAAGAACTGTGATAAAGTGTATTCGTAGCCATAATTCCAATTATGCAGTACTGAACTATTCTTTCAGTTTGTGATGACATCTTTCATTCTTTCATCCTGTCTTTGCTTCTAATCCCTTGAGCATCCCCATTGCCTTCACTATTACCGTTCCAGTTCCACTCAATCTTTTTCAAAAATGTAGTGCACAAAAACTGGAAACAATATTCAAGACAGAGTCTGGTTGAAGGAGAAGGAAGTGTGTGAACCTTCATATAGTTGTCCAGTAAAGACATCTGCAGTAAAAACATAGCTTTGCAAACAGTAAGAGTAAATTTCTAGATAGAGTTGTTAATTAAAGTGGATTATCTTTAAAAAAAAACCCACTTTCTTTTCTTGTCTCTCATGCCTGGACTACATTGTTTCTGTTGAAAATAAGAGACAAGTCATCATTGTTTGCTTTCTTCCCACCTCCTTCAGTTTGTAACTAAAACTCTTTTCCATAAGGAGTATTTCCAAGTTAGATTTTCTCCAGTCTGTAAAGATGCAGTTGATTACAGTTCCCAATGGGCATAACTTTGCAGTTGTCTTTCATCAATTTCCTTTTTTTTTCTAAGCCTATTTCTAAAACCCATGAAGATTGTTTAAAATTTTATTGCTATCTTAGAGGATATAATATCATCTGAAAATCTGATAAGCATTTCTTTGATAAATTTGATAAGCTTCCGTTTCCCCTAAAATCAAGAACATCACAATAGTCATTTCCCCCCGGTGACTTCTACATCCATTACTAGTACTGGGAAATAGGACATTTTTAAGAAGTTACTAATAACAACAGTAGGAGCCATTGCTTTCCAGAAAAATCTCCTGTTACTTAAGTTTTTGAATATGTGAAATGCTGTCTATCCAAAATAGTCTGTGCTCTGCGATAGATCTGGAACAAATATAAAAAGGAATTAGTAAGAGGTAACATCAGCAGGACACTAAGAATTTGTTGTTCAGTGGCCCATACAAAATTGACTATAGCATACTTCTGAAAATGCAAAGACAAAATTTGTTCTGCCAGCTGAAACAAATGCAACCAAATAACGTTGTCAACCCAAATTATCTCAGGGAGATAGTTCAATGATTGTGGAATCTTCAGACAGTTTAAAAGCCATGTCATTCCACAGTTACTTTGGCATTGTCAGTTTTGCTTTAAAATGCACTTTGTATTGGAAAAAGTAGTAGCATAAACAGAGAGTTGATTAAAGGGCAAAACATCTAGGAGACCATATGAAGCATGACAGAAATACAGTAAACTAATATGTTGCTTTAATTATATTCTTAAAGTGTTGCATTTCTCCATTCTTCACAGTATTTCAAATAACTATTTGCTTCATCTGGAAAAATTGTATTTATTCTTATTGAAGAAAATATGTTTTACAAAAATCTTAGGGATAATAATTCCCAGATTATTTGTTGCTTTTTTTTTGATAAAAAAATAATTTATGTTGCTGAATCTTCATTTGCCAGTATTCCCTGATATTATAAAATTGCTTTCTAAGGAACTCTAGTGTTAATTTAAAAGAGTTGTGATCACCATCACAATTCATTTAAATGGTGATACTATAATGTAATAATTATAAAATAATTATACTGTGAATTATATGATACATTTAGTAAGCTAGTGGTTATAAGTTTAATATATAAGGTAGACCTTTCTTCTTTGTCTGGATTTCTGGATTTTTTTCCTTCCTTCCTTCCTTCCTTCCTTCCTCCCTTCCTCCCTCTCTCCCTCCCTCCCTTCCTTCCTGATTACTTAATTTGTTATTGTTTTGGAGCATATCCTGACATTTTTCACTTAATATATATTTTTTATTAAACATACTAGACTTCTACTACAACAGCTATATCCTGAAGGCTACATCATGTCATAACTGTGCTAAAACTTTCTAGAAAGTTTTCCATATTATACCCAATATTTGTGATAATTATTATCAGAATGGTAAAAGAGATATGGTTGAATCAGATGAGGACACCTCATCTCTATTTCTATATGCTAATGATACAAATATTCTATCTGTAACACATGTGGGTATGCACTGATGAGTTAAAGCCTTATTTATTACTCCAATACCTTGAAATTAATTATTGTAAAACAAAAGTTGTAGTATTTTTAAGAAAGTGCATTAAGTTTCCAATTAACTGGGAGATCAACAGGACATCTACTAAAAAGGTTTAAAACCTTCAATTATCTAGGTGTTCAATTTCAATTTTCCACTTGTTGGAACAATCAAATGAGTGAACTTAATGTAAAAGTTCAAAGAGCATTTCTGCAATTATCAAAAGAAGCATACCAACCATTACATCTCAGCATCAATTAAGTTATTTGAAGACATAGTTCTGAATCTCATGCATTATGATATCCAATTCTGTATCTACAAGGAAACCTCTAGGCTGAAAAGCAGCCGATCAGAATTTTAAAAATATATAGTTTTTGTCCTTCATTCAACTCTTAATGGTCAAATATGATTAGAACTATGTTGCATCTCCTTTGGGAACTGTTTGAGACTTTGTCACCTTAGATTCCTATCTAAGAGAAATTATCTGGAGAAACTCCTCAGTACACGGTACCCTGTTATATAGATTTGTTTTGTCTTTAAAAAGACAGATAAATTATTATTTGGCCTACTGTGCCTTTTGAGTCTGAGCAATATCCATTCCTGATCTCGATAAAACTTTGACTGAAGAAAATGTATTGTATAAAGTAATTTGGCTTATTATTATTATTATTTAGTAAAAAGAGAGTAACATATTTGAAAAAAAAAAACAACAGAAAAGAAATGAAAGATTGTAATGCTATATAATTAACTGATTTTTATTAAGATGTTGGATTGTATTATTTGGAAGAGTTGATAATGAAAAATATTTTTGATTATAATAAGGGAATTTAACAAAATATTAGGAATTACATTATGTTGTAAGATTTTAAATTTAAGGAGTTTAACTTAGAGATGAAAAGGGGAAAAATTGAATTTTATTATTATTAAGATTAGAGATTAGGATGACGGGTAATATTGGTCTATAAAAATTAGAGAGAATAAACACTATGACAAAAAGGGAATATATAAATTGTGTTGGAGATGACTAAAAATTGTTTAAATTTGTGAACTGGCCAATACTCTGTTCAGAAAAAATACATTGTATGTTGTTTGTGTGTTTATGTAAAAAATTAAAAAAAAACTTTTTACAAAAAAAAAAAAAACTTTGGCCGAAGATAAGGAAAGGATTTAGGATCAAGACACAGCTAGTGTTTCTCATCTTTGTTATGTGCACTTTTTCCTTCCTTTGGCAATATTACTAGATTTAAAAACAACAACAACAACAACAATCATTCTACATAGCCCACACAAGACATTTTTATCCCTGGCCTGAATCAACATGTTATGCATTTGGGTGACACTACACTAGGCCACTCTCCTTTATGAGCATCATACTTCTATATGAGTTCATCCAGAGATTGCAACTGAAATCTTTAGTATATTACTAAAAAAAGCCTTTGTACACACAGTGCAACCTTATCCTATCTATTGTTAGAAATTGTGCATATTTATATGACCATGAGGTGACTTTGCTCCTTTTGCAACCAATTTTCAAAACCTCCCAGATGGTTACAAGATTTTTATCTATGGTTTCTACGACTGTCCAATATCCTGTTTGCCATTACTGCTTTTACCAGGCCTCCCTTACACATACGCACCCACAGATATAAGAAAGAACGTATGTCTTTTTTTGTGTGTTTTCATCGTCCACTGTATTTGATGTACTTTTAATGATTATTCTTGGTCTGTAAACACATACAATTCAAATTCTTTTTGTTTTGTAGAAAAATAGAGTTATCATTTTTATTTCATATTTCCTTTTCCTTTTGCCTTTCTATGGCTCAAACATATTTTCCCCCAGCCCACTAAATGTTTAATATTAATTTTTTTTACATTGGTGGAAAAAAAGTAGTCAGAGTTTTTAGACTATGATTTGTATACTATAGGAAAGACCTTACAATCTAATTAAAATGAGATACAGTTAGTCATGGCACAGCATAAAATGTTCCATTTATTTTTAGGGCCTAAAAATAGCAACGTAAGTACTAGCTTTAACAATGGGAAAGAACATACTTGCACTGGAAGAGAAGGCACAATCTCCCTTTTATTATTTTATGAAGCTCATTAAATGCAGCCTACTTCCTTTCTGGCAGTTTGTTGAAAAATCTTTGGAGAACAGTGATCCATGGCTTTTAAATGCCTCTGTAGTTCACTGAGTTCAATGTAATTGTTGCTGAGCCTGGGGAAAAAAAATGCTATGTGGCTACGTAAAAATGTACAAGAGGAAGAAATTAAAGACTAGTTTTCACAGCAATGAAGCTCATAAGACGACGCAGGTGAGGAATCATTTAATGAAAGTTCTCCCCTCATTCACATTTCTTCCACATCCAAAATAAAAGTATTCCTAGATAAAGGACAGTCAGCAACCCATATCTATGTAAATTTTCTACAGAGAAGGAGTGAGAGAGACAAAGAGAAATAGATAAGGATTGATCATGGTATGACAAGACTCCTGGAGTGTCAGTATGTATCCCTGATGTGGTCTAAATTATAAAGAGTGGTACAGAAGAAGATACAATGGTCAGTCTTGCTAGACAACCACTAGGAAAGACAAGATAAATGCAGAAAGTTAATTCAATTGTGTGACTTTTCATTTGAGGATGAATTACAAATTCAGGTTTAGCATTTACTCACAAACACAATGTATTGTATTTTCATCATAGAATCTGAATTCACCTGTGTTACTTACTAACATCCTGGTGAGACTTGATTTCTCTGGATACTGGATGAAGGCCCCTCTGTCCTATAAGCATTTAATCCTAAATGACATGATATTTGATTCTCTGGATATTTTCACACTGATATAAGCATCAGCACTATACAGATAGATAGATGTAGATATATATGATAGAGATAGAGATGGAGATCAGATGATAGAGATGCAGATATTGATGTAGATGTTGATATAGATTTAGAGGGGTGTGTGTGTGTGTGTGTGTGAGAGAGAGAGAGAGAGAGAGAGAGAGAGAGAGAGAGAGAGAGAGAGAGAGAGAGGGAGGGAGAGAGTTTTCCAGCTACAGCTATATGTGTGACATAGTTTTGTTCACTTTTCATTACTGGACTATCACTGTGTCCATGTGCCACAAAAATATGGCCACTTACAGTAGAGAAACTAAAGATTATACTGAACCACATAAAATTATATTTCTTTTGGCTATGAAGTTCTTTGGATTTTCACTTATAAAGTTTTGATATATAAGGGGAAGATGGGGTAATCCCATGTTAGTTATTTCAGCAGTAACTTCTGTGGAACAAAAGTTTTGTTGCAGAGCAAAAATAAGCAGGGCTTAATTACACTGAAACCCTTTTTCATATCATAGAATTTTTAAATCAAAAACTTCATACATGTCTTGTGCGTCAATAAAATAACAAGACAGACATTCACACCAATAAAATGCAAAGGATGAGTCAGTGCTATTTTGTCAGAAAAGATCAAAGAAATGTTGCAATGACATTTTTAAAATACCTTATTCAAAGCTTTTCACTCCTTATTTTAAGTTCAAGGTCAATACTGTATCACTTAGATGCTGATTGCTTAATGTAAAAACCATTTCAAAATCACTTTCAAGCCTTGGGTTTATTGGAGGAATGTTTAGCAAATTTTATGTCAAGACCATCAGGAAGTATTTCATTCACTATTACAGTTTTTGTAGGTGTGTCCACAAATCAGATTGTGGTAAAAGTAATAATTCAGGATGAATTATGAATTTTCTCTGCTCTCTCCCTCCCTCTCTCTGTCTCTCTTTTTCTCCCTGAATAATGCATGAATAATAATCAACTTTTTAAAATGGGCACCACAACTTATTCTTTGGAATAATTATTCTTTGTTTTATTGGAGCTTGATTTATTTGAGATAGGAAGAATTGTCATTAGGATAGCTGGCTTTCAATTGACTGCCCAAGAATATGTGCATAATGGAGCTCGACATTTCAAAAATTGTAAGAATAATGACTGCTTTGAACACAGATAATTTTCAGAAAATATCAGTGTTTCAATTTAGTACTTTTAATACATTTTGCAGCTCAAATTCAACCTGACAGAAAAGTTTGTTAGTCTGATTATATGTATGTGTGTGAGAGAGAGACAGAAACAGGCACATACTCAGAGAGAGAGAGACAGAGAGAGACTGAAAGAGAGAGACAGAGAGAAACAGAGACAGACAGGAAGAGAGAGAGAAAGAGAGAAATGTTGTCCATATGTTTCTGTTGTTATAGTGCTCCGAATACATGTGAAATATATGTGAAGAAAATAGAGTATATCTACCCTTAGATAATTACATTAAGTAATTGTACCAATTAACAACCCAACAGAAGCATTGAACAAAGCCTTTAATTTTTCTTTCTTAAAACCTTTTTGGGAGTTTTCAGGTCCAAATATGGAAATAGTGAAGGAAAGGCATGGCTGCCATCCACAGGGCAGTCAGCAATATCAAAATGATGGGCTCAACGAGAAAATCAAAGCCCTAGGCTTTTTTACATTTATTGTGATGCATGTGGCATTCATTAAAAGGTGTGAGGCTTCAATCATCCAGTCATATACTTCATTTTGTTGTCATTTATGATTCTTGTAGATTCCCCTCTAGGGTTCTCAGTCAGTCTGCTAGGTTTTTAGCTTCGTATTTTTTAAAATGATATTAGTTTTGAAGACAGACTATATCTCTAGACATCACTATCTCATATATGAGAATATCAGTTAGGGATTTGCCAATATGTGCTTCATGTTTATTGCCCAAAGCAAAGCAAGGTATGCAGCCAATTTGACATTGTTGATGACCTTTAGGATGTCTCTAGGTGACCATGTCTTTCCTTTGAGTCACCTAGACTATTCTATCTGGCAATAATCTATCCATGTTCTAGATGGATAACATCTTACCCAGAAAATTTTGTGCCTGGAAATTGTAAAGTTGCAACCTAATACAATAGATGTGTTTCCTGCTATGTTTATTCTGCTACTCCCAAGAAAAATGGAAAGTCTTTTGATCACAGAGCATAATTCATTTTGCTTTGGGCAATAAATATAAAGTATATGTTGAATTGTGTGTGCGTGAGCATGCAGATACTCAGTTATAGTGCAACTTTATCATATTTATGGACACATCTGTCTTTAATGGAATGTTTAATAGAACATTTTCCTCCTTTAACTTTTGGGATTGCAGCTATGTGCAGATCAGCCAGCTAAGGAATAATATTATTGATTTGTTTATCGAGGAAAGTTTAACTGTGGTAAAGAAATGCAGAAGAGAACTGTAGTAAAGAAAAGGTCATGATTCTCAAGTTCATCAGAACCATCTTAAAAGTTCAGAAAGTTAGACAATTTAATTGACCTTTTTGGGCTGAATTAGAATAGAATTCAGCGATTTTATACTAATATAGGTGGATGCTGGTCTTTATTGGCCTTACATTAACTTTTGTTGGCGTCATCCAGTAAGGGAAAATTTATTGAGCATATTAATATTTAATAAATATTACTTAATTTAAAATAGCTGATGCCATCATTTCCATAAAAGCAGTAAGTAAATTACTTGTTTTGTGACAAATAATTGTCTTTTCTCTGCATAATGGATGTGGGTTCTTAATACCAGAACTTCTTTAGCTTTTGTATTTGTAAATATGAGAAAGAGAAGGAGGGAGAGAGCGAGAGCGAGAGAGCTGAATTTCACTTTTGAGAAAATGTTATTTATGTTGCGTATAATGGAAGGGATATGTGAATGGATCAGTGATAAATATTATTGTATTGATTTGTATTAAAAATGTCTATCTTAAAGAAGTTGTGTCCATAATGAATCACAAATATGTAATTCAAAAGTGTATAAACTGTATGTTTCATTGTGGATGACCTTTTGCATGTGTTGTATTGCAAAATTATGTAAAATTTTAATGATATAACGATTTATATGATGTGAGGGTGATAGTGGTTATCTATAGTGTGATCTATGCATTCTTACTTCCCATAACTCTATATGGTCCATCAATTCTTTTTATAGAGTTATTGTTCTGGCCTAGGCTTCCTGAGTGAGTAAAACACACGAGTAGTACCAAAAACTTCTTTTATTGCAACAGCTTTGAATTCTGTTCATTCACAGATGAGTCCCAAATAGTTGTAAAGAGTCCTTTGGGATAAGGCTGATAATCACCCATCTTTATCTCCCTTGACATGCGCCAAAGACCTAATTGGCAAAGCCACACGGAGTCCAGAATCAAACAGAACTTCAGACTTTAAACTGAGCAGAATTAACAAGGTTGCTTCCTGTAAAGGCCCACGGGCCTTTGCTCCTCTTTTAAGTCTTATGGGAGGGGCCAATCATCTCCAAGCCCTACTCCCAAGTCAACCCTTTTGTTTTAACCGTTCTTGCCTTCTGGCAGCTCTGCGCATGCTCCCCATGTTCCTCTGCTTCACTGAGGTCCGACTCTGGAGGCTCTGGTGGCAGCACGTACCTCCCAGATGGCCCTTTCTCTTCCGCTGACGCAGAGCTCTCATCCGAGCCTTCCCCAGACTCCAGGACTGGTCCATGTTTCTCCCCAACCTCCTCACTGTCTGACTCTGCTGCCAGCTCTGCAGACCACTGGCAGACCACAACTGTTATATTCTTTTTGTTGAAATGCATACACATAAACACATACATGTATATATTCAGTGCTATATAGCTATATCTTCAAAATGTGTTTTTTTTCTTTCTGAAAAAAAGATTAATATATGTATAAACAGAAATAAATATCTATAGGAAAAACTCATACTACTCTTTAATTTCAATTTAATTTTAAAATAAATAAACTTTGACCAAAAAAACTCCAATATTGAAATATTACACTAAATGTGGACATATATTTTTCAACACCTGCAACTTGCTTATTTTCACTTAAGCTATTTTCACAAATAGGATTTTCAAAATGTTATATTTTCTACCATTTCTTTACTTTACCTCATAAATTCAATTACATACTTATTTCTTACAAGAATCTTGAAAAAAAATTCCTTTCTTTTTTTTTTTTTTCTGTTGCTATTCAACAACCTTTTCAGAATTTATGTAAGCAAAATTATTTCAGATACAGAGATTGCCATCACTAAACAATAGTGGTCATAAAGTGCAATATCATAGCATCGTCCTAATTCTGATAAAGGAGAATGTTGAGCTCAGTATTAAAATGAGGGGTCTTTGGTGCTCCCTGATTATGCTACCTAGTTTGGGTAATGAAATGTCTATGTCAGTGTTCCAAGTAATGCACCCATAGAAAGATGAGGCACGTAGATTCCTCAAGGAACCATTTATTGGATACATTATATTGACACATCTGGTGAAAACCGACTGCAAGTTCCCGTGGTTTTCACCTGACTAAAATGTGAATGTTTCCACTTTTCCCCAAGTCATCAGTCACATTGTCCAGTAGAGGTGCTGGCTGGTTGCTTGGTTATTCCATTCCTCCTCTTCCCAGCCACCTCTTGGAATGTTCTTGGTTCCCACAGGAAAAACCCCAGCTAGCTATTTCCCCACTTCCTGTCCCTTCTTCTTCCTTGTGGCAACCCTGAAGCCTCCCGGCCTTGACTTTCATAGAAAGGAATGTTATTATGACTACATATCACCCATGCTCCATACAATTCCCCCTCCCAATTTCCCACAGCAGTAAATGTGGCAGGCCTGAAGGCCCAAATGTAAAAGATGGCTTCCAGGTCTGACAGTGGAAGTAGCAGGAGTCTCAAGTAAGCAAATCAGGGGTGCCACATCTATGGCAGTGGTATGCTCCAGGAAAGAGGGGCCGGCCCTTGGAGGGATAGTCCAAGGTATATTTGCACAGGAAGGCCAGGAAATACGTAGCATGGCAGGGTACAAGCCAGGGGTGGGTTCTAAATTACTTTACTACCAGTTCTGTGGGTGTGGCTTATTTTGTGGGTGTGGTTGGAGGGTCATGTGACAATTCTTTAGGATTTAGCAGAGGTACTGGCTACCAGGCTTTTACCTGCTTGAAGAGCTGTATCGGTCTATCAATTTGTTTTTGGAAGCACCGGTCTACCCATTTGTTTTTGGAGGCACTGGTCTACTCATTTGTTTCTGGAGGCAGCGGTCTACTCATTTGTTTTTGGAGGCACTGGTCTACTCATTTGTTTTTGAAGGCACCGGTCTACCACCGCACTGCCTTTTAACACTGATCAGCTGTAGGGCAGCCCTTTGAAGGCCTGCAGCAAGAGTTTAAACAGTTTTTTTCCTTCTAGCCAATCAGCTGGGACTCCGGAGGCAGCAAATAGATTGGGGGTGGGGCCAAATAAAAGGTAAGAATAATGTGGGGGTGGGTGGGAGGGCCCAGGTCCCGAACAAAGAGAACTGGTTCAGTGACGTCATATCGTCACCGCTACCGACTCGGCTGAACCGGGCCAAACCGGGAGAAACCCACCACTGGTACAAGCAGAAGAAGGCTCAGTGGTGGATGGTGCAGTGTGGTATGAGCAGAGAAATGGTGGCTGAGAGAATGGTATGACATGGTGGTATGCAGGTAGATCAGGGATGAATGCTATAGTGCAGCATGAGCATAGGGAGGCTAGAAGGTGGATGACATGATATGGAGCAAGTGCAGAAAGGCTGGGAGTGGGTTGGGGCACAAACACAGGAAGCTTGGGGGAGTTACAATAACTACTTCCAACGTTTCCTGCCTGTTCCCCAATGACTGGTGAAGTATAAGTGTGAGCCAATTGGAAAGCAGCTGAGTCATGATCATGTGATCACAGGGATGGTGTGATAGCTTGACTTTGAGCCAGGGGTGAAATCCAGCAGGTTCTGACAGGTTCTGGAGAACCGATAGCGGAAATTTTGAGTAGTTCAGACAAGCAGCAAATACCACCTCTGGATGGCCCCAGAGTGGGGAGGAAATGGGGATTTTGAGGTATCCTTCCCCTGGAGTGGAGTGGGAATGGAGATTTTGCTGTATCCTTCCCCTGCCATGCCCACCAAGCCACGCCCACCAAGCCATGCCACACCCACCAAGCCACGCCCACAGAACCGGTAGTAAAAAAAATTTGGATTTCACCAGTGCTTTGAGCACTGGTCATAAGTACCACTTGTTCAATGCCATTGCAACTTTCAATGGTTCACTGAATTAGTGGCCAGTAAATGAGGACTACAGGTATAGGTGTGATGTACAAACAACCCAACATAATTAACAGAAATAAGTCTAAGATACAGTAATTTTGGTGAAAAATGAAAGAAAATATAATTCTTCCTTCTTTCGATATATAAATAATCCATGGGCATTGGGGATATCAGGTAGGTGATTTTTTTTTTCCAATCCTCTCCAAAAAAATAAACAAATCCTTCATTGGCTGTTCTACTGCATACACTTATTTTCGGAAGAAAATAGATCTGTTCTAAAGTAATGGTGTTGCTGTAGAACAAGCAAATCTATCAGGGTCAGTACAATCCATGTTTGTGGAGATTGGAACCTTGAAATATGTTTGGTATTCAAAGGATAACCAGCAACAAGGATGGATGAAAGAATGTGACATAGCCTTTATATTCTTTCAGGTTTATTGAGGAACCAGGAACCATTAACCAAAACCGTTTGAGATTATTAAAACAAACTTACATCCAGAACTATGTCATACAAAGAAATAATTGCTTCTATAATTATCCAGATTATAGAAAAACTAAAGATCAATTGTCTAAGAATCAAAATCAGTCATTTTTGCTACCTCCCATAAAACGGAAGAAATGTCCATGCCGGAAAATTGATAGTGTATAAATTGTTTCTTGCCTGTTTTTACTATATTGTTTTATAGTTTCTTTTTGGGTTACTGTATTATACACTATGATATATGATACAGTAATGAGGATCATTTAGACTAGATGAAGGGGATAACAACATTTTCCAGGTGAAGATTGAGGACTATTTCAGTATAAACACAAAATAAATTATATCTATCAAGACTAATACCAAGGAATGAAATTCTTTCTCAGATGTTAAAGTTTCCAAAGTTTTATTTTGATTCTAAAATACTTTGTATTTTCCAATTTCATTGAAACCATCTATCTTTTGGAGGAAAAAAAAAAGAGCAAGATATTTTTTTTCTTCCTCTACATCCATAAGTCTTTCATGAATTATTTGCTTTTATATTTATTCATTTTTTGTAGCTGGGTTCTGGGTTGATTCCTCTTTGCCAGTTTTAAAGTTCACATAGATTTCTGTAATGATTTTCACCTCCCATTGTGGTTTTGTTGATTTAAATTAGATCACCTTGTATTAAGTGATTATTACAACTTTGTTTAATTTATCTACATTTCCTCCTCCTCTTCCTCTTCCTCTTCTTCTCCTTCTCCTTCTCCTCCTCTTCTTCTTCTTCTATTTCTCCTCCTCCTCCTCCTCCTCCTCCTCCTCCTCCTCCTCCTCCTCCTCCTCCTCCTCCTCCTCCTCCTCCTCCTCCTCCTCCTCCTCCTTCTTCTTCTTCTTCTTCTTCTTCTTCTTCTTCTTCTTCTTCTTCAGCAATTGGTGTGGAGATTCTCAGTCATCTATCATTTATCTCCAGTCTACAACACAGACCTTTCAACAGTTCCAAGAAGGCTCCACACCCATTTGCACTATTCAAGTGACCCTGGGGCCACAGATAAACCTCTAAGTGACCTCGATGACTCTCTAGAGGGTTTTTTATTTGTTTCTTTAAATATTTGTTCCTGAGTTTTGTATGTCATTCTTCAAACTCAGGATTTTCCAGTGATAGTGAGTTTCAGATTGGTATCCAGAATGTTCAGTTAAATTCTACATTTATATTAATTCCTTTTAACAACTTTGTGAAATTTGAACATTTGAAATTTAAATAAATCAATATATTTCAAGGATATAGCTTTATTATTAGGACAGTTGCATTTAATAAATGTTTCATGAAAGCTTACAGCAATCAACAGGTTATATTGTGAAAATCTATTCTTTGTTTTTTACAATATAATGTACTTACTTATACTATATTTATATATCTGAACATGTAGCTATGAATTAAGAGAATTCACAGATGTCTATTCTGTGAGTTATGTATCATTTTGGAGGTAGAAAATTCACCAGAAACAGATAACCTACTCATTCAAAAAGTTTGTCATGAATTCCTAAGTTCTGAAAGTTTAAAGTTTTTAAGGTAAGAGTAAAACAATAAATAAATGCTAGAAGCTTGATCCTTTGAATCATTTAGAAGGGCATTTTGTATTTGGAACTATTGGAATACTTGAAAATTATCACATTAAATTCATTCATTGATTCATTGATTCATTCTGGTTACAACCAGAATGGGTTGTAACTAGAATGAAGTTATTTAAAAGTGATACAATTGAAAATTATTTGTTTATTTATAAAGTATTTGCCACCCATGCTGTATCTAATGACTCTGGGCACCTTACAACATAAAAATGTTGAAAAACATTAAAATCGTCCATTGTAAAAACATAGTAGGTAAAAATGCTGTAGACTATTTGAAGGAGTTTGGATTTTGGTGTATTATCTATGTGCATTCCTGCAGATGCAGGCCCACATAACCAACTAGCCTTTTTGTTAATCTGCTTAAAGATGCACTTCTGTTGCTTTTGAGATAACATTCCATGTACATCACTTAAACTCAGTTTCCCCCTTCTGATAGCATTTTGACCTTGCCTGTACAAATCTAATACCGTTTCTAATTTTTTTTTCCTCCCTCTACATCAGTGTTCAAGGCAGAAGGTGCAAACTCCAAAGCTGAGGAGAGGAGAGCAAAACAGAAAATATGGCAGGGTGATTGAATCTTAGTCTACTCTCAATGAGCAGAGAACTTTGGTTGACTGATGAGAGAGTCAGAATGAATTATGTCCCTTCTGTACCTTCTTTTTTAAAAAGAGTTTTTCCCTAGCAAAGTGTTAAGATTCCTTGACCCATTTGAAGCCTGCATTTTTCCAACAGAGTTGGCAGTATGACTATAGTGATTTTTGTGCGTCCTATGACTTTCATTGGTGAATACATTATATATAGTTACCATGCTGAAGGTGTTATATCTAGGACTGCATTGTTCCAAAATTGGTATCTCAGTAGTAGTATAATCGTTCTGGTTTGGAAAGCAGCAGGGGAAAAAAGTACTAAGATAACATAACTCTTTGCCCCAAATTTGATATAACTAGCCTACCATTCAAGTCAACAAGTTGCAAGATACCATTTTTGCAACTGGGTCCAACCATTGCTCAAGGCGGGAACCTAATATAAAATATTCTTGCCACATGAATATTTAGCTTCTCCTTACCAATCCTGTAGGGGACACGGTGGTTCAGTGGCTAAGATGCTGAACTTGTCAATCAAAAGGTCGGCAGTTCAGTGGTTCGAATCCCTAGTGCCGCGTAACGGGGTGAGCTCCTGTTACTTGTCCCAGCTTCTGCCAACCTAGCAGTTCGAAAGCACATACAAAATGCAAGTAGAAAAATAGGAACCACCTTTGGTGGGAAGGTAACAGCGTTCTGTGTGCCTTTGGTGTTTAGTCATGTCAGCCACATGACCATGGAGACATCTTCGGACATCGCTGGCTCTTCGACTTTGAAACGGAGATGAGCACCGCCCTCTAGAATTGGGAATGACTAGCACATATGTGCAATGGGAACTTTTATCTTTACCTTTACCAATACCAAGGGCAATAAATTCCTTTGTCAAACTACTCTTTTTTCCCTATAAAATTCAACTGGAATCTGTTTTCCTGTGACATACAGTATATACATTATTTGGTATCTTATTCTCTCAAATGCAAAACAAATTGTGATTCTTTTAAATAGCATCCCTTCTTGTTCTTGAAAACTGTTGTGATATTATTACTTTGTTCCTAGTTCCTTGAATCACTGCATAGAGTTTAATTTCTAGTTTTTTGATTATTCTATTTGATATTCACTGAATCTGTTCCAACACTTTTGCAATGCCCAGAAGTGGAACAAATAAATGAGATGGAATCTGACCAAAACAAAATAAAATGGGAATATTTTTTTTTCTTCATTTTGGAAAAGAGAATAGATATTTCTTTCATTAATTGACTTTTCTTCCAAGTTAGTTTTAGAAAACTAGATAACTTTAGTAACTTCAGGAAGTTTTGTTCTCCTTATAGCCTAGTTTCCCACAATTAAAACTTTTTACCTTCATAGAGCCTTTGCCATTGCATTTCTGTATTGTAGGAACATTATATTTCATCCTATAGTAATTCTTAATTAATCTTTGTCAGAACAATAATTTGGGGTTCCAACTTGAGCTGGGTCTGTGAGAGATTAAATAAAAATGAGATCCAGACAGCTGTGAGAAAAGAAGAAATATTTATTCCTAAAAGCAAAAACAGTTTGTATTTAGGGACGGGCTGCAGAGAAATGGGGTACAGGAGCAATTTTTTAAAGGGGGAGCTTATCCGGGGTGTCACGTGCTGATTCTAGGGTGACATTTGAGGGGTGTGTGTATAGGTATATTTATTTTTGTGAATATGCAGTTCCTCTGGGAGACATAATTTAATTAACTCTGTGTTTGCAGACCTTACCCTTTGATGTGTGGATTAGGTCTGGGTAATTTATTTTGGGGTTTGAAGAACTTTGAGAAAGGGATTTTCCCCCCCTATTTTCTATTTTTACTTGATTAATTTAGTTTCAGCTTGGTCATCAATTATCTAGGGGAGACACGGATTCTCAGACTATTATGGATTCTGTTAATATTTTAAGGGAAGATGGAAACAGTATAAAGAGTAAAATATATTTGATTCAAAACTTCTTATACCTTGTTCCATGTTTCACATATTTTTCTTCTGCTTTTCTTTTTATCTATTTAACCTAATGCATTCTAATCAGGTTCATTTGGAATATTAAGCAGTCAATCATCATCATCATCACACTGAAATTAATTAAACTTCCAACATTGTAATCAAAATTATATATTATGATATTCAAATGAAAAAGATATAAATTTTTTTTCTAGGAATTTTTTTTTCTTTTTCTTTGCTTACATCTGGTTAATCATAATTAGAACAAGAGGTGTTCCGAATCTTCCTCTGTACAATTTCATATGATAGCCGTGTTGCTTCTAAAGGTTGCTTCCTAATTATCTTTCCTTCCAACATATATCTGTATCTTATTCCTCATTTTACTACTTTTCACCCTCTTTTATCCTACTGAACTGAAAAAAAAATGACTGCATGTGTACCTATTCTATAATGCTTCATACATCAGTATAATTTTAGTGTATATTTGGCCAGGAATTGAAAAAAACAACAACATACAGTATTTCATTCAACCTTTCCTTTCCTTTTTTTTCCTAAACTTTTTAGTGGTTTTTGGCCAGTTTGTATTTTTCCAGACATCTCTCCATGATGTGGTTGAAGTATATGATGGGCCAACTCAGCAATCATCTTTATTATCTTCACTATCAGGATCACATTCAGGTATCTTATAATAGAACTGCCCTAAATATCTTATATATTGAAGTGACTTTTACGCTAGATAGTTCTGCTGAGCATAATTGGTTTTGAACATTGAAGAACAATCAAGAATGCATAAATTAAAAGATTAAATTGACGCTGTTATGGGATTATGGGGAATCAGTTGAAAGAAGAAGAAACAATGTGATGCGTGCCTTAGATTATCAGTAATTATTTTGTAGAAGTTGGGGGAAAATCTATATTTTTGTACAGTGAGGAAATGATTATTTGGGAATAATTAGGGAAATAAGGTGGCATCCAGTGTGAGTTGCTAATGTTTTTCTTTATTTTCCAGGCTTCAAACAAGTTTTTGTAACTATTCTAACAAATAAAAGAGCAGTAGTCATTAATATTCATCTATTTTTTTAAGATTTAAAAAGAGCTACAGCACAATAAATAGTTACATTACAGTACTTCACTTCTCTGTAATCTAAAATCCACTTTCCCATCAAAGGTAATAATTTTTAACATAATTAATCAGAGACAAATTCCATCTTATTTTTAATTAATTACAGATAACATGCAGTTCTTGTTGGAACTGCATCATGCAAGAAAATAAATGTATTCCCTCCATCGTCTAACCTGAGATAAATTCAACAAGCATCGATCTCATCTTCTACTAGCAATATCCTCAAAGCTGTAGTTAATTAAAAGAATCTGGAGCTGTGCCTACAGGCTATACATTCAGAAAAGAGTTTATGTAGTTTACACCTCAGTGATGATAATTTACATGCATATTAATGACAGGATTATGACATACAAAGATTTAAATTAAAAGATAGTTGACATGAATTGACACCACTATTTACACAAATATGTAGCTCATGGCATTCAGTCCTCTCAATTCCTGGCAAATAGATGGGGAAGAAATGGAGATAGTGACAGATCTTATTTTCCTGGGCTCCAAGATCAATGCAGATGGGGACTGCAGCCAAGAAATTAAAAGATGCTTGCTCCTATGCTATGGCAAATCTAGACAGCATACTAAAAAGCAGAGACATCACCCTGCCAACAGAAGTGTGTATAGTCAACGCTATGGTTTTCCCAGTTGCAATGTATGGCTGTGAAAGTTGGGTCATAAGAAAGGCTGAGCGACAAAGAATTGAGGCCTTTGAACTATGGTGCTGGAGAAGACTCCTGTGAATCCCTTGGACTGCAAGGCGATCAAACCGGTCAGTCCTAGAGGAGATCAACCCTGACTGCTCCTTAGAAGGTCAGATCCTGAAGATGAAACTGAAATACTTTGGCCACTTAATGATAAGGAAGGACTCACTGAAGAAGAGTCTAATGCTAGGAAAGATTGAGGGGAAAAGAAGAAGGGGCCGACAGAGAACGAGGTGGCTGGATGGAGTCACTGAAGCAGTAGGCGGGAGCTTAAATGGACTCCAGAGGATGGTAGAGGACAAGAAGGCCTGGAGGAACATTGTCCATGGGGTCGCGATGGGTCAGACATGACTTCGCAACTAACAACAATTTACACAAAGAAAATATATTATGGAAATTCATCTGAAAGTTATAAAAAAAGACTTTCCTGCCACTACACATTCATTCTATTTTAAATTTCACAATCCAGATCAATTTCACTTTTGTGCCAGTGCCAAGATGTTGGGAAACTATCAGCCAGGCAACTAGGAGGGATGAAGTGGGGAATTAGCCTTGAGTCATTGTGCAGCCACAAGAGAACTAGGACTGACCCCTCCCCCAATCATTTAATATATTCTAAATAACATTCTCCATGGAACCTTATCTCTTTCTTCACAAGCGAAGGAAAGCAGTCTGGGGAAACTCATGTGTTATAGGCAGAATTTAATCAAGTAGTAAGCTTGAACTCTTTGTGTGTGGATCTGGTTGCTTTGGCCTGACACAATCTGCCCTCATTATTGGTGAAAACTCTAAGCAAACTGATATTTGGTAAAGTTAATAGCTGTTCTCAGAGTGCCATTCATATTTCATGAAAGAAGCAGGGTGGAGTTATCTGCTATGTATTCTCTTATAGTATATTCTATTGAGCAGTGGTGATGCAGTGGTTAGAGTGCAGTACTGCAGGCTACTTCTGCTGACTGTCAGCTGACTGCAATTTGGCAGTTCAAATTTCACTAGGCTCAAGGTTGACTCAGCCTTCCATCCTTCCGAGGTGGGTAAAATGAGGACCCAGATTGTTGGGGGCAATAGGCTGTCTCTGTAAACTGCTTTGAGAGGGCTGTATAGTACTGTAAAGCAGCATATAAGTCTATGTGTTATTGCTATTGCTATTACTTGAAGCGCTCCTCTGGGGAAAAATCATCTTTACATTCCTTCTCCCAGAGCTATTCCACTGGAATTAAAAAATAAAATAAAATAGAAAAGTCCTTTCATTCACAGAGAGACCGATATAGAAATTACCCTAAAATGTTACTGGCATTTATTTGATAATGTTTCATGCAAACATATTTCAAAACACCGTAATAATCACTGATGAATTCAATGTATTTCACATATTTCATCTGGAGCAGCATATTATTTATTTATTGTTACTCTGTATATAAATTTAGCATGCATAGTTTTGATGTATTCCTTAGGATACTCACATTTATGTGTTTGATATGACCCAAGCAACATTTAGTAGTTTTGAAATTCTTGAAGAATTTAATTCTTCCATCATTTCAGTGAGATCTAGAAATATTTAATATAGGTAAGATTGGATTATTTTTCATGAAGTATTTTTACAGAATTATCTTTTCTCACAAAACAATCTCTGCCATAAATGAATATGAATTTTATGGACAGATTGGTGAGACTGTATGAAGAGTTCTGCTGAGACAGATTATAGGGTTCATATTTTGTTATGAACAGTTGATATCAAATTGTCTCTTGAAATAATATAAGTAGACCTTGTACTGTTGATGTACTCCACAATATAATGCAGAAATATTAGGGGATGATTATTTAGAATATATTAAAAAGGAATTATGCTTCTTCTGAACATTTTCCTGAAGTTGTTAGGGGTCAAACCCCAAAATAGGCAGTTGCAATATATCATTGTAACTAAATAGCATAAGTTTATTTTTAGTGAAACTCACTCCTAGGAAATCAATTTAAACAAAGTTCTAAAGAAATATAAAATTTTAGAACATTGTCCTTGGAATCACCATAAGAGAAAAAACACTTTCCATTGTTTACATGGATATTGATCCTTTTCCGCTGGTTCTTAATTTTAATAATAAATCTTAGGAAGATTTTTAAAATAAGAAATATTGGTTATTTCCTTTTTTTGAAAGAATTGTCATAGTTAGAGGTAGCTTCATTTCATATAGTTGGTATAGATTCTGCTTCTTCAAATTTGGAATTTACAGGCTTCTGCAAAATTAACGTCTATAGAGATAGTAGTAATGTTGTCCAATGTTTCTCAACCTCAGCAATTTTGAAACATATGAACTTCTGTTTCCATCATTTCTCAGTAAATGTGCAGGCTGAGGAATTCTGGGAGATGAAGTCCATACATCATGAAGTTACTGAGATTGAAAAACACTAATTTAAATTAAAATAACATTAAATCAAATCCCAAAAGATTGTTTCTTTTGAACCCTTTTCTTTAAAATATAAAGTTATATCCATTCTTACTAAATAGTCTGTCCCATTACTACTGATAGATCTTACAGATCAAGAAATAAATGTAAAATCCCAAACAAAACATGATTCATGAACAGCATTTTCATGTAGCTACTAGTTCCCCGTTTCACTCTCTTTAATTGTTTGCTTTGAAACAGTATAGTAGACAATTAAATAATAAGCAAAGGCCATTAATTTTTATAGACTGTTACTGGGGGGGAAAAAAGCCCTTCATTTTATATAAGATACTTACAGGAGGATAAGAATCTTTGAAATATTCAGCAAATGATATTGTAGGATTCTTGACAGAAAATTGTTTCTGAGGTGCAGTGTTTTTTTTTCTTGAGTAGGAGAATCCCTTCCACTGAGCTCAAGAAACCAGATAACTGTACGATTTACTTCAGTCGGACCTGTTACAGCCAAAGGATTTCACTTCGTTTATCAAGGTATGAGACATAAATGCCTCTAACACAAGCTGGCGACCCTTGGGCCGGATGCGTCATGCGCAGGCCACACCCACCCCAGCTCCCCAAAGGGGAAAAAAATGTCATGAAACGTCACATGATGGCAACATGATAGTGCGAGTTTGACACCCATGCTCTAATATGTTTCAATTAATTTGATTTGCTAATTTCCTACCTTTTATTGACCTTTCAGGGGTGTTTTTTTTTTAAAAAAAAATACCTTATTATTGTTATATTACTATGTCTGATTATTTTGAATGTTTTCATTATTAACATTCTGAAGAAGATATAGCAATATATAAATGATAGAAAATCTAAAGGTCACTGCGGGAATGCACTGAGTCCTAAACAGAATAAACTATATTGAATGTTGCAGCAGATATTTAAGCAGTAGCCCATAGATCTATTCCAAAGTTTTTATGCGTTTAACCTGAACCTCAAAGTTTAACCTAAAGTCTTTTTGAGTTTAACCAGAAAATCTGCCAAGTTAATAGGAATGCTACAAAAAAAAAGTTACTTTCTCTCTCTCTCCTTCCTCCCTCCCTTCCTCCCTCCATCCCTCCCCTCTCTTCCCTTCCCTTCCCTTTCTTTCTTTCTTCCTTCCTTCCTTCTTTCCTTCCTTCCTTCCTTCCTTTCCCTTCCCTTCCTTTCCTTTCCTTTCCTTTCTCTCTCCCTCCCTTCCTTTCTCCTCCCTCCCTCCCTCCCTTCCCTTCCCCTTTTTTTGCATTTTTCTGCAATGCTTTCATAATTTAAAAAGGGTTGAAATCTAAAGGGGAATAGTGATGACAAGACCTTTTTGCTATTTCAGTTATAATCTTATCTATTCAATCTAACCTTTTGCTCAGGTACATATTTCTATATCTGAATATAGACAGTGATAGTATATTGAGCAGTAGAACTAATTTTATTATTAAATATTAAAACATGTTCTTTGAATTTACAAGGCAATCTTATCCATGAAGAAAAAAGTAGGGGTAATCCAGTGTATATAAGAGTCCAGCTTTCCATTGTTTCTCTTTTTGTAAATGGATCAGACACTTTAAAAATAATTGCATGTCAACATTTGCTGCTATAATTTAGCCTTTATAAATCTGAATATTAATATGACAACCAGAGCAGGCATTCATAAAAATGTAGCTAATCAATTTAAATATCTACCCGTCACAGAAATAAGAATTTCGCTTTGTATATTAATTCAATGAAGCAGTACATTTCATATTATTTTGCGAAAAGCTTGATACGATTGTTCTGTTATATAATGGGAATGGAAGTTTTTGTTGCATTTCTAGACATTTGAGCCTCTTATTTGAAATTTAGGAATTATCTCATTTTCTGCCACGAAGCAGTATGCATTATCTCTAATGTGTTTCTAGCGGTTCCAAGAACAAGTTCAACGCAGTGCAGTTCAGTGCCTGAACCACGATTTGGAAAAAGGATTGGAAATGAATTTGCAGTTGGTTCGTTGGTTCTTTTTGAGTGTAATCCAGGCTACATACTCTATGGGTCAATAGCAATTAGATGTGACACGGTGCCCAATGCATTGGCACAGTGGAACGATACCCTTCCTACATGTGTTGGTAAGTAGCCAAAATTCAATTATTTACAGGGTCTATTATTTTTTACAGTATGAAACGTAGGATTTATTCTACTATCTATATACTTCAAGATAAAATGACCTGTTCATTTGAACCTATTATAAACCCTATAGCATTGTAACATCATGCTCTCCTGCTTTTGCCATAACTAAGAGGAAAGGCACACCCCTCAAAATTGAAAGGAACCAGCATGTTCTTCAGGTTGGTGAAGAACCTGTTTCATCCATGAACAGCCACATATCTGCATTTTGTTTGTTTGTTTATTTATTTTGCTTATTTATTTATATGCTTCTTCAATTGCACTTGAACCTAAGCAGAATACACAGCAGCTCAACTGATTAAACTGACTAAAATAAACCAATAAAACTGGTCAACTGATTAAAATAGACTAGTAAAAAATAAATAAAAAATACAACAGTAACATATTGGGGAGCGGGGCATGTTGGAACAGCACATATATTTGTCTCTACCTTATTTATTTTATTTTATATGGTCACCCATTTCAGAAAAAGTAACTTTGCATGGCATACAGCAAAAATATAATGACAGTAAACATGTCAAATCTGTTTCAGTAAAAAGTTTTAAGAAGCACACTATTGAAGTATGATTAGAACATTGTGAAAATAATTTTTTCCCTAGATTTTGAAAATACATGCTTGCGTTAATATAGACAAATCCTACTGGCTAATTTGAAAGGTTTCCAGACTCAGTATATAATGATGTATTTAATCATTATATTCCTTCAAAGATGATATCTCCAGAATTTGCTCATTCCTGTTTTTAAATCATTGTCTAGTGTTATGTTTCTCATCTTGGTGATTTGGAGATGTGTGGACTTCAAGCCCCAGAATTCCCCAATCAGCATGCTTGCTGTAGAATTCAGGGAGTTCGCGAGGTCCATGCATCTTAAAATTGCTAAGGTTCAGAAATATTAGTCTAGTCCCAATGCTTAGTATATTGGACAAAAAGGCAGTGGGCCTTTTTTCCCTAACCAAGACAGACTCCAAAAATGAGGACATTGTAGCAGCAACAGTATGAGAGGTGAAATTATTGAATTACTCCTAAGTAGGAATTTGGGCTATATTTTAGGAGCTACACTCATCCATCTTTGTTGACAGTTTCATCGGAATCACAAAGATTATGCTTTCCATAAGCACTGCAAGTTAAGCGATGCAGTGGAAGATGATTAGATCAAACATCTTGTTATTGAGTAATTGGTAGATCTAGGATTCAGGAATAGAGGTTCTTGTCTAATCTTCTGGGATATGGTTATGTATCACTGGGGGAGGGGGTATAGCTCATAGATTGCACTGGGACACTATTTTGTCTAAAGCTACTGTGTAGGCAGGTTTGCAGATCATTAAAGGGAATGCATTAAAATGTTACACATGATGTAGCCATCATCTGGGGTCTCTGTTGCCAGAAGATTCCCAGATCTGTTGAAAAAAAATATGTTTTAAGTGATTTCTGGAAGATCACAAAGATTGGGGCTAACTTCATCTCAGAAAGGATCAGAGGTGGGTTTCAGCAGGTGACCAGTTCTTTGACCAGTTCTGGAGAACTGGTAGCGGAAATTTTGAGTAGTTCGGAGAACCGGTAGTAAAATTTCTGACTGGCCCCGCCCCCATCTATTCTCTCCTTCCCAAGTCTCAGTTAATCAGGAGGAAATGGGGATTTTGCAGTAATCTTCCCCTGGATTGGGGAGGGAATGGAGATTTTACAGTATCCATCCCCTGCCACGTCCACCAAGCCACATCCACAGAACCGGTAGTAAAAACATTTGAAACCCACCACTGGAAAGGATGATGTTCCAAAGAGTGGATGCCATGGAAGTTTAGGCTCATCTTCTAAGTCCTATCAATTGGAATTCCTTAGCAGATGAGACTCACCACCTAATTTTCCTGCTGGACCTGCTGGGACAAATAGATATAATCAGAGAGATTGTGGTCTCTCAGATAACCTGGCCCCATTCCATGTAGGACTCTAACCCTAACCCTTAAATTGGTAGAAGCAAACTGGTAATCAATGCAACTGATAGAGCAGAGGTCTAATGTGTGTCCTTTACTTGTTTTACCACGTTTACCACAGTCAGAGTAACTGTTGTTATAGAGAAGCTTCTTCACAGAATGAATTAAATATTAAAAATTACTTTATTGTGGTAGTTGTACAAGCCCAAAATACTATTCATATATGTGCTCTGCTCTTCTAACATCAGCATGCATTTAGACAATGAATTTAGTAATTGAAATGCTACGCATGGACACAGCTTGCTGGCAAATACCTCAGTGTTTCCTTACAGATATCAATTATCAGTCATTGTGTCTGCTCTTGCTTTTACCAGTAATTATTTAAACTGTTTAAGTGACACTGACCTTTAGTTTATTCATGTAGTCCTTGACAGATTTTATCAGTTATGTGCACTACAAAATGTAACTCCTGTATTCATTACTCAGATAAGTTTCCTTCTTCTAAATATTCTTCAAGTTCTCATATTTGTATCTAATGAAATGAGCCACAGGACTTAATAATGCTCTTCTGCCAGAATGATATATTGGCTACTAATAGTGCTGATAAAACTTCTCATCAATCATTTCTTCAAGCTATTAAAACTCTAGCAGAATGTCGTATTTAGATGACAGCCTAATGTGATTATATTAGAATGTCTAGTGGCTTGACCAAAAGTATCATTCATATTTAGCATTAAATATCAATGCAAAACCCAACTGCATTCTTTCTATTTAGGTCTAATATTACTGTCACTGGGATAGATATCTGTGCTGGATGCAAATCATATTTATGTTGTATGCAAGGAATATATATGGATATTATTGTTTTGAAAAAGTCCAAAGGGTAATTTAGCTGTATTAATATCACTGATAAAATTTAAAGGCCTCAGAGTTATGTAATTCAAGCCCTAAATATCACACAGCAGTTCTTCAGCATCACATTTATAGCATGAACTACAGAACACACTATACAACTGTGTTCCCAAGTTCAATTTCTGGGTGATTGTTCTTAAAGTTTTCAAGGATTCACTAGGATCTCACTCTCAATTCCCATTCAATTATTATGTATTATTTCACATTTCATTTTTGCAGGGAATTCAGGATGCAATGGAAGATCTTCCCCAATATTATCTCCAGAGCAAGAATTTCCCAGCCTAGATAACTCAAATAAATATTTATGGTAACAGAACTAGATCTTAATAACTTCACTCTTTGCTGACTAAGGTTTATGGCCCAGCTTTCCTACTTGGCTGCTCATTCAGATGTTTTATACATCTTCTGTGCCAAGGAACATAACCTCAAGTCTCAGGACTACATGGAGTCGTAGAGAACCACAGAGAGGACCTTGAAAAATGAATGTGACAGTTGCAATGAATGTATTTTGGAAACACCTATGTGGGCAAGATTTCATTATTCCTTTGATCTCTATCAATAGCCCCAATATTTCAGTGCAATATGTTTCCTTACCTGGCCTACACCCTTAAAAAGCCTAACAGCATTTCCCAGTCCTCCCTCTTCTGACAAAAAGAGTTAAGTCTGGAGGTGGAGTCTTCCTAACCTCTTTTTTCCTTGGGCTTAAATCACATTTTGCTAACTGCCACTTTCCTTTTCCAAAATAATTTCTGTGGTTCTCTACAAATTCTGTGTAGCTCTGACACTGTGGGTTATGCATGAGACATATGAATGGGCTGGTTGTCTGCAGAGACCTCCCATTCCTTTGATATCCTCTCCAGAAGCTCTCAAAGTTGCTCCTGAATTTTATTTTTTTAAAAGAATAGGTGTATTTTTTTAAAATAGGAGAAATTATAAGTACATCCAAGCATCATCATATTAGGTCAAATTTTCAATTATCATTTTTTTTGCCTAGTTGTTCAGCTATAACAACTGCATAATGAAGTAATTTATCTATAAATAATTACAACAGTATATCCAGCTTTTGAAGCAATTTGATATGTTTCCAATATTTGAAACTGAGAGTCTGTTGTGTCAATGCTTTATTTCTTCAGTAGTTTATTTGCTTCCTATTTCTTTCCTCAGGTCTGTCTTGAATTTTAGAATTGTATTGTAAAACTGCTCCGATTGTTAAAGCTTGTAGTCATGTAAGCTTTTATTACATTGCATCTCTGTTTTGATACATGAACCATTTCCATAGTTAATGTATCTGCTTCCAGTGCCCTGTGGAGGTATTTTAACTAAACGTAAAGGAACAATTTTGTCTCCGGGATACCCTGAGCCATATGACAACAATCTGAATTGTGTGTGGAAGATCACAGTGCCAGAGGGAGCTGGGATTCAGGTAAAAATACAGATGCTTTTAATCTGTGCAAATGTTAACAGCATTTTCCATTAAGAGATTTAAAAATTAAGTAGGTCTACTTTTGTTTAACTCATAAACAAAGATATTATTTTGTGTTCTTCTTTCCACTTGTGAATATTTTTGCAGTTCCTTCCAATTTTTCAATCCCGATTTAATCCTTTTGCTTCTGAATTATTTTGATTTTTTTTCCATTATCAGGAAAATGATATTTAATTCCTTTTGATAGAATATCTCTATCTATCTCCCTATTCTATTATGAGTAATATGTATGCTTAATGGATAAGAAAGTGATTTGTAGAGAGCTTATGGAAAATATGACATGCCAAAGTTCTCCATCTATGATATAGGCACAAAATTTAACTCTTGTTTGTATAGATATTATGGTAACGACTTAAGCCAGATAAGAGAATGTCAAGTTTATAATCTTTGTGCCCCAGAGACATTTGCAATGCCTATGAGATAGACATACATGCATATATGTATATGTATGTGTGTGTTTGTGTGTCAGCTGCAGAGGGCAACTGTGATTACATAGAAAGAAACCTCGCTGATTTAGGTGCTACATACACATCAACATATATTCCTCACTTGGAGTTTGCCCATCAAATCCAAATCTCTGCACGTCTTCAAAGCATGCATACCTACATAAATACATGCTATGTGATACAGCTTTGGAATATGGTTATGAGAAAGTGTATGAAATGTGTTAATATTGAATAAATAGGGAAGATAAATAATGATCTTAATTTATAGCAGTTAATCAATTGGAGTGCATGTGTTTTAACGTTTTTAAAGTTTTGAATGTTTTAATGTTTTTCTTTTTAACATTTTTTATGGGATTGTTCGCATTGTTTTATTCTTTGTTGTAAGCCGCCCAGAGTCCCTTGGGAGTTGGGCAGCACAGAAATGCGACTAAATAAATAAATAAATAAATAAATAAATAAATAAATAAATAAATAAATAAATAAATAAATAAATAAATAAATAAATAAATGTGCAGCTCTTTAATGAGTGACATGAATCACTCATTAAATCACTTTGTTGGAAAAGTCATTAGTGCAGAATGACTAGTAGTCAAAGCATACGGTCCTGTGTCACATGGACTCTTTGTAAATATTGCTTTAAGGCAGCTGGTTATTTTTTCTCATTTGATTATACAATGGATTCTCTAGGAAACTATATTATCTGAGGCATTAGCAATTACATACACACACATGTTCAGAATTCTCTCACAGTAAGAATTAGCTGGTTTGCTATAATTTCTTTTTTCATCCAAGAGTTCAAACAGCATTAGAGATTTATAACCTTGCCTTAACTGCACTTATGATAACAACTAAAAAAGGGATAAAGGGAGTATTTTTTTATCACAGTCATGCAAAGACTGTTGAACCATATTTAATTTTGGTTTTGAGAAGTTAATTAACTGACAATGTGAAAACAATGTGGTATCTGCAATATTTTAAGCCATTTATCTAATTATCAACAAATTCTATTAAAATTCAAATTGTATCAGGCATCCTTAGTTTAAGAGCATTGGTATGTGAACACAGTAATGGTCAGGAGATTCAGGCAGTTCAAATGAGTATAAAGATTTATTTCAAGCTTACACTTTCTATAAAATGATACATTTGATTCCTCCCTCAGTTCAGCCTGGTCATCTCCTACTTCATGTGTCTTATACTTGATGATGGAAGTAAAAGAAATATGCAATAACAATGATGAGGAACATTCTCCTCTATAACTGTATTTAGTATTTTGGTTGATCATTGGTTTATAGAATATTTAATTATTCTACATTTCAAAACGTATGAATAATAAAATTATAAAATCAAGAGGGAATATTAGTCCACCCCTCTGCCATATGAAGAAATACAAATGGAAGTAACTTTGCAGGATCTAATCTAAGTCAGTCTAGGTCAGATTTAATCTTCTGAGCTTTCAGACTTGTGCTGGAATCCATTCTCAGGGAACTTCTCTCTACTGGAATGTAGAGAAGGGAAGTTCTGTCTACCAGAATGAAGAAACTTTGATAGATGATGAATCTTGAGATTCTCCTTGATTCCTATTGAATGGGAATCCATCATTATCTTCATAATTCTTCTGATGTTAGGAAGATTTTTCTAAAATTTATTCAGAATCTGACTGTCTGTAACTTAAGCCCATTGTTCCTGAAATGATAGAAAGCAAGCCTTGACTTTCTTGTGTGAGTTCACTTTTCAGATATTTGAAGAACATTGCCATAGTCCATCTTAAACTTATCTCCTCATGGCTAAGCATAACCAATCCCTCCTTCTCAGATGATTTAATTTCTAACTCTGATTAATCTTCCTATCTTTAAAGAACTTGTTACCACTTCTCTGAATACTTCTAAAAGTATGATATCCAGAACTGGAGGCAATATTTGAAATAGACTTTAGTTGGTTTACAATAAGATTAAAATGACAACACAAAACATTAAAACATTAAATAGGAACATTAAAATCAATAAAGATAGCTAAGGAAGAAATCAATATAGAACAGGTTAGAGATGGAGTCTCTTTTTTTCATCCACTAACCACCTCCAGTTTTGAATACCCCCATTGAGACCCCAGAACAATCAGCACACCCAGTTTTTAGGCCCCTGCAGAAAGCCAAGAAGGTTGTTGTGGATCTCACTTCAAGGGGCATGATGTTCTGAAGGGTGGAAGCCATGACATATAGCAGAGATGGCTAACCTTTTTGCTGTCGCATGCCAAAAATGGGGGGAGCGTGGGGAGGTCGCCACACATGTGCCCACACCCATAATTCAATGCCCCCCGCACATGTGTGCACGCTTCCCCCACTTTTGGCATGCAATGGCACAGTGGGCACAGTAGGCCCGTTTTTCACCCTCCCCAGGCTCCAGAGGCCTTTTAGGAGCCTGGGGAGGGTGAAAACAGCCTTCCCCACCCTCTCGGAGGCCCTCCAGAGGCCAGAAATAGCCTGTTTCCCGACTTCCAGTGGGCCCAGAAGTCTCGAAAATCACACTGCAGCTGAGCTAAGGCAACACTCGCGTGCCCACAGATACGGCTCCGTGTGCTACCTGTGGTACGCGTGCCATAGGTTTGCCATAGGTTTGTCATCACGGACATATAGGGTCTTCTCCTAGATACTGCCAGCCAGAATTCCTTGACCAATGGGGTACAGAGCATACCCATTCTGTCTGTATGATTGGGGTGGACCAATCCCTGCTTGAACCTGACATATGATCACATGACTGTTGGAAGTGGTAATGCTATAGGGGCCATGAAGTACCCATTCTGTGACCATTGTAACTTTGAACTGTTGTAACACAATCAGTCGTTAATCAAAGACCACTTGTATTGTGGAGTCTAACTTGCAACCAAACAAGCTATTACCCAGATCCCACTAACTGAGAAGTAAATACAGTGTACTGATACATAGCTAATTATAGCATCTCTGTTTTCAGCCATTGAGTAGTGTGTGTGGGAGGGGGATTAGAAAGGCAGGTTTCAGTGATTACAAGCATTATTGTGAATAAGGTCATATTTAGAAATATATTTGGCTGAAATCCAATATTTAGTCGAACTACATAAGCCTGAACGAACCCTCCACTACTCAATCATTTCTGGCAATATAATATGAAGTAGAACAATTCCATATTGTCTTGTAATTTTGCCCTATGTCTCTGTCCTTAATAGGTACAAGTGATAAGTTTTGCAACAGAGCATAACTGGGACTCTTTAGATTTTTATGATGGTGCTGATAACAATGCTCCGAGACTTGGAAGCTACTCAGGTGAATGAAAATAATAACTTCTTGTCTGATATTCTATTTTGTGGCAAAACATCAGCTTGTGTGCTAGGAATGAATGCCAAGTATAAAATATCTTATATCACATTTGTGTAATATATGAAGATGTTGAAATGCACCATTTTACAGAACATGTCAGACCACTGATTCATGGTACCTTCATTATCTAGTACCACCATAAATTTTTGACAGTACTGAAACTGATTTTATTCTGCCACAACAGAATCTCTATATTACAGGAAATGAACACAACACTGACTGACGTTCATGTAATATATTTTGAATGCAAGGAAATTTAAATTATATTAGTAATGATTTCTTTTTTAAAAAAGTGGATCTTAAGGATGCTGTGATACATAAGCTGAATGGAAGTTGAATGTTATTATAAAAATGCCAAGGTTTAATAAATATGGTACCAAACAACTTTTTTAACACAAAGCTTTTATATAACTTTGAGTCATTTAATCATCCCACTGTTCTTTCGCTTTCTCTTCAAATTAAGTCGTGACCTTGCAGTTCCTCCGCTTTTGATTCTTCCTGTTTTTCTCCTAAGCATCATTATTTACTCTGTATGTAGGTGGAAGAAGAAAAGAAAAGAAAAATAGAATAATAGTAATTTGCATGCTAGATCGGCCGTGACTTTTCCATAGATCTTACGAACAGCTGAAGCTATCAACTTCTTCAGCTAGTTTAAACACCTCTGTGCTATGCCAATTTTTTTTTAAAAAAATGTGGTATCTATGTTTTCCAAAAGTTTTTAGGTGCTTATAAATTGAACATTTTTGATACTCCAAGGCCCTTTCACCTTATGGAATCATTGTTTTGTTCAGCTTTCAACCTTCACTGCAAAAATGTTTGTCATCACATCACTTCCTTCTGAATTGTTTTACTTTTAACTATCTTTTTTTACCGTTAGGGAATACTGGTGCCAGACATTTCAGTATTGCCAACCAAAGTATTCACCAATAACAATGGATTCTCAATTTAGAGGACAATAATAAATTGCCTGGAGAGATCCCAAACTTACTGGTCCATCTACCCACTTCTCTACCTATTTATGATGACCACAGTTGGTAGCAGCAGTTATGCCTGGAAGCCATATACAGTACCATTTGATTTTTCTGTTAACACTACAGAAAAATGCTGCAAGGAACAATTGAAATTGTAGCTAACTCAAGCTACAAGGACCAAGCAGAGAGCTAGAACAAATAGCAAAACTGCGGACCTTATCAGAACTTATTGTCACTTTTATTTTAAACATTAATTTCTCGAATTAACCTTTCTCGTGGTGCTATATATTATAATTGTAGGTGTAAAGTATTGATCAGCTCCAGAGTGCAAATTTGATTTGTTTGTGAGTGTGTGTATAAATTAATTTGTGCATGCAGTGCAAATTGGGTTTGTGTTTTCATGAACTTGGCATAATTAAAGTGTACAGCAAGGATCCAACTATTACTAGCAATAGTAGAGAGATAGTAAGTAATAGGTATCTATTGTGAGGCATACATATAGAAAGAACTGAAATGGTTAAGAGCCTGCTTCTTTCTCCTTTGTGTGGAAGTACATTGAGTGTAGTTGGAACAAGGCATTTAAGAACTATGTGTGATAAACAAGGAGGGTGGATGAAAATGAATGGTTGCCAAACATTGGGAAAAATTGTGAAATGTGAAAAATACATATATATATATATATATATATATATATATATATATATATATATATATATATACACATACGTATATAATCATCATCTTTTAAGGACCCCATAATCCCTTACGGGGTAGAGTCTGGGCAACTGAATGGAGCTAGCAGAGCGTTTAACAGCCAATGTGGTCATTCCTGTTGCCAATGTGGAGTTTTGTTCAACAGATTTATTCTCATTGTGCCCAGAGAGAGAAATATCTGCCGCCACCTAGGATCGAACTCACAACCTCCTGATTGTGAGGCGAGAGCTCTACCTCTAAGCCACCACACCACTCCACATATGCATACATACATATGTACATGAAAATAGGTTGCTTATAAAATTGCCAATATGGAAGAAACAAGTTGAGGATTTGATCACAGTTAGAGAATGAATGAGGATTGCATTACAAAGGATTGAATTGCCAAACAAACATAGGAAAAAAATAGTACAGGTAGTCCTCAATTTACGATCACAGGGGAGACCAAAATTTCTGTTGTTAAGTGAGACATTTATTAAGTGAGTTTTGCCCCATTTTACAACATTTCCTGCCACAGTTGTTAAGTGAATTACATGATAAGTTAGTTGTTAAATGAATCTGGTTTCTCCATTGACTTTTCTTGTCAGAAGGTCACAAAGGTGATCATATGACCTGGAGAGACAGCAACGGTCATAAATATGAACCAGTTGCCAAGCATCTGAATTTTGATCACATGATCATGGGGTTGCTACAAAGCTCACAACTCTGAAAAACGGTCATAAGTCACATTTTTCAGTGCCTTTGTAACTTTGAACAGTCACTAAATGAGCTGTTGTAAATCAAGGACTACCTGTAAATGTATCAAGAGGATGGGAAGACTGAAAAAGACATAGATAGATGGACTTGATAAGATCCTCATCGGTGCGGTGGAAGCTATTACAGTTTGAAAGATATAATGATATGGAGAGGAATTGTGACTGGTGTTCATATAAACTAGATGTACTTTAATTTCACTTTTTGCCTTCATACTTTTCAGTTCTTTAATTTACTACTTCAAAGTTGCTTTCTAAACCTTGCTTAACTTGAAAAGAAATGAAATCTTTCCAATCTCAGTCACTAAGAACCAAGGTGATTGACTGGATCCTATGGTTACTTTATAACTGAACAAAAACTGTCTATTAAAAGCACTCTTTTGAAATGGATATAAATGGTAAACTGAGACGTTGCTTATATTTATAGGTAAAACTGTGAAATGTGGAAAGAAATAGCAGAATTAATTACAAATTAATAACCTGGAAACTTCTTTTTTCCTCCCTAGGAACCACAATACCTCCACTTCTTAATAGTACATCCAACAATTTGTACTTAAATTTTCAGTCAGATATTAGTGTGTCGGCTGCTGGCTTTCATTTAGAGTACACAGGTAATGTAATTGCAATATATATTGCCATTAGATAGACCTGAATGACTTTGAAAATGTAGACATTTACACTTCAAGAAATTAAATGTTGGTTCTATTGAAAGAGTGGGAATGATAATTTCATGAGGTAGTGAATTTTGATACAATTATTCTGGCTTTAATTATGTACGTATTGTTTTGTACATATAAACCATTAAATTCATGAAAGAAAGGGAATAACAAAAAATAAATATTTCACCACAATGATCCTATTCCCTACAAAGAATCCCTGAGTCTGTATTCATTAGGATTGAGCATTCAGAATATCTGAATGAAGTATTCAAAAATGAAAGGGTGGGGGAATGGAAAATAAACAGGTAAGTATTAAAAATATATGTGGAACATCAAGCACTTTCAGCAACAGACAGGAAAAAATGAATCATTCTGGGATAAAAAGGGAATTTGTCTTAACTTGTCTCTATTGATCCTTTGAAGTAGGGGGGGAAAGGCTGCCAATTTTGAATGACCAAGGTGACATATTTTTAGGCAAATTGTTCCAGATCTTACGCAAGGCTTAAATTACATCTGAGACCATGAGTCAACTTGTTATCCATGAGGTTAGTTAAATTTGTCTGACTCATGGTTTATATTTTGTACTATTGAATCTTGTTGGGGAGAGGACAATGACTAAGACACCAAGCAGGGGAAACAAAGAAAATTCAGGACAGCAATAAATCACTTAAGATTTATTTTTCATATCTCAGATCTTTTATGTGCTTCTTACTTATCATTAAATGTTTATTTGTCAAAATATAACTTTGTTACAGAATCCATTCCTAGCATTCAATTGTAACATCAAATATAAGCTTAATCAATTCTTGCTTGGTTCCTATAGTGTCACTTGCATGTTTGAAACCAAATCTGAGTCCTTCCCTCTATAATAAAAACAATCATCATTTATCTGAAGAAGCCTGAGTAAATGCAAAAGGCTTTTTCTCAAGAATGCATGTTATAGAGCCGAGATGGCGCAGTGGTTAGAGTGCAGTACTGCAGGCTACTTCAGAGGACTGCTAGCTGCAGTTCAGCAGTTCAAATCTCACTGGCTCCAGGTTGACTCAGCCTTCCATCCTTCCGAGGTGGGTAAAATGAGGACCCAGATTGTTGGGAGCAATATGCTGACTCTCTAAACCGCTTAGAGAGGGCTGTCTCTATGACACGGTATATAAGTCTAAGTGCTATTGCTATTGCTATTTTCTCATTGTTCCATATACATCGAAGAGCCTGAGTATCTGATAGGTATAAACAAAATCAGACATATCATCTTCCATTTTGTAGCCATTTGTCTGATCTATGAAAATCCCTAAAATCTTCAATCACAGTTCCATTTTGTAATATAACTAGATATTCTTAATTCTTAGTTTTTTTAAAAGTAGGAATTCTGAAAAAGGTGTATTATCAAATCATCTTCCTCCATTGACATGCAATCCTATTCTTTTATTTTACGTTTTACTGCCTTGCTGGCTTTTTTTTTTTTAATGTTCAAGTAATTGGTTGTTTGAAAGCTGGAATGGTACTTTGAAATATCAGGAAGTTGTCACAATTATATATAGATCTCAATATTTGATTCAGTCATTTTGTACGGAATATATCTTGCAGTTGTCTAGCTCTGTTAACTACTCACTTACTCAACAATGATTTAAGTGACATGGAATAACTGGCAATATTAGGAAGTAGACGAGCCACAATTCATAATTTCTGCACACTTCATCTCTTTGTCAAAATTGCACACAGTTGATGAAAGTGAAATGAAAAGAAGAGGATATAGATAACATAATTTCTAGTGTCAAGTGAAAGAATGGGATTCAAAACTCTTATCTCGGTCTCCAAAAAGTCACATTAGATAAAGTTTGCTCTGTATGTTAGGGGGGAGGAAGGATAGTTTGTACGTGTTTGGGGATTATTCAACTCTTTATATAAGAGATGGGGCAGACTCATGACCCATAATAGACCTCTCTATATTTTTTGTGACCCATTCCATTTTTCTTTCTCTTCTTAGTTCTTTTGTTCATGTCTCCCCTTCTTATTTCCATTTTTTTGGTGAAGATAGCTTTACCATTAGTGATGGATAGCTTTACCATTATTTGTAATGGCGTCCTGTATTTCATCTGACAAACATTTTTAAGCAGTTTCTTTGTCTTCAGACACTTTATTTAAATCCCCAGGCAAAAGATCTCAATAGAACAATAGGATTTTCAGTAGCAGAGCTATTAGAACCAAGAAATAGGTGTTGTTGTTTTTTGAAAAGTTAAACAAGGAATGAATGTCTTTCCTGATAAAACTTAGTAAAATTGCTCAATTTATCTTTTTCTTCTTGTGCCATATCCGGACATTGGCGATCATGTTTGCGATCCTGTTTTTTTCAACACACACACCCAAAAGTGATGCTAAGTTAACCAGTCCTTTAGATTTTGAAGCCATGATGTTCTTCTTCTGCCTGCACCTCATTTGCCTTCAATCTTTCCCTAGAGGATTAAGTGAAATATGACATATTTTTCCGGGTGTCGCACCACGTCCAAAGTATTCTAAATTTTGCTTTTTAATGGTTTTGATGATTTGCTTTCCCAGGTGGCTTATCACCTCCTCATTTCTGATTTTGTCAACTGCTCAATTTATATGCTCCCAGATTTGATGAATAATTATGATAGTGGTTAGACCTACTTATCTTTTATTTTCTTTATCTCTCATTTTCATATCCTCCATTGCAGATAAATGATAACTACAGGTAGTCCTCAACTTAGACTACAGTATGGATGCTCCAATGGTCATAAGTATGAAAAACAGTCATGTCACTTTTTTTTAGTGCCCTTGTAACTTCAAATGGTCACTAAATGAATGGTTGTAAGTTGATGGCTACCTGTATTATGGTAATGTAGGGAAATCATTTTATAAAATTATCCATTAATTTCATAGGCTAGAATCTACCTCAGAGGCATCAAACTGGATGTCTTATAGGGCTGGATCACCATTGTAATTCTCCGCGGGCTGGCCGGAGAATTGGGGGAAGCCAGGATGGATGCCTTCTGAAGCACCCTGCTGGCCAAAATGGGGTGTGTGCCCTGCACTCTGTTTTCAGCCTGGACAGCCTCCTGCAGCACTGTGCCAGCCAAAATGGGGTGCAGAGGAGCTGCACGCAGCTCCCCATGCCCCATTTTGGCTGCCAGATGCACCAAGGGCTGGTGCCTCTTTTCTATTTCCAGGCCAGCCTTGTGAGCCAAATTTAAACACCTCACAAACCACATCCAGCCCGTGGGCTTTGAGATTGATACCCCTGATCTACCTGAAACTTTAGACAATTAAACAGGAAGTTGAATGATAATGGGATACATATAATGATGATAATCATTGCTTCGTTCCCTAAAATATGTGACTGTTTTTTGTGGCCAACCATTTTTATTTTACTTTATTTAATGGCTCATTAATTACATTAATTTATACTCAAATGATCCATTTTCCCCCCAGAATTAATTCTAATAATCCGTTATCTTGTTCTATAGGTTTGAGAGAAGGGGGACAACTATAAAACAACAAACATATTTTTTCTTTCCTCCATTTACTCTGTGTGTGTGTGTGTGTGTGTGTAGAAACATTTATACAGTTAACAAATTAATCTAACAAGATTAACTGGATTCTTTACCATGCATACACACTCTCTGTTTATTAAACAATGAATTATATATGAATCGTCAACATCAGTCTGAAAAACAAATTTGATGCTATACTTGAACAATATAATTAATATCACTGATTAGAGAAAAAAAAGATTGTATGACATATGGAGCTTATTCCCAACTGGACAAGCCCATCCATCTTTCTGTGTTGGAAAGATGAACAAATGCCTTTCCTGGTCCTAATGATTGGACTGACTTATTTTTTGATGGCTCTTTAAAGGCAAGAATATCCGTGCTTAGAATGAATGTCAACACATAAGCTATCTCTGCGTCTCAGAGTGCTCCTCTTTTGTTTCTGACATTAATTGTGGTCTTAGATTGAGGTCCTCAAGAGACCAGCTTTCCGTTTAAGCCTCAGTCCCAGTTATGGCAAAACATTTAGATCTCTTTCAGCTTCATATGAGACGAGCTGTCAACAGCCAAGTATCAGACTTTGACTACAGTTGCTCCAAAGCTTTGAATCCAGCTTTCTGTTGACATGGGAAACTGTTTTTCTCTTCCAGCCTTTTGGAAAGGTTGTAAAACCTATTTATTTTGAAAAGCTTTCAGCTTCTGCTGCTACTTGTTGGCTGCTGAGTTTTATTTGACTCTGAGTTTAGAAAAGCTTTCTTTTGTTCTGCTTCATATTTAATACTTGATGTTCCATCCTTGCTTACTGTATTTTAAATGTTTGTATTGTTCAGCTTACGTGCAAAGGACTTTGAACAGGAGTATATAATAATAGTTTATATAGCTCAGTGAAAGGTTTGCCATGTAATATATGGATTTTTGAAACACATTTTTAAAATCCAGGATGTTTTATTTATCCTTCCTTTTATCCTGTGAACAACCTTTGGCCAACTGTCCCTTCTAGAGGCACTTTCTAGGAGGTACAGTTGAAATACAAGTGCCTGAATTGTGATCATGGGGGTGATAACAATGGTCGTAAGTGGGAGTGGGAGCAGGTCATAAATCACTTTTTTTCAAGATGTTGTCACTTTATACTGTTGTTATACAAAGGGCTGTAAGTCAAGGACTACCTGCACTTTATTTTCATACTGTTCTGTTAGAAGATCATAATTCTGCTTTTTCTCAAGGAGTCTCAAGTTTTTGTTGAAACTCCTAATTTGTAAAAAATATTTAAAGATTCATATTTCAACTCTACTTAGGTACAGATGGTAATTAGTCTTCTTCTTTGTCCATTGCTCTACATTTAGCCCTTTTTCCTTTTCCAAGGCAGTATCATGCACTTGGCTTTTGTTGATGGATTTTGAAAGTCTCCGAAAGTGACAGGAATCCAATATGCTTGTATTCTGTTAACTCTGAGAATGGTCTGTCAAACTTTTAAGACTCATGAAGTTTCTAGAAGGTAGACAGTTTTCAATAATTCTTTATTATTGTGTTACTGATTCAAATCTCCCTCAGTATGGGAATTTTGTTAATGTTCTGCTTTTAGGTCAGAATCTGCATAACAAAGGATAAATTTGTTTTGTCATTGTTAAGTTTTTTAACTTTCCACAGCTATAGGTTTGGACTCCTGCCCTGAACCTCAGATCCCAAATAGTGGAATTAAGATTGGAGATAGATACATGGTGGGAGATGTCGTTTCCTTCCAGTGTGACCAGGGATATTCTCTCCAGGTAGATTTTTTTTCCTTCAAATTCAGATGTATTATAAGATGTTATTGTTTCTGTAATCTATCTAAAAATAAAACCTTTATTTGAAAGGAAAAATGTACAAATTGATAAAGATTGAGTTTTCTGGAGTTACTATAGCTCCTTCAAAATATGGTGTTAGATCCAAGACATGTGAGGGGTTCCTTACTGATAGACACAGTTGTTTTAAGGAACACCCACTTGTGGCAATGTCATGAATCTTTGAAAATATCAGTAGCATTTTAGGGGGGGAAACATGGAGGACTACAATGATTATAGGTGCAGGAAGAAGAGAAATTAGGGATCTACTAAACAAATGTATGTTTATATTTATTGATTTTTTCTATATTCTTTTTTCCATGTCTGTCTGTTGGTCTGTCGGTCTATCTGTCTATCTATCTATCTATCTATCTATCTATCTATCTATCTATCTATCTATTTTTATATCTATCTATCTATCTATCTATCTATCTATCTATCTATCTATCATCTATCTATCTATCTATCATCTATTTCAAACCATTTCTCTTTCTCACAAAGTTAAAGGCATCAGCATATTCAACATGTTCACCAAAACATTATTGTAGGAGCTTCTGACATTACTTGTTAGAGCTTTTAAATCATCACTAGTTCTATGTCTGTTTGTGTATGGTTTTGATTTGTTTTAATGATGATTGTTGTTTCCAGATCCCTAAGTGAAAATGTAGTTAGGAATGTGAAAATCATATTTTACATGATTCAGAGAAGAACATCCAATCAGTTGTCCATATGATAGATAAGAAAACATTACCCGTTGTACTCCATGGACTATGCCACACTTGCCATATTCCATCAATTCTACACCTTCGTTGGCCTTTGTTCTTTGCCGTTTGGCATATATGTTAAAGTTCAGTAAAGCAGCATTGTCTATGCAATGAGCTCCCTAGCTAGCAGGGCCAGAATTTGGAAGCATACGAGGCATCCAATGGAGGTTTTTATGCCAATGACTTGCTAATGCTGCTCCAGCCAAACCAGACCATAATTGGTCCTACTGATGAGACCTCGCCAGACAGTTTGGCTCCCAGGTTTACATCTCAGGATGCAAATTATGATGCCATTTTTTGTTGTGCATAATAAAGGGTAGCACAGAACTGTTACTTGGATAATTTTAAAATGTTTTGTCATTTTATAGGGACATTCACATATCACCTGCATGCCTGGACCAGTGAGAAGATGGAATTATCCTATTCCGATTTGCTTAGGTATATCTTTCAAATATAAACTTATTTTTTTTTTTAAAAAAAAGGATATGGGACAGCTACAGTAAGCATGTATTAGAAGTTTATTTGGGAGTTGTATGGTGTCTTGATGGAGGGATGGAGGGAGATCCATGATGTGAACAAAATACATTGTATTAAAAAAAAAAATGCCCAAATACGTTTTTTCCAAAGATAAATAAAAACATTGTGGTCACTCAAGCTTGATACATTGATACAAAGGGAGTCTATGACATAATACAGAGTAGGGAGTGCTCTGTTCAGTATTTCAACCCCTTTCCCTGTTAACGCTATTTCATTTTCTACTCCCTACATTACCTTAATCTTTTCTACCTACCTTTTCTACCAGTTGCTCAGAAGAGATAGAGCTTGTGGCTAAATTTGGATCAAAAGAATAAGGAGTTGTAGATGCTGCTGTCTTCAGACCCTTGAATAAACTGTGTTAATGTAAATAATTGCCTAACAGAAAAAAAAATCCCATTCTTTTCAGTGTATTTCTTTAAAATGGTGTTCTTAAACTTGGCCATTTTGAAATGTGTGGATTTCAACTCTGAGAATTCCCAGCCAGAGCTCTCAGAATTCTAAAAGCTGAATTCTACGCAGCCAGTTAAAGAGAACATGGTTTAAATCAGCTTTTTTCCCCCACTTTCATTTGTAGCGCAATGTGGTGGTTCCATGTCAGACTTCAGTGGTGTGATCCTTAGCCCAGGATTTCCTGGGAATTATCCCAGTAGTTTGGATTGTACATGGACTATCAAGCTTCCTGTTGGGTTTGGTAAGCCTTATTCCCTTTACTACCATTTAGCAGAAGTGAAGGCCTATTAAATATGAACCTCATTTAAAACTAGGCATAACAAATATTTATTTACCAAGTTAGGTCTCCTCACCATGCATTGTTGAACATGAATTTAGGCTGAAATTGTTTGGAGCATTCAGTTTTATGTTTTGTGTGTTCATTTCAAGGAGCTTCATAGGGTTTCAGAACAATCTTCCATAACAGTCAGGTGTATCAGAAAGTGGAATATATTGAATATAAGAACATTAGAAAGGCCCTACTGGATTAACCCATAGCATATATACCCTGTTTTCCCCAGAATAAGACATCCCCTGATAATAAGCCCAATCAGGCTTTTGAGCGCATGGCAATAAGACCAAGCGCTTATTTCAGGGTTCAAACAAATATAAGATAGGGTCTTATTTTCGGGGAAACATGGTACTCCACTATTATTTGAGACACAATGGACAAATGGATATACTTAGATCTGTTTTTCAACTTTGGCTACTTTAAAATGAGTGGACTTCAATGCCTAGAATTCCCCAGCCAAAAAGTCTACACACCTTAAAGCAGTAATGGTTAACCTTTTTTGGTGCTGAGTGCCCAAAGCGCGCTCGCGCGTGCGCAAATGCACACGCGCATGCCCCAATTCCCAAGATGCAATGCAAGCGCCCCACACATGCGCTTGTGTTCCCTGCACATGTGTCCCGGCCCCCGTTTTGGTTTCTAGGTTTGTGTAGGAGGCTTTTCAGGCCCAAAAATGGGCGCGGGGGGGGGGAACTTGCGATCTTTGCAGTTTCTCTCTGCCCCCCCACCCCACCCCCATGTGCTCAGGCTTTCTCCTCCATTCCTCCTCCATTCCTGCCTTTCCCAATCTCTGCAGTTTCTCCCCCCGCGTCCCCAGGCTTTCTCCTCCATTTCTGCCATGGAGTGACACCTGCAGAGGGTGGGACCTGCAGAGATCAGGGAAGGCACAGGTGGCAGGAATGCAGGAGAAAGGTAGGGCGCAGTGGGGGGAGAAAGGTAGGGCGTGCTGGGGGGGAAACTGCAGAGATCGGGGAAGGCCCTGCCCCGTGCATGGGCAGCAGAGACCCAAAGAGCAGCTGGCCAGCGGGAGGTGCACTCACATGCACAGTGGAACTGGGCTGGGATGATGGCTGGTGTGCCCGCTGAGAGGGCTCTGCGTGCCACCTGTGGCACGCATGCCATAGGTTCGCCATCATGGCCTTAAAGCAACCAATGTTTAGAAACAGTGACTTGGATAGCTCTGAAGCCTAGACAGAAAAGTGATTTTTTTCCCACAATCAGTTTCAGCAAAAACTTTAAGGCATGCTTGCTAAATCAGGCATTGTGGAATTTTAGAAGGTCTGAGAAAAATGAATGGCTTTGTGCTCAGTTCAGGTGGAATACCTAAAGGTACTTTTTCAAGAGGCAACTGGACTTTCTGGTTTTTCTTTGAAGACGTTTCGCTTCTCATCCAAGAAACTTCTTGGATGAGAAGCAAAACCTCTTCAAAGAAAAAATAGAAAGTCAAGTTGCCTCTTGAAAAAACACCTTTGGGACTAACCATGACCTGGATGACTGAGAATCTCCATAGACATTCAGATGGAATAGAGCCCCTATGCTCTTCACTCTACTTTGGTGTGCCACTTCAGCTGTGGCCAGGGTATTTTTACACTGCTGCCTTGTGTAGTTTGAGGTGGGGGAACACAACTTGGATCTTGGAATGGAAGAAGTTATTCTAAGTTGGATGAGCCAATGGGCATCTGGTGTTGGCAGTGGCAATGGCAGTGGCAAAGTGTATGGAGAAGTTGTGTACTTTCAAAGTCAGATACATTTGGTTAGTAGTGCTTTTCTGATGGTACAAAGCTCCAAGAAAAGAAAACATTGCTTATGGCATTGTTTCATATTAGAAGATTTTTGTTTTGTTCTGTTTTAATTTAATGTATTTATGTTTGGTACATGCCGAAGTCCCCACAGCTCAACCCTGAGCTACAAATATTTGAATGTCTCATATATTGAAAACAAACAGATATTCTTTTTGGTAGTTTAGTCTAATAGTGGAGTATCTTCCTGGATTATAGCATAGGTAGTCCTCAACTTGCAACCATAATTGTAAGTGAGTGAGCCCAAAATTTCTATTACTAGATGAGGCATTTGTTAAGTGAGTTTTGTTCCATTTTACATCCTGTCTTGCCACAGTTGTTACATGAATCATTGCAATTGTTATGGTACTAATGCTGTTGTTGAGAGAATCTGGTTTCTGGTATCTGAAGGTCGCAAAAGGGGATCACATGACCCTGGAACACTGCAACTGTCATAAATATGAGTCAGTTGCCAAGCATCAGAATTCTGATCAGATGACTGTGGGAATACCGCAGTGGTTGTAAGTGGGAAAAACAGTCATAAGTCACTTTTTCAGTGCCATTGTAACTTTGAATGGTCATTAAATGAACAGTTGTAAGCCAAGGACTGCCTGTATTAATATTACAATGTTGGATTTTATCCTGTTGATTTTAAAAAAAAAAAAAAACCCAATATTTTCAGGTGTGCACTTGCAATTTGTAAACTTTTCAACGGAGACAATCCATGATTATCTGGAAGTTAGAAGTGGATCACCTGATGTTAGCACCGCAATTGGTAGACTCAGCGGAACTCAGCTCCCTTCTTCCCTTTTCAGTACAACGCATGAAACCAGCTTATATTTTCACAGCGATTATTCTCAGAACAAACAAGGATTTCATATTATGTATCAAGGTGTGTGATGACCTGTAACCTTTTTTTTGTTGTTGTTGTTATAAATGTTAATAATGTTACAATGCAAAGCACATTATTAAAAACAGTGAGAAACTATAGAAATATAAAGAACGGCTTATTTTAGTTTTTGGTTCACAGTGATTTCATTTCAAGGAAATCATAGGATAAAATAAAGTGGAATAAAATAGACCATTAAGTCCATTATCCCAAATTATAGCATTACCAACAGATTGCAGTCTCGTTTGTGTTTGAAATGATCTACAATGTTACTTACTAATTATTTCTCGTGATAATTAGATCCACTATTTACTTTTGGGAGCATATAATCACACACACACAAACACACACACACACACACACACACACACATGCAATGGTACAGTTAAAGTACCGTATTTTTCGAAGTATAAGATGCACCAGGGTATAAGACGCACCTACCTTTTTTGGTGAGGAAAAGAAGAACAAGAAATCTGCCTCTGCCTCTGCCTCTGAGCAATTTTGCCTCATTGCAGCAATCAGCAAATAGCCTGCTTTACTTTCATTTTCGTTTTCAGCATAGCTTGATTAGCACAAGGGGAAAAAAAAATCTGCTCCAGCAATTTATCTCCTTGCAGCAAGCAGCAGAGCCCTGTGCAAAATAGCTGAGAGCAAAACAGCTGAGAGTCGAGGCCAGTGAGTGGGTGGGGCTACATTCGGTGTATAAGACGCACCTAAATTTTCACCCCCTTTTAGGGGGAAAAAGGTGCGTTTTATACTGCGAAAAATATGGTAGCCGAACAAAAACCTCCCCATTGAAAAGAACAGTTTCTATGAAACCTGGTTTCTTTTTCCTGACCAGTTTTCTTCCAAGTTGGCAGTCCTCATAAGATATTATGAAAATGGATGATTTCAGTATGTGAGGTTAAATAAAATTGGTCTTATAAATAATTTGTTGTGTGGTGTGCCTCCCATTGAATTCAATTCACTATTAATATGTAAGCCCAAACAGATTTTCCAACAGTGCATAGGTTTTGTGTGCCAAAGGGGATTTATCATTATTACCAGACTTGCCACAATTTAAACCTTTTAATAAAACTGATCTTTGGTTCCATTTGTTGAGAAAGGTATTTATTTATTAGATATCAAGTGTATTGCAGAAATGCGAAGCCAGAACTGAAAACTTAGATGAGTAAGATGTCTTCAATTCCATGACATCATGGAACGGACGCGGTAGCTCAGTGGCTAAGACGCTGTCGATCGAAAGGTTGGCAGTTCAGCGGTTCAAATTCCTAGTGCCGCGTAACTGGGTGAGCTCCTGTTACTTGTCCCAACTTCTGCCAACCTAGCAGTTCAAAAGCACATAAAAAATGCAAGTAGAAAAATAGAGATCACTTTTCGTGGGAAGGTAACAGTGTTCTGTGTGCCTTTGGCATTTAGTCATGCCGGCCACATGACCGTGGCGACGTCTTCGGACAGTGCTGGTTTTTTGGCTTTGAAACAGAGATGAGCACCACCCCCTAGAGTCGGGAACGACTAGCACATATCTGCGAGGGGAACCTTTATCTTATGGTTATATGAGTATTGTGTACTCATATAACCATGTGTTAGAAAGAGAAGCAAACAGATTTGTGTGTGTGTATTTGTCAAGAAATACCTTTCATGTGTGTGGTACACCAACATATTTATATATATTTTTCCCCAGCATATCAATTGCAAAGTTGTCCTGATCCACGTCCCTTCCGAAATGGATTTGTTATTGGAACTGATTTTACTGTAGGACAGACTGTTTCATTTGAGTGTTTTCTTGGATACACTTTAATTGGAAATTCAGCCCTTACTTGCCTTCATGGAATTAGTCGTAACTGGAACCATCCTCTTCCAAGGTGTGAAGGTATGTTTTCGATAGATAGTCAGACAGATAGACAGACAGACAGACAGACAAAAAGATAGATAGATAGACAGACAGACAGACAGACAGACAGACAGACACTTTATAGTTCTTATGTTTGGTTTTGATTTTTTACAGCACCAGCTATTAAAAGCTCGAATATTGTAATTTAAATTCAATCTTTGAAAAAATAACTATAGTCAACTGATTGAAAGCAGGACAGGGATCTATATCAGGGGTGGGTTCTACTTACCTTTACTACTGGTTCTCAGTAGGGAGTGCGCTGATCACCGTTGATGATGTTGGGGCGGGTGGCTGGAAACTCCCGCCGGTTTTACTTCCGGTTCTATAAAACTGGACAGAACCAGGAGCAACCCACCACTGATCTATACATTAGTTTGACTGTTGAGCAACAGAACGACATCCAAGGAAATAAGAAGAAAATTGCTTAAGGGAAACAGCAAATATTTCAAAATCTGTTCTCTAATTGATTGCAAATCACATTCATTGGTTCTACACTAGACTCTTGGCATGCCCAATATCAAAGATCCACATTACATTTTGTTATGTCTAGTAAGCCAAATACATGGTTTTATATTAATATTCCCGCTGCAAATAAACTATAGCAATTTAAGTCAGACTGACTAAAATTGACTGACTGGTATTGGAAGCAGCTTTATGAATGCTAACTTTATTATATTGCATGTAAGAAGGGGTAAGAAGATCTAATCCCGATCCTATCCGTCTTTTAGATTTGGTTTCAATATGGTTTTAAAATCTTAACGTGTGTCGTTTTAATGTTTTAATATTTGATTATTTTTCTACTTGTTTTGTAACTGATAAACTGCCCAGAGTCACCTTATAAGGGAGATGGAGCATAAAAATTAATTAATTAATTAATTAATTGTCCATTAATTAGGTGACTCTGGGCAGCTTATCAGTTACAAAACAAGTAGAAAAATAACCAAATATTAAAACACATGTAGTTAGTTGACTAATTAATTAATTAATTAAATATGATACTACTATTTGTCATTTTGCAGAGGGTTTTTTTTTCTTTCCACTTTTTGGTTTATATATTATTAAACCAAAAAGTGGAAAGAAAGAAAAAACTCTGCAAAATGACAAATAGTAATATCACATTTAATATATATATACTGTATATTAGTTGAAGAACATTACAAATGTGAAAATGGTTTAATAATAAGAACGTATGTTTGAATTATATATAAGATATATCACTATAAGAACATGGATTTATTGAGCATAGGGTGCAGCTAAAAAAATGATGCCTTCAAAGTTGGGAAAACTTTGTGGTTCTAGAATTGTAGCCTTCGATTGATGATACAGGTTCTCTTTCCCTTGATGAACAATTTCTGATGTTCTTCATGCTGAAAATTTTTCATTTTAATTAACTGTTTAATATTATTTTATAAAGTGAAGTTAAATAAAACAAGGTTTCTAAAAATCCATAATATGTGTTTCAGTTTTGTTTTGCTTTTTTGGGGGGGGGCTGTCTGTATTTGTTATCACTAACAAATTATTATTTGTTATTTGGTTTTGTTCTTTTTATACTAAAGCAATAAAATATATATTTTCCTATTATCTTTTTTTAGAAAATTCATAAATATTATGAAATTACTACACTTAACTTCCTTCCTTCCTTCCTTCCTTCTTTCCTTCCTTCCTTCCTCGTAGCTCTTTGTGGAGGAAACATAACTGCTATGAATGGTACAATATATTCACCTGGCTATCCTGATGAATATCCAAATTTTCAAGACTGTTTTTGGCTTGTAAGAGTACCACCAGGAAATGGCATTTATATCAATTTTACTGTTCTTCAAACAGAACCAATATATGATTTTATAACAGTTTGGTAAGCAAAAATTACCGTAATTTTTTTTATTATTCAATAAGTCATGCATAGGAACAAGCAAAATTACTAAATGATGAATTTAGAATTTTGATTAATTTAGCAGCTCAGATGTTTGATGATTTAAATATTGGTTTACTATTCTAAGTATTCTATAAGAATGTTGTCCCAACTAGTAAGCACACTATTAATATTGTTCACTATAAGTTAGGGTTAGAGTTACAGTTAAGATCTTCAGCAGTATCTTTGAAAAATGTAACTCTAGGATTACATGTTTATAAAATTTACATTATGAATTCTGTAAATTTATGTTCAAAAGACCAAACCTATTAATAAGGACCACTGAACATAATTCCACCTGCTTGTGATAAAACACATTTAAGGTTGATACATCACTGACAAATACTTGCTTCTCAATCAAAATTCACATTTATTTCTATAGTTCTTACACATTTAGCATATTGCACTATAATATGCCAAATGTCTCCTTATTTCAAATGTATGAAATAAAACATAGTCCAGACATTATCTATCTATCTATCTATCTATCTATCTATCTATCTATCTATCTATCTATCTATCTATCCTGTTTCCGTAAAATAAGACATTCCCTGATAATAAGCCCAATCGGGCTTTTGAGCGCATGCGCTAAAATAAGCCTCCCCCCCAAAATAAGCCCTCCCTGAAAATATTTAAACAGAGCTAAAAATCAGATAAGGGGGCAAGAGGAGCCCCATCTTGCTCCACATGCCCCAAAATAATAAGACCTCCCCGAAAATAAAGCCAAGCACTTATTTCGGGGTTCAAAAAAATATAAGACAGGGTCTTATTTTCAGGGAAACACGGTTTCTATCTAAATATTTGATTCAAACGTATGAAATAAAACATAGACCATTCATTGTCTGTCTGTCTGTCTTTCTTTCTGTCTGTCTATCTATCATCTATCGTCTATCTATCATGGTTTTTAATAATTGCAATATTAACATCTAACCATTGAAATTTAGTTACTTAACATGAAGGTTCTAAGTTTGTATTTTAGATTTTGCAGTGCAGCTTTCTTATTAAAAAATCCATGCAAAATATTCATTTTAAATGTTAAACAAATATTTTCACAATGATTACTAAATAAACACAAAAACAAACATGTATTTGAAGATACGTTAATATTACAGAAAACAGCAAAGATTTATGTAAATTAAAATAAAAATGTCTAACAACTCTATAAACATAGTTTTCAGAATATCAAACATCTATAAAATATATTAGAAAGAATCTCGTGAATTCCAAAATGTGCTCTCTCTGTGTGTGTGTGTGTGTGTGGGTGAGTGAGTGTGTAAAATACCATGTTGCATATCACATAATGGAAAAGAGTATGAAAAGTTCAAACTACTATAAATCCCATATTTCAAACAACAAGAGGAAAAATATTATATTTACCATCCTAGAGACTTCAAAACTGAGCGGCCAGAGCAAAATGAGAAAATAAATATTCCTACAAATACAGTATATCAGGGGTAACAGAAAATAGGTATAAACAAAAATAATGGAGTGGAACTTTATTTTAGCTAAATGCAAACAATGGTATGTTCAGTCTAGGCTATTTGCTTTGTATGATGATTTATTAGTTTTATTTATTTGGATTCCAAACAAACTGATTGTGTTTTCCAGGATCTACCTCTCCACATCTGTTGATGTACATTTCAGTGTACATTTCATCTCAAGTTCCATTGTAATGAAAAAGAAAAATAATGTAAAGGCAAACAGATGCTCTCTATGAATTTAGCCTCATTTCATTTCACCTGTGATGTGCCTTGAATGTTTTCTTAAAGCAAATGGAAATTTATTTAACTGTGAGATTTCTTCCTTCCTTCCTTCCTTCCTTCCTTCCTTCCTTCCTTCCTTCCTTCCTTCCTTCCTTCCTTCCTTTTTCCCTCCCTCCCTCCCTCCCTTCTCTCTTTCTCTTTCTCTGTTTCTCTTTCTCTCTTTGTTCTAGGGATGGACCTGAGCAAAATTCACCACAAATTGGTCAATTTAGTGGCAACACTGCATTGGAATCTGTCTACAGCACCTCAAACCAGGTTCTAATAAAGTTCCATAGTGATTTTACAACAAGTGGCTTCTTCGTCCTTAGTTACCATGGTGAGTGTCGCACATCTGAAGGATATGTGTGCATGTCTATTCTTTTCTCTTTTTTAATAATAATAAACACAAAGGACATATTCCTAATTGGATTGGTAAATTATTTCTGCTTGGCAGTAATAATTGTATGACAGTAAACATGAGGATTTATAAGTAGGCCAAGAGGTAGAATGAGAATCTAATAACAGAGCAGGGCAAACTTTGTACCTGAAATGTCCCATTGGCATTGAGAAAATCCCTATCAATCAATTGCAAAAGGCAGCTTTACTTGGAATAGTTTCTATGATGATACCTTTAACACCATAAAACAACATCATCTTCCAATACAGGTCCTTGGGAAGGACTCAATAAGTGGAGAAAAATGCCAAATCCAGTCTAAGCATCTGGCTGAATGTAGAACGAACCATAATAATGATACATTGATTTCTATAGCATACATCAAGAGTAGAAGGAAGCAAGGAGAGGAGGACAATACTTTGAAAGTCATCTTATTCCACCTTTTGTTCATTACAAATTATATAATGTAGCATTTTTTAAATAAAAGCACCGTAGCATTTTAATAAAAATGGTATAATATAAAATGTAGTACAGAGGTACAAGTTCTGTGTAGCCTTTAAGGAGCACACATTTGGTAGATATATCTGTTCAGACTAGTGGTGGGTTTCAATTTTTTTTTACTACTGGTTCTGTGGGCGTGGCTTGGTGGGCATGGCAGGGGAAGGATACTGTAAAATCTTCATTCCCACCCCACTCCAGGGGAAGGTTACTGAAAAATCCCCACTTCCTCCCGATCAGCTGGGACTTGGGAGGCAGAGAATAGATGGGGCCGGGGCCAGTCAGAATTTTTACTGCCGGTTCTCTGAACTACTCAAAATTTCCGCTACTGGTTCTCCAGAACTGGTCAGAACCTGCTGAAACCCACCTCTGGTTCAGATTAACAGTTGTGAATCTAATTAACAGAACTGATAGCTAGAATATATTTTATCAATATATGTTAAATATACCAACAAATGTCAATAAAGGTGTTTGTCATAAATGTTATGAAATGGATGCATATGTTCCCTACAAAAACCATAAAATCTTATAAATCTAATAATTTGTCATTTGTGAGCAATGTTAGATGCAAGCTAGTGTCCCTGTAATTTCTTGTATATATTTTTTTCAATACTAATGTGCTTATTGTTACAATATAAACTGGAACGGCGTGTTAATTGGAACATTTCTGCTACTTTCATAGCATATCAACTTCGAGTGTGTCAACCTCCACCTAGTGTACCTAATGCTGAAGTTCTGACTGAGGATGACGAATTTGAAATAGGTAAAGTTAATATTTATATAGACAACCACATGCATGCGCAGATGGTGCAATTGCGTGCGCAGCGCACGGTGGGATGCAAGTGTGAAAGCTGTGCACATGCACAGATGATGTGGTTGTGCGTGCAGCGTACGGGGGGCAGACGAAAGCTTTGCGCATGCACAGATGGTGCAGTTGCGCGCGCAGCACATGCGGAAGAGCCACACATTACACGGATGGCATGTGCGCGCTTTGCACAAACCTGTTTGGCACTCGGTGAGTAAAAGGTTGGCCACCACTGTACTATAGCAATAGTAATAGTAATAGTACTTAGACTTATATAGCACTTCACAGTGCTTTACAGCCCTCTCTAAGTGGTTTACAGAGTCAGCATATTGCCCTCAACAATCTAGGTCCTCATTTTACTGACTTCGGAAGGATGGAAGGCTGAGTCAACCTTGAGCCTGGTGAGATTCGAACTGCCAAATTGCAGGCAGCCGGCAGGCAGCAGAAGTAGCCTGCAGTACTTAACATGGTTGTTAAGTGGATCCAGCTTCTCCATTGACTTTATGTATCAGAAGGTTGAAGAAGGTGGTCATAGATGATGCTGGGATACTGCACCTGTCATAAATACGGGCCAGTTGCCCAGCATCTGAATTTTGAACATGTGACCAAGGGGATTCTGGAAAGGTCATAAGTGTGAAAAACAGTCACAAGTCACTTTTTCAGTGCCGTTGTAACTTTGAACGATCGCTAAATTAATGGCTATAAATCAAGAACTATGATAGCTAGATAGTTAGATTTTGATAGATAGATAGATAATGATAGATAGATAGATAGATAGATAGATAGATAGATAGATAGATAAATAGATAGATAGATAGATAGATAGATACCATGTTTCCCTGAAAATAAGACCCTGTCTTATATTTTGTGAACCCCGAAATAAGTGCTTGGCCTTATTTTCAGGGATGTCTTATTATTTTGGGACACATGGAGCAAGACGGGACTCCTCTTGCTGTCTTACCTGATTTCCAGCTCCGTCTCCCTAACCCTAACCAAAGGAAATGGCAGGGACTGGCTGTGCATGCATTTAAATATTTTCAGGGAGAGCTTATTTTCGGAGGGGGGGGGTATTTTAGTGCATGTGCTCAAAAGCCCGATTGGGCTTATTATCAGGGGATGTCTTATTTTAGGGGAAACAGGATGGATAGATGATAGATAGATAGATAGATAGATAGATAGATAGATAGATAGATAGATAGATGAAAGAAAGAGAAAGAGAGAGAGTCATATTTTTCTTTCCCAAAATAGAGTGCTTAACACTTAAATTGGCTTGTGGCAAAAACAGTATTTTCTATTTTTAAATTGTTCACACACCTTGAAGTAATTTCAGCTATTCAAGGCTGATTTTATCAGTAATGAAACTGCATCAAGACATCCTATTATAAAATTCCCCAGACACTCCAGGTATATCCAAAGAGCCCTTTTCTATTTTTACCATAGCCATACTTTATAGTTATATGGTCCCTCTGAGATACTTCAGTTGACTGCTGTTGTAAAACCTTCTGCACTCTGTGGCATTCTTCATCTGGCCAATAGGGTTTGGCTGTGATACTAAACAGCAAAATGTGCAGATGGAGGAGGCAGACATGTACAGCCAGAGGCAATTTGATGTCCATTACCTGGTTAAATGCTCAAGACTATTTTCCTTAAAACCAGTTTGCTTGTTCGATCAGATGTTCCCTTTCTGTAAAGGTTTTAAGAAATCATTCTGCTGCTTATGGGTACAGCTATTTCAGATTGTGTTCTCTCTAAAGATGTTGACGCTAAAGTAGGGAAACATTCAGATATGTGGAAAATAGAATATTGGTAAATACTGCCAAGTACCACAGCTCTGCAAAGAATTAAAACAAGGTTTTTTTTATTAAATGTTAGGCTCTCTAGAAGCATGAAAGTAGCTATGTACTCTGGAAACATTTAAATGCTTGAATAAAATCGCCAAAGAATGTTTTCTTGATTCTCTATGCATTCTTTCATATACATAGAGAACATTTCTGTTCAGAGCAAGGAAGCAAAAGTGCAATGCAAGCACAATTGTGCAGAGCATTCACAGATGTGCAAGATTTCCAGAGGATGGGCTGCTTTAATGCTCTAAAGAGGCATGTTTCATTTAAGCAACATGTTTTGCTATATGTGCCTTTCTAATGCATTGCACTATCCTATCAATTCATGCATAGTAATTAATTGTAACATCTATAGGACAGTTCATGTATTTAGTTCCTTCAGTTTTAATTATAAAATGCATTTATTAACATATATAAAGTGTATTGAAAGACACTCTAGATGGATAAATAGACAGGGAGACAGACAGACAGACAGACAGACAGACAGATAGATAGACTGATGATTGATTGATTGATTGATTGATTGATTGATTGATTGATTGATTCCGGGGAAAGTTACTGTGCTTAGGAATGTTCAAAGTTCAAGCATCAAATGTACTATATAAGGAAATATTTAGAAGAAAATGGTCACCAACCAACTAAAAAAAAATGTAATGTAATAAATTGTCTGTGGGGCCTGACTTTTGGTAATCTATTTATCTACGAGTCTATCATGGGAAAAAATCTATTTATGTGGTTATGAAGAGTCAACATTAACTTGATGGCTATTATAGATATATAATTTCTGAAACTAGTACTAGAAATAAGAAAAATAGATGTTCTTTTTTAATGGCTGAAATAGCTACAACAAAATATAAAACTTTTCAACTCCACAAATTCATGATCATGCAAATGTGTGAGTCACATTAATAGCATAGCTGGCATGAAATGACAAATTAGGTGGCTTATTTGCCACATCATTTCCTCTGTCTAATGGAACCTATTTGTGCTAGTGGTCATTTTCACATTATATGGGGTGGGAAACGTGCTTTAGTAATCAATGCTATTGTCAACACTGAAAGTCCAATTAATTGCTGTTTAACTACAATCTTTCTCTTTTCCTCCTTTTTTTATTATGCAGGGGACATAATAAGGTACCAGTGTCTACCAGGTTTTACATTAGTTGGTAATGAAATTCTGACATGTCGACTAGGAGAGAGATTGCAGATGGATGGCACACCACCTTCTTGCCAAGGTTTTAAACTCTTTTTTAAAAACTCTTTTTAGTATATATTTGCTTACTTTGATGTCCTGCATGTACTATTTAGTTAGCATTGATAAACACCAGGGAAGAGTCATATATATAATGGGAATACTGACTAAGTTTGAATTGAAGTTGAGGAATATCCAGGAGGCAAATGTGAACCATCCCTGAAAGCATTTATTCAAAAGTGGTTTATGTGCATTGCCTTCTTATTTCCTTTCCTTTTTCTTACCCTGTGCTATGGGTAAGAGAACACAAGTAGTATTGCAGCCATGGTCTTCTCAATCATAATATATGGCTATTAAAACTAGACCATCAGAAACAGTGAATGATGAAAATCTGGTGCCTTAAAACTGTGCTTCTGGAGAGAATTGTTGAACATCAAAAAGAGCAAATCATTAAATACCAGACACAGTAAAATCAATTTGTTCACTGGAGCACTAATAATAAAGATAAAGCTTAAATATTTTGGACATATACTGTAGAACAAGAAGCTTTTAAGAAGCTGTTTGGAAAATTTGATGGCAATCAAGAAAGAAGCTGACAAAAGGTGAGATGGCTGACTGTAATTACTGATGTCAAAACAACACTTACAAGACTTCAAAGTAGCTGACAGACAATCCTGGCAAATAGTTGTCCATTAAATCATGAAGAGTCAGAAGTGACTAAACAATTGAGTGACCAGGTGGCTAAGATGTTAGACTAGGATTAGAAAGATCCATGACTGAAGTTCATATGTAGACATAAAAATTCACTGAATGACTTTGGGACAGTCCTTATTTTTTAGCCAAACTTATTCCTCATAGTTGTGGTAGATTCAAATTCAAATGATTTAAATGTTCTAGATTGGCACCAGCTCTCCTTTAGTTTTTATGCTACAAATAATATAGTATTCTTTTCTTTTGAGGGTGCTCCATGAAATTCTATTCATTTGGTAATCCATACCTTTAATAACTTGTTTATTTCAAATGCCACTTGACCCTTTTCAATCAAAATAATAATCAGCCATTTGTGGGAGAGAGAGATACTATTTAGCAAAAACTTTCCAAAACTTATTGGGACCATTTGTATTTTCCCTTTGAAAAAGATAAGCGGTGCATTAGTTCAATGAACAAACAAACGAATGATCCACCAAGGGATTGCAATTACTCATGTTCTATCATCTCATCCCATCCCATCCCATCCCATCCCATCCCATGCCATGCTATGCCATCCCATCCCATCCCATCCCATCTATGAGTGGAAAAGCAAGGATCTTGAAAATTTCCATTAAAAAAATAATCTTTGGTTATTTTTCAAAAAAGCAAGTTGAGGAAACTCAAATCAGAAGCTGTGTAATGCTTAGGGACAGAAATAAGGTATCTATGAACAGATCAGAAGTTTCCTAAACATTCATTTTCTGATATATTTTTATTAACTGTATTTTATTAAATACAAAAGATGCAGAGAAAATTTCATTTTTTTTATTAAATGATAATGTTACAATATGCTTAGTCTATTGTCACTTAATATGTAAGGTTCTTGAACTCATAGGTATTCATCATTCTTAATACCTTTAATTGAAACTGCTGAAACCTGGAAATTGCTACTCCTTTTATTAGAAATATTGACCTTTCGAACATATTGCTAAAAATCCACACCTAGCAACTCGATTAAAGATAAGTCATAATCACTGTCTACATTCCTAATAAAAGAATAGATGCTATTTTGTTCTCATTTTAATCTTCCATCCAAAGGTACATGTAGAGAGGTTTAAAAAAAATATTCTAGAAGATGGTGTTGTGCCTGGCTTGCCTAAAGCTATCAAATCACTCTGAAGAGATATAATTTTATTTGCATGCAATAAATGGTGTATCCTGGATTGCCAGTGATGCTGAGTAGCCCTCATCAAAAGCAGAATCAGAGCTTATATTTCTTTGGTCTACTACATTGCACACACAAAGCAAAGGGAAAAGGCAGACACATTGGAAATTATAGTTTACAATGGAATATTAGATATACCAACCCGTGATATCTTAATATTTATACCCTCATACTATACCAGACCTGGTATATTTGACATATATTGGTGAACAGCAATGGTGGGTTGCTACTGGTTTGCCCTGGATCGTGCAAACTGGTAGCGGCGGTGGCGGGAGTCTCCACCCACCCACCCAGACGCTTCTGCACATGGGCAGAAGAGTTGCGTGCGAGCACTCATGCACGAGCGAGCCGGTAGCAAACTAAATTGAAACCCACTACTGGTGAACAGGAACAATTTGCTTTTACCGATTCTACCGATTTGCTTTTACCGATTTTACCGATTCTTCTACCTGTTGCCATTCAAGATCAATTCAGCTCATTGTGAATGTTGCCTTATAAGGATAATTTAAGCTGTTCCTGTCTATGGGAGGAGCAGCTCATAGGTTTCATCATCCATCTTACATGTGTTTGGATGGTACCTTTTACCATTGATCAGAACTACAGTATATGTATCAACATCAGAAATATATACTGTGTAACAATAATGGGCTTCAATCAAATTGACCATCAATTTGACTTTTTAAAATATTTATTCTATCCTCAACCTAGAAACTTATATCTCTGTCATCTTACTCTATTGCAGAGAAGAAGCATTATAGAACACAAAAATTAATTCCTTGAAGGGAAAGAGTTAGAGAGTCAAGTATTATTTAATTTCACCTGCATATTTCACCAAGCATATGGTATTAATAGATTTTCAATCTAGAGTTGACATAGTATTTTTTTTTCTTCAGTCATCATAATTGTGATAGTAGAAAACAGGTAATAGTCTATCTGTATTAGGACTAACATTCAATTAAGCACTTAAGGGAAATATGGCTCAAGTCATCAAATGTTTAATTAAAAAAAACTGTTTAGTTGTGAATAGCTTTGCTATTAAATGGCTAGGCATTTTATGAAAAAATATGCACATTCTCTTAACTTCTTTTTTTTTAAAAAAAATATCCATTATCTAGGAATTGTTTATTAATCCATTTATTTAGCAAGGTTTAATTATTATATTCTCAAAGGATAAAAATAATCTGTGCCACTGAAATATTTGAATAGCACATCATTTCACAAAGAGCAACGCTGAAATATTTGAATAGCACATCATTTCACAAAGAGCAAAACGTAACTTCTGGGGCTGAGAATCCTTTTCTTTTTCTCCAAATTATGCAGGCATGTCTAAAAAAGAGAAAAGAAAACAATACCAGGGAAAAGAAGTGAAAGCCTGTTGGGCAGACTTGGAAATAGCTCCATTTATTTTCAGACACAAAGCATACTAAGCATATGCTAAGTAGAGAGACAAAAAGAGCAGGCAAGCCATTCAGTTGATCAATGACCAACTTGCTCGGCTGGAAGGAAATTCTATTAAATTTATGGAAGTTTAGTTAAGTCTTGTGGTGCCTGCCTGATGGAATGAGTTTTCCTCTGAGATCTGAATGGTGCTCACCTTAACAATGTTCTGGAGGACAATAAGGCCCTGATTGTCCCAGGATATGTTATCAAGTTTACCGCTTTCTATGTAGACTGTTCATTTTTTTCTTAAACTAGTTCTTATACTGTGAACTGATCAGAGTCAGTCTAGAGACAGGAGCACCTACATCACTTGAAATGTATGGTATATCGATTAGAGAGATTCTAGGGACTGATAAAACACACCTGTTTTAAGGATTAAACAAGAGTTAACTCCTGCACCTTTCTGAATGTCCTCAATGTCAGAGTTTGTTGCAAAAATCAAATCCAGAAAGCATACACAGGTAAACTAATTCAACAGGATTCATTAACTTCTTTATATACATAATAACACAGGAAGTAAATTTACAATACCAACAGCAGATTCTTCCAATGTGTTAGAGAGGAGAGATTGCTTTCACTTCCAGTAGCAGACTACCGTATTTTCCAGCGTATAAGACGACTGGGCGTATAAGACGACCCCCAACTTTTCCTGTTAAAATATAGGGTTTGGGCTATACTCGCCATATAAGACTGCCCCTCTTCCAATGCACACCAAATAAAAATTAAAAAACATCAACTGGCTCACCTACAATGTAAAAGCAGCTGTGCTAGACCCAAAATGGCCCCTGTAATAAGCAGGAACCTCACACAGCCACAAAAAGCCCCCCCAAAAAACTTTCACACTCTTACGTGGTTTCTGGCGATCCCAGCTGAGTTGCAGGGAACTCAGCTGGGATCGCCAGAGTTGGGATCGCCAGAGCTGGGATCGCCAGAGCTGGGATCGCCAGAGCTGGGATCGCCAGAGCCATTTAAGGCTCGTCAGAGCCTTTCGGGCTGGTCTGCCTGGTTACAGGAGAACGACACCCGGCGTATAAGACGACCCCCAACTTTTGAGAAGATTTTCATGTGTTAAAAAGTCGTCTTATACGCCGGAAAATACGGTAGTTTCGTTTTAGAGCTGAGCACAGAGCTCAGCCATGCCCAGACTTCTTGCTTAAGCTTCTGTCTCCAAATAACCCTCATTGGCTGATCCAGTTGCTATGCCTATTCATTGCCTGACCTTGTTACCATGTCTCTGCCAGTTCATGAATATTCTGACACTGAAGTATCCCTCTCTTTGCACAGCCCCAATAGTTTGGTACCTTTGAAGCACTGAGAATATCAGCCTAGTGTCCCCACAGAGCCACCTTCTTGGAGGTTGAAGAAAGAAGAGAAGAGAAGAAGTATATATATTTGGTGTATACTACAACTACAGTATATACCAAATCCTTTATGTAGTTAACTAACCTATCCCTATTGAAAAATCTTTCTTTTTCAAATCTTTAAGAGATTTGAACACTAATGGTGTTATCTAGTTTGGGCAATGAAACATCTGCAAGAAAACAACCAAGCTCAGAGAGCACCAAGAACCCCTCATTGAAAGATGTAATTTACTTTAACTATGCAAACTTTCTGCCATTTCAAGAGATACATAATGTATCAATGTACAGACTCAAAAAGTGACTGAGGCCAGGAACCATTTTATCAGGGGAGGGAAATGCAAGAACTAAGGAGTAAAATGGCTCCTTAAGTCTGGCAAGTCTTATTTATTTACTTATTTACTTATTTACTTATTTACTTATTTACTTATTTACTTACTTACTTACTTACTTACTTACTTACTTACTTACTTACTTATTTATTTATTTATTTATTTATTTATTTATTTTATTTGTCAAGCATGTATAAGATAACAGATATAAGTATAAACATGATTATGAATACAGGAAATGGATACAACAAATGGAGACAGTAGGACAGAAATGGTAGGCACGTAGGTGTGCTTATGCATGCCCCTTACAGACCTCTTAGGAATGGGGTGAGGTTAACAGTAGACAGTCTAAGGTTAAAGTTTTGGGGGTTTGGGGAAGAAACCACAGAGTCAGGTAGTGCATTCTAGACATTGACCACTCTGTTGCTGAAGTTGTATTTCTGCAATCGAGTTTGGAGCGGTTTACCTTAAGTTTGTATCTATTGTGTGCTCGTGTATTGTTGCGGTTGAAGCTGAAGTAGTGATTGACAGATAGGATGTTGTAGCAGATAGTTCTGTGCACTACGCTTAGGTCAGATCGAAGGCAGCGTAGTTCTAAGTTGCCTAAGCCCAAAATTTCAAGCCTGGTGGCATAAGGCATTCTGTTGCAAGCAGAGGAGTGGACATCAAAATTAAGAGATCAAAATTTCTTCAAAGTGTAGATTTACAGTCCACAAAGGATGTTGAGAGTCAATAAATGCTGCATCCCTATTCTATCTGAAGTGACAATTATTTGGAATAATTATTGATACATAATAAGATATACTTGGATAAATAGATATCATTTCAGAAAAGATTATCTAAATATACAAAGGTGAATGTATCAAATAAAAGAATCTGAATACATTTCTTCTCAACTGTTTCCAGACATTTATCCATGTTTTGATGTATTTGGGGTGAAGTGTTTGATGTTCAAGTTGAAAAGACCTCAAATATCCTATATCTTTTCAGTTATTCAGTTGTTTACAGCTCATTTTCTTGTCTCTTTTCTCTTTATTTCTCTGTCTGTCTCTCTGTCTCTGTTTTTCTTTCTGTCCCTCTCTCTCTCTCTCTCTCTTTCTCTCTCTCTCTCGCAGTATTGTGTCCTGCAAATGAATTGCGCCTTGATTCAACTGGAGTGATCCTGAGCCCAGGCTACCCAGATAGCTATCCAAACCTTCAAATGTGTGCTTGGACCATTACAGTGGAAAAGGGTTACAATATCAGCCTTTACTATGAATTCTTCCAGACTGAAAAAGAATTTGATATACTTGAGGTGTTTGATGGTAACTAAAGGATATTCAACTTTGAATGCATAATAGGTCTTTTAGCAAGTAATATTACATTATGCATTGTATCAGAAATAACACAGTGTAATTGTTGCATACAATTAATGTATGCAATTAATAAACATTTCCATATGCTATGAACAGATGGCTGCAATATTGCATTATTCAAATAATTATATATCCAATAAAAACATTTACATTTCTCTAATTTTGGTCTTTCTTTTTTCCTCATATGTGTTCCCTGGGATCAAGGACCAAATAGTCATAGTCCATTGCTCATCTCCTTAAGTGGAGATTATACCTCCTCTCTCAATATAACAAGCACTGGCCATGAAGTATTTCTCCGATGGTCAGCAGACCATGGTACCAACAAAAAAGGTTTTAGGATAAGATACATAGGTAAGTCACCCCTTCTTCTTCTTTTTTTTTTTTCACTCTACTTCAAAAGAATCAATAAAGGTAACAACTAGCAGATTGGGATGGAAGAGAAATGGAAGCTGGACAAACTGTATAGAGAAGGGGGAAATAAGATCTTGGAAGATGTGATTTTAAAATCCAACTAAATGCAAGTTCAGTTCTATTGTCAATATAATATCTAACCAGAAGATATGATGGTTTTCCTTCTTTCTTTCTTTCTTTCTTTCTTTCTTTCTTTCTTTCTTTCTTTCTTTCTTTCTTTCTTTTCTTCCTTCCTTCCTTCCTTCCTTTTTACCTTTTTTCCTTCCTTCCTTCCTTTCTTCTCTTTCTTTCTTTCTTTCTTTCTTTCTTTCTTTCTAACTTTCCTTCCTTCTTTCCTTTCTTCCTTCCTTCCTTTCTACCTTTTTTCCTTCCTTCTTTTTCTCTTTCTTTCTTTCTTTCTTTCTTTCTTTCTTTCTTTCTTTCTTTCTTTCTTTCTTTTTTTTTTCTCTAGTTCAAAGTAGGCAACCACCAAATGACCTCAGTATAATTTGTTTGCCTTCAAGGAAGGTGACAACATCATCTAAATCATAGCAACTCATTCAGGAACAATATACTTTCTCTTAAACTTTTGCTTATTTGTGTTTAGAAATGTGGGCAACCATGAAGCATGTAATTCTGTTTAGATTTCTTTAGATTTTGGTTTCAACTCAAGAAGCTTAAAGAACCTTTAAATTATAAGCTGGGTTTTCTTCATTTTTTCTTATCAGTAGTCTCCTCATAAGAAGATATGGATGTGAAAGACAGTCTGCTAAGCAAAACTCCACTGGAGGGGACAAGAGAAAGAGAAAGAAAGAGAAAGAGAGATGTACATTTATAGAAAATTAACAAGTCATTTCCATATTCCACATAATATGTTTTGTGGCTCTCTGTCTTTCTCTTCCTGACAAAGCATTGACATTTCTTTTATCCAGCCAGCATATATATATCATCTTTCTTAATCTTTCTTTCCAATATTAAATTACCTTGAGCTCATGTTAAAAACAAGTATCAATTACAAATGTGTAAAATCTTCTAATGGAAAAATTAAACAGATGACAGTTAATACAGTATAAGTAAAATTGTATTTGTAAGTGACTTTTTTTTTTTTTTACCAATGGGAAAATTCATAATGTCAGAATTTGGGAAAAAATGCAAAACTCTTTGGTTCTTATTTATAAGATTTATTTCAATACTGATATTTGCAATATCCCTTTACACATGGCTATAAGAACATTGGAAGTTGCAACATCCTGTTGGCTGATTGGAACTTTAGTTTAGCTATATAGATCTCACTTTCTGTCTTTCCATGATTCCCATTTCCCCAGAAGAGAAATGATGCCAGGGTAAAGATCTCTTGTAATATAAACCCAAGATAAATGGATTTATTTTTGTAGTTTAGGTAAACAAGCAGTTTTATTTTCCCGTTGTTTGTAGCATCATTGCTAAAATCCAATCACACATATAATTCCTGCAGACACCTGTCTGGTATTAAACAGTGCAATAATTAACATCCATAAGAGGAAGAAATTCATGCATTGTTTCTTTTGTTCCATTTTTCAAGCTGTTTACTGCAGTACTCCAGAGTCACCACCTCACGGTTTCATTGTAAGCCAGACAGGAGGGCAACTCAACAGCATGGTTCGCTGGGCTTGTGACCGAGGATTCCGTCTCGTTGGGAAAAGTACTGCTGTGTGTAGAAAATCTCCCCTTGGATACTATGCATGGGATGTACCTGTACCAGCCTGTCAAGGTTAAGAATTTCATTACAAATTTACATTCTCATAGTTTGGCTCTGATAATGTTAGCCCTTTGAAGTAGACCAGGTCAGGAAATAGACATTACAAAAAAATACTAGAACTCTAGTTTATGGAGACTACCTATAAAAACAGAATTTTGAAAGCCTGGTAGATTTATTTATTTGTTTGTTTGTTTGTTTGTTTGTCAAACATTTATAAAATAGCAGATATAAGTATAAACATGATTATGAATACAGGATAAGGATACAAATAAATGAGGACATTAGGACAGAGACGGTAGGCACATTGGTGTGCTTATGCACGCCCCTTACAGACTTCTTAGGAATGGGGTGAGGACAACAGTAGACAGTCTAAGGTTAAAGTTTTGGGGGTTGGGGGATGAAACCACAGAGTCAGGTAGTGCATTCCAGGCATTTACCACTCTGTTGCTGAGGTCGTATTTTCTGCAATCGAGTTTGGAGTGGTTTACCTTAAGTTTGTATCTATTGTGTGCTCCTGTATTGTTGTGGTTGAAGGTGAATTTCTTGAGTTTCTTCTTTACTCCTTTCTTATTGGGGGAAGGCTTAATTACTGCCCCATATTTTTTTTCAAGACTATTTCTGGACACTTTTACAAATGCCAACCAATCCTTTTATTTTATTCTAGTTCATGGGCAGTCCTGCTTACTTTCCTTAATATAGCACACAGCAGCCAGTTAAAGAGTACATGTATCTCCAGTTCATGAAATATAAATGGTTTGTCAGTTGCTTTCCAGTCACAATTAATAGTATGCATTGTTTCTAAATTGAGGCATCTATAGATGGGCACATGAGGAGGTCAAGTGGCAAAAGACTTGACATTATCCACTTGCATGCAAACTGTGATGCAAGTATGGAAAAGGTATTGTGATACCATGATACCCATTTCTTCATTTTGGCACCATTGTGGCTAATTGAAGATGACTGAGGTCCAAAATAAATGGAGTCTTATGGTTTTTATCATAGATCTTCATCCACTGGAGCTTACTCAGGCAATAGGTTACCACATAGAAATGATGTTATGAGGCAAAGTGAGCATTCTTATTTTTAAATCACACTGGTGATCACTTAAGAGAACAGTTTTTTCTTGATTATCATCAGTGGGAACTTCATATGCAACAAAAGATCAATAGTTGTTAACTTAACTGATATCAGAACTTATGAGATTTAATGTTCACACTGGAATTTAATAAATGCCTTTCTGTCTCATCATCTTGGACAATAGAATATTGGTGATTGGAGAAAGGACCCTATCATGGTGTCTTGTCTGCTATCATGGAATGCTGTCCTATGAGACATGCTCACAATAAGATTTCAAACTCACTTTTGTTAAGATCCTGGCCAGAACTTTTAACTTTTAATCTACATGGTTTAGGAATGGATTACCTGGAGAAATCATCTTTTTTCCAAGAGTCAGCACTCCTCTAACTCAATTTAGCCAAATGGGCATGCTGCAGATTCCATCAGCCAAAGAGTGTTGACTGGTAGGGAGTAGAAAATGAGTTTTTTCTGCAGTGGCCTCTGCTCTGTGGAACATCCTCCCATTGGACATTAGAATGACCCCACCTTCTAAGTCTTTTTTAAGGTCCTAAAAATCTGGCTATGTTCCCAAGCCTGGAGTGCGAAATGTGTCAGGGGCTGCATTTCCTGGCTTTATTGCTAATTGGCCAAGTATCTCTTGGCTGCTATATAGATTTAATTTGGATGGGGTTTTTTGTATTCTTTTAAGTGTTTTTAATGTTTTAATTGTAATATATTTTCTGAATTGTAAGCCATCCAGAGTCATTGATTGATCTGGGCAGCTATAGAAATGGAATAAATAAAACAATAAAATAAAACTCATCCAAATAAATTGACTGTTGACTGACATTTAGAATGACCGACATTCTGAATGTATCCCCTCCTGCATTTTCATTTCAGCCATAATCAATATAATACTGTTTAATGGAAATACTTAACAGCAAAACAAGGAATATGTTTTCAATTACTGTAATTCAAAACTCAGAAAAGATTATGAATTTCAGCTTATTGAAACAAATGCAAACGTGTTTTTATTTTATTTTCCTCAGTTACATTTTCCTATACCAAAACATCATTAATTCTAAAAATGCTATCATAGTTATGATATTTCTACATTTCTATTATTTTATCTGTTTAATGGCTTTTTGAAATATATATTTTATGTCATTGAGAAGGAAGGAGTATTGCAGAGTGATGCTAAATAACATTTTTACAATGTTAATGAATGCACTTCGGGAAAAAAAAAACCCAGATGTAGCATTTGGAGATTTAGAGGTCGATTGTGGGTTGCTTGTAACCCTTGGATATCACATTGTTTTTTTGTTTTAATTATTATTATCTTAATTCTATTTTATGAGTTTCATTATTATGATTATTTTGTGAGTTTTATTATTTGGATATTAGCCACTCCACATTTTGGAGATAAGCAGAATATAAGCATTGGCAAATTAATTAATATTGAAATCTTTTTTATCAACCTAGCTTAAACACAAAGTGCAATAACTTTTTAATTTGTTTTATTTTTGTTTTCATATTTGGTGCATGATTTTCATTTGTATCAAGTTGAAAAATGAATTTTATATTCCTTTTTTCATTATCATTATCATTACGTTCACTATAATGTAAAATCACAGCTGCCAGTTCTTTAGCTGATATTGGCCTTCATAAGTTTCAAGTTATAACTCAAGAATTTAGGATGTTGTAGGATCAGTGTAGTATATGTGAATCTAGTCAGAGTGGCCTCTTGTAATTGACACATGTAAATTTTGTCAATATGTAGATTTTCTAAGTGGTCTCCAAGAATTTTTCATTGGCACCCAATGTGGCAATAACCGATGAGACCACCATGGCTGGTTTATGTCATAATGTTTCAACTTTGATTTTCAAATCTTGATACTTTCTGATCTTCTCCAATTCTTTGTCTTTTATTCTACTATTCCCTTAGTACTGCCACAAATTATCCACATTGTCTTCTTTTATTATTATAGTTAGTTGTACAATCGGCTAGATGTTTAGACTGGATTTGGCATTGTTATCCATCTATTAAGGCCTTCCTAAAAATCTCAGGATAAGCAGATGTTGTTTGATGGTTTTAAAGGTTTTATTACATGATGTAAGCTATTTAGCTGCCTTTTGTAATTGACTGATGGTGATTTTGTCAATGCCAATTGTGTTCAAAAGACGTTCCAATTGTTTGGTGATTATTTTATTATTATTAACTGCAGTATTATTTAATCACTAATGTTTTGTTTTGTATTGTTTAATTAAGCATATAATGTTTTCTAGAAGACTGGAATATTATTGTCATTCTTAATCTAAATGGCAAACTAATCTTCTTAAATAATCCTTAATGAATTGGTGAAATGATTTCCAAATAATGCCATATAAAACAATGAATATTTGCTGATGTTCGTCTCATACAGCATTGTCTGGAAATCATTTCATTATATCCAGCTTCATGAAAATTATATCGCATATTGCCACTCATATTATACCACTCATAATAACACTCATTATTTTTAATATGAATTTCCTTCAAATGCATTTTCCCACCTAAAGCATGAATATGTATTAATACACATGTATGGTTAACATTTGCAATTTAGACATATACAAGTGAATAGGCACATAGAAAAATGCCAGCAGAATGTTTTCTCAATTTTATGCAAGACATTTACTGGTGGAGGCATGATTTTCAGGATTTGAAATTTCCTGAGATCCATTTCTTAAAAGACTAAAGAGTTCCAAACAGAAGGCCTCATTTAAATTTATTGAAATCAAGTTTATTTTAAAACACTTATGTTGATTATTTATCGATTTATAAAAATAGCAAAATGCTCTGCTGGTGTATTTGAGAACTTAAGGACAATGTGACTTTGTTAGCTGAGCTGTCTCTAAATTATATCTATTTGACTTGGTTATGTCTTGGTAATCCATGCATAATGTAGCTATATGCAAAATGTTTTGGGGTCAGTCTGTCCTAGCCCTATAAAGTTCTGTTCTGTTCTGTTCTAGTTTAGCTTTGCAGGACTGTTTGAATTTTTTTTTTTTTCATTCTAATTCTTGGAATCCCAAGTAGCAATAATAATAATAAAAACCTTTGTCTGTGCCTATATTTGTGAATCAATCCACAAATTAACTTGGATATTTTTTTAAAAAATCTATTTTTATCTTTCTGAATCTAAAGGAAAGTAGCATATTCAGTGTACACTTCAAAAACATTTTAGAAAAAAGTTTTGAAACAAGGAGAAGAGCAATGTATTTTTAAAACAGATGTCTCTTTTTTAGATTCCCATGTAATCTGGAAAACAAATGTGTCTCTGAGTATTTGATGTACGAAAATAGCCATGTCTGTTATTCAATTCATTAATACAGCAGCATCCTATGGCAAACTCATTTGGAAATCAGAAAAAAAGTGTTATGGCTTCAAAGAGATGCTGAACTCATACTTTGCCATACCTCTTCCAAACAATGCTCAAAACATGCATAGTTTTTGTACAAAGTTTGATCAATTAAAGATATTGGATTCCCTTTAATTCAATTAAAGGGAAATAACTCTTGACTTGGACATTCTTTATATACAGAAGTTGTTTGAAACCTGAATAATAATAAATTAATAATGATGGTGTGGGATGCTTGGCCCACTCTAGTTTGATTGTTTTCTTGCAGATGTTTTATTATCACGCTAGGTAACATCATCAGTGCTAGAAGGGAGTAGGGTTTGCTCTCTTTTTATATATGGTACTAGTGGCTTACTCCGTCAGTATTGATGGAGTGTTCTTGGTGGTTCCTTGATTAGGCTGTTTGTCTGAGTTGGTAGTTATTTGATTGAGCTTTTATTTACTTCTTATCTTTTGTCTAGTATTAATCTTGGTCCCAAAGGTATTTTTTCAAGAAGCAACAGGACTTTCTGGTTTTTCTTTGAAGATGTTTCGCTTCTCATCTAAGAAGCTTCTTCAGTTCTGAGCGAATGGTGGGGAATGGAAGGATTTATGTTCCTTGCAGACAGCTAGTTATTTGCATCCTTTTAGCAAGCTGTTGAGGGCACCTGGAAGGTTTATCTTTGTTGTCAGGGTCACCAGAGTAATGTAAATGGGTGTGGACAACCATGACCTAGATGACTGAGAATCTACATAGACATATTAACCTTAGTGTTAATCTCTGCTTATTTGATTGCTGGTGAGGAGGTTTTGATTGCTAGTGAGGAGGAGTTTAGGTCTTTTTGTTCTCTTTTCGGCTTTTTGATTGGTTTGATTGATTTGATAAGTATGTCCACTAATGGTGATAATGCAAGTGCTGGTTCTAATCTTAGATTAACAGAAAGAGAGTTCCCTTTTATCAGGCAGAGATAGGGTACTACATAAATCAGTATGTCTTTGCTTTCTATTTGTCTTGCTACCTCAATTATGATGAATAATTTCCAAAAGTAAGAGTGTTGAGTCTTGCCATTATTACAAGTAATCAGATGGCCTTTATGTTATCTTCACCACCTGAAAATTACTATTTGATGAATAGCTAAGCGAATTTGTCAGAGTTTGTTGCAAAAATCAAATCCAGAAAGCACACACAGGTAATTGATTTGGCAGAATTCATTAACTTCTCTTTATATATAAATGTAACAATACCAACAGCAGATTCTCCCAACGTGGTAGAGGATTACAGGCAAAAAACACAGGCAGAGGAGAGAACAGCAGAGATGGGTTTCAGACTAGTTTGCAGCTTTGGAGCTCAGAGCTAAATACAGAGCCACACCCAGACTCCGTCCAGTTTCAGTTTCCAAATAGTCCTCATTGGCTGACTTAGTTGCTATGCCTATTCATTGGCTGACCTTGTTACCATGCCCTATTCCAGTTCATGAATATTCTGACAGAATTCAGTAAGATCAACATTTTAAACAATATGGATGGAACTTCAAACTGATGGTCCTGATTCCTCTGAGCAGTACCCACTGCTGGAAAAAAGAAGATGTTGAGGAATGCTATGTATAATTCAATGCTGACTCAGGGGTATATGAGATTCCTAGTCTGCTTTGGCTGATGGTGCTACCATCTGCTGATGTAACAATTTGCATGATTCTGAAGGAGGGGTGGCATCCTAAGCCAATGCCAATTTGTCCTTAGCCTAAACCTGACACTGATGCAATGTTATTTAAACATGTACACTGCACATCATGCAAACTGAACATTATTTCTTAGGGTTGTAAAATAGGAGTAAGAGGCTAATAAAATATAGAGTCTTTTTCAACAGTTATTTTTTACAAACACCAGATTGTTGGAAGCAGATGGATTCTTATATGAACTCTTCCAAGGATGATTCTCTATGGGTCCTAGAATACTTTTAATGACTTCAAAATCAGTAGTTCCCCCTTTGCTTTAGTTTTATTGAACTAGTTTGTTTTATTGGACTTGGTTTTGAAATATGCACATACAAAGACACAGAGATTTTATTTTTACCATCAGGAAAATTCTCTAGCAAGTGGGGGGGGGAAAATATTCCACACATACATATCTATTGCATTTCCCCTTACACAGAATGTATTAACTTCTTAAAAAACGTGTCTATTAAATAAGCATCAGTGACAAGGAAGCATCGTTTCAAAACTTGAACAAATAATCTCTTTTGTTTCTTTTCAGTGTTATAAATTATTCTATCAATGCTGATTGGCAGGTATAAAATTCAAAGCTATAAAAGAGATGGGGAAGTGAATAGGCTGACCTTGGTCTTCAGTTTGTATTGTTTGAGGCATTCTATTTTTTGAGGGAAATGAATAACACTTCTGACAGAATGCTGAAAACCTTTATGGGAAACTACTTGAATGAAATGGTATCAAGAAATATTCTGCTAGTCTAACCCAGTAAGAAAATAGAGCAAATAATTTGCAAAAGAAAGTATTGGGAGGAAAAAAAAATGTGTTATTCACCAAATGATTGCCAGAGACCAGTAGTGATGCTATGCTGCTAAATTAGCCAGCTAGTAAAAACTACAGCAGCATATCCTTTTGAAATGGTTCTTTGTAATAAAAACAGCAAGCAGTTGAACATATCACCTGAAGCCTTTATATGGGAGTGAAACAAGAATTCTTCTAAAACATCATTATAGAACCTGCTCCACTTTTTCTGTTCGGGGGGGGGGGGGGAAATCATTCTTTCCAATCGTGATGCCTTTGCATTTCCTTGAGTTTTCAACTTCTGGAAGATTGTGTTGGCACTGAGGTAGTTCTCTTCTTTCAATTGGTCCCATTCTGCTCAAAAGCCCAAAGCAGTTATATTCTCAATCATATTTAAAAGAAGCCAACCTTTTGATGACTAAATAAATAATACTTACTATATTGTTTAATAAAAACAAATTTTCAATCTGAAATGTAAGAGTTCTGAAGAAAAATAATCTAATAGAGCCAGAAAGACATGAAAGTATTTGAATCCTAAGTAGTTGGAACTTAAGCCTATTGTATAGATTGGGAGTTTTTCTGGCTTCAGACACTGCAAAGGGACAATGAAGTGAAGTTTGATGATGTCAAGCACCAAAAACTAAGAAAGACATGCTGAGTTTCTTCTAAGCAGTTTCCTTTAATTGTTCCTCATGTATAGACGAAATCTTGCCAAATTAAAGCAGATTACTTGCATAATTAAAAATATATTTTGAGAACCTTTACGGAGGACATGTCTTGACCTTCTTCCTGCCAAGAATACTATCTAAACTTTGCTGTCTCTTGCTCCTCTGGAATACACCCCCCCTCCTGGAATCCAGACTACATTCCACCACAGAAGAAATCAGACTACATTCCACCACAGAAGAAACTAATTTGTGAAAAAGAAAAGAAAAAAAGTCTGAATGATGCATTATTTTTGATGCTGCAATCCTGCCAGGCATTTTTAGTCATATTTTCATATCTGAATTACAATTTTATTTCTGAATATTAGAGATAATAAACATAGAAATCAAGTTTGCCCGTTTAATCAAATCCTGCAAACTTGCTAATCCTTCCAAACATCTTTAAGAATTTTAAGAACTCTGAAATCAAATTTTCATATTTGAATTACAGCTCTGTTTTTGAATATTAGAAATAATATATATAGAAATTGAATTTGCCAGTGTAGTTGAATGACATTTTGCCTGTCTGTGTTAATGTTTCAGCGATCTCCTGTGGAATTCCAAAAGCTCCATTAAATGGTGGGATATTAACTACAGATTACTTAGTAGGCACGTACGTTACTTACTTTTGCAATGATGGGTACCGGCTATCCTCCAAGGAACTAACTACTGCATCCTGCCAGCCAGATGGCACATGGAGCAACCATAATAAAACACCTCGCTGTGTAGGTAAGCATAACCTAGAAAGGTCCTCTTTGCTTTGTTGTTAAACAGTTAAAGATCATTACTAGTGTTTCACTTTCCAAATGATTATAGATTTAAAAGGATTGTAGATAATGAGTGAACCAATTTCATTGTATACATAATATACAGTGACAATAAAGGCTATACTATACTAAGCATACCATAGACATAAGTGAGTGTATGTACAGGTAGTCCTCAATTTACAACCATTCATTTAATGATGACTGTTCAAAGCTATAACAGCACTGAAAAAGATGACTTATCAGCAGTCCTCATACTTACTAGAGTTGCGTGTTGCAGCCTCCCTCTGATTATGTGGTCAAATTTAGGCTCAGGTGGTTACAGCATCCTGAGGTCATCTGATTATCATTTGCGACCTTCCCAGGGGGCTTCTTACAAGCAAAGGCAATGGGGGAAGCTGGATTTGCTTAATGACCACCTGATTCACTTGAATAACTGCAGTGATTTGCTTAATAGCTGTGGCAAAAAAATTGGATGCAATTCACTTAACAAATAACTACCTTGCTTAGCAAGGTAAATTCTGGTCCCAATTCTGGTCATAAATCAAGGACTACCTGTATTCAAAGAAAAACTTAATGAACGTGGAACATATATCATTGCAGATTGTCCTCACTTAATGCTCACTTAATGACTGTCCTGTTTATCAGCCTTTTGAAGTGTCAGTGGGGTAAGAACTACCTGTACCAGATAACATTTGGGGATTAAAAAAAGTTTGTTAGGAGATTTTTTTTTTTTCCCCAAACATTCTCTGTAAGAGAGAAATCACACAGCTGGAAGAATTTTTTCCAGCTAACAATTCTATACAGCTGCATCTCAATATAGAATTTTCTACCAATGTACAATTTTAATCGACTATAGTCCATATAGATTGGAGGAAAAAAATTAAAATACACGAATTGTGAGTTTGACGGAGTGGTTTTCACCACTGATCTTGTCGCTGTTTTGCACTTCAGTTTGGTCATGTGCCAGCTATGTGTCTTGGATGTTTTGGTTTTTGGTCTATGATCGCAATAAAGTATGCTATGCTATGCTACAACTGCATCTCATAAAATCTTATGCCTTTTTTAAAAAAAACACCATTAGTCAGAAGAGATGGAACCAGACTTATTGTAGTCTGAATTCTGTGTAATTTCACCTTACACCAGCTTTAATTCATATAAACTTCCTATAACCACACACAGAGTTTCAAAAAAAAACAAAAAAAAAAACCACCTTGTGTAGCTTAAATACTAGGAACCTTTATAGTCACAAAATAAAGTAAGGCTTATTTTCCTGAACAGTTTAAGCACAGTATATACTTCTGTCCAAACTCTTTGAACATCATTGAGAATCCTTCATTAATACCAATGAAGCTGACAGGATAGATCAAGGGTGTCAAACTTAAGGCACGCGGGGTGCTTAGATCTGGCCCATGAGACTGCCCTGGAAACAGCAAAGAACTGGTCCGTGGTGTCTCTGCCAATGAAAATGGAGCTCAGAAGGGCTGCATGTGACCCTTCCAGGCTCTGTTTTCAGTCCTCTGCCAGCAAAAGTGGAATTTGGGGAGGCTGTCGTGGCTGAAAACAGAGCTCATGAGGGCCACATGCGGCCCTCCTGAACTCCTTTTTCACTGGCAGAGGGTTGCAGGAGAAAATGGAGCTCAGGAAACCGTTTTCACTGCACAGCGCTCAGGCCACCACAGGCACCCCCAACACGAGTGATGTCAAGCTGGCCACAACCACCCTGGCCACACCCACATTCCCGCCCCCCAAGGTCAAACACAACCCTGATGCGGCCCTTAATGAAATCGAGTTTGACACCCCTTGGATGATGAGGACCTTCTCATTTCAATATTGTGTTTGGAAAAATTGCTTGGCACCTACCAGATAGACTTCCTCCTGATGGTCTTTTTTCAAGGCAGTTAAAATTATAGATTTTAACTGCTTGGTCATTTTTCAATGCTGGGAATGTTTGGGAATTGTGAATCTTATATATATTTACATTGTTTCATTGTAAAATCTCTTCCAGGCTAATTGTTATCAAATGTTATTGTTTTTTTTTATATTAGATTGGACTTTTTTGTTTGTTTGCTTTTGTTTTTTGCAAGCTACCAGAGAAGCCTTTTTTTTAATGAATCTATTGATTCATTTAATGAATTTATACATTCAAAATCATCATGATCAGACTGGAAATAAACAAACAGTGCTGGAGGGAGAGACTATATACTTATCAAAAGCACAGAAAAAAATAGAATCCTCCTTTGAATACAAAATGCATGTTTTATGCCCCAAACTTTAATAAGACAAGTCAAAACTTGCTCCATTTTCTTTTAATGAACAAAACGGAACTTAATTATTGCCAAAAGTTATGCATATGGTAATGAGGGCGATAATGATGATTGAAAGAATGTTCCATTTGTAAGAGAATGTTGCTTATTTCATAAAGGAACAGACAAAATTCACAAAGCATGTAGAAGGTTTTGCTATGCTACATGTACATATACACACATCTACAACCATCCATCCGTTCTTTGTTTTTATATCTGGATGCCACCATTTGACAAGGAAGAATAGAAAATAGATAAAGCAAAATAGGTAATTGGGAAATTAAAATCAAAGTGAGTATAACAGAGAGGAAAAAGAAGAGCTTGTTGGTAAGAAAGATCGGCAGTTCGGCGATTCGAATCCCTAGTACAGGTCTCCTGTGTGAGCAGGGGGTTGGACAAGATGACCTCCAAGGTCCCTTCCAACTCTGTTACTGTTACTGTCTATTTAAGCCAGAACTTGCAGAACTTGTTTCATAAAAGTGCACCAAAAACTGTGAAGATCTCCATGTGTGGAACATCACCGTAAAGGCATTTAAGCCAATAGCACATAGTGAGGAAAAAGCCTTTAACCTAGAAAAGATAGGGAAAGAGCCTTGGTGGCGCAGCAAACTAAAGTGCTGTTAAGTAACACCAGCTGCCTGCAATTACTGCAAGTTCAAATCTCACCAGGCTCAAGGTTGACTCAGCCTTCCATCCTTTCGAGGTAGGTAAAATGAGGACCCGGATTGTGGGGGCAATAAGCTGACTTTGTATAAAAAAGAACACTGCTTGGGGGGGCCAAAAGCCCTACTAAGCAGGTGTATAAAAAAGTATGAAGGCTATTGCTTAACGCATTGTAAGCCGCCTTGAGTCTCCGGAAAAGGGCGGCATATAAATCGAACCAATAAATAAATAAATATGTTGTGTGAATTATTGGAGGTAGGCCGTCTTTTAGAGCTCTAAGTGGTCATTATTTAAATATGGCGAAGTATTCTTATTATTTTCAGTATTGAATACAATCCAAATAGATATAAGCATAGAAGAAATAAGATGTAATTACAGTTGCGAAGTTTTGTCACTTGTTTGTGCAATCTGGTTTTCTATCCTACAGCCAAGGATAGTGTTAGGAGGGAAAAAGCTCTCTTGTTAGTTATGACCAGAGGTGGGTTTCAGCAGGTTCTGACCAGTTCTGGAGAACTGGTGGCAGAAATTTTGAGTAGTTCGGAGAACCGGTAGTAAAAATTCTGACTGGCCCCACCCCCATCTATTCTCTGCCTCTCGAGTCCCAGCTGATCAGGAGGAAATGGGGATTTTGCAGTAACCTTCCCCTGGATTGGGAAGGGAATGGACATTTTACAGTATCCTTCTCTGCCATGCCCACCAAGTCACGCCCACCAAGCCACACCCTCAGAACCGGTAGTAAAAAAATTTGAACTCCACCACAGGTTATGACATATATTCATTTTCTGACAGAAAGAGTAATTATGGATAGACCCTTGTGATACGATTCTGCTGATATTAATAATTTAGCAGTCCAAAGTTAAATCAGGAATTCTCATTTTAAAATATGAATATCCTGCTTCAAGATGTACGATAATCATCTGAATTCCAGAAACATTTATATAAGGAACATATTCCTGATCAAATAAACAAACATGTTTAAACACTAATATGTGGTCCACTAATTAATTATTTTGAGCAATAAGACAAACATTCTCTGCAGCAAAAAAAAAAAAAAATGTTAAGCTGAAATAAAACCAGAATTAGCTACAATCTACAGATTACTATGCAACGGTTTAATTTATGAATTGAGATTAAGTTTCATGTCCTAATACATAAACTAATATCATGGATTGACGGTGTGAAGCTCTCAAAATATATTCTTTTTTTTTTTTTTTAATTTCCATTTCAAGTTGTTACCTGCCCAAGCATTAATTCATTTACCCTGGAACATGGAAGGTGGCGAATAGTGAATGGTTCTCACTACGAGTACAAAACAAAAGTAGTTTTTAGCTGTGATCCTGGCTACCATGGATTGGGACCAGAATCCATTGAATGTCTTCCTAATGGAACTTGGAGCTGGAGAAACGAGAGGCCATACTGCCAAAGTAAGTATTCTACTATTAGTTATCCGTATTCAAACCCAAAACACATCCTCACCAGCAATCAACATCCAGATAGGCAGAGATTAACACCAAGATTAATACTAGACCAACAATTAAGAAGAACAGGTAGTCCTTGATTTACAACAGTTCATTTAGTGGCACCAAAAAAAGGATTTATGAACATGTTTCATACTTACAACCATTGCAGCATCCCCTGGTCACCTGATCACAATCCAGACACTTTACAACTGACTTTCACTTTTGATGCTTGCAGTGTCCTGTAGTTATGTGATCACCTTTTTGACCTTCCGATAAGCAGAGTCAAAGGGGAAGCCACTTAGCAATCATGCTACTAACTTAACAACTGCAGTGACTCACTTAACAACTGTGGAAAGAAAGGTTGTAAAATGAAGCAAAATTCACTTAGCAACTGTTTTAGCAACAGAAATTTTGGCTCAATTGTGGTCAGAAGTTAAAGACTACCTGTAAGCAATACCCCAATCAAGAAACTTCCGACTCAAACAAACAAGCTAACAGTAAACAACAGTTCAATCAAAGAATCCTCAAAAACACTCCCAGAAACACTGACTACTGGTATATCAATAGAGAGTAAACCCCATTCCCTCCTGTCACTGATGATGCTATCTAGTTTGGTAGTGAAATGTCTACAAGAAAACAGCCAAGCTCAGAGAGCACCAAGGACCTCACTGTTCAACCCTGAACTACAAATATTATTGTCTGGCGGTATCATTCATATTCAACTAGCTCCAGGTCCTTATTGATTCTTATATTCAATAGTCATTTAATTCCAATATCCTTGTGTTCGTCTTGAAGACCAGCGAACTGAATCTTATAATCCTTTTTCAATATGGAAGATTTTTCATATGAGGATTATAAGCCTATTATCCTCATCTTGGCATTACTGTTGGGGAAAAAAATCCCATGGACTGTATCAGTAAAACTTTTAACTACACAAGAATATCCTTGAAGCCTCCATAAAGCCAACATAATCATTTGATGCTTGTGGTTTTAAAATAAAGCACATTCACCAGTTTTATTCTCTGTAGTTTTCAGAATCAGACCTATCAGTAATCACAGAATCAATTTTATTTCATACAGCACAGTGTTGTTTTCTGTCATTTTACCTACACACTGTTTAAAATACACTTCAGACTAAAGTTGTTGTTTTTTTTCAAAGTGGGTCTAATCCTAGCCAGTCCTAAAGGTTTTAACATTTTTATTGTCATTGCTATTTTTTTAAAAAAATATTTTTTAATTAATTTTGCTATTGGTATGAGTGTGACATATATTGCAAATACGTATATTTCTTCTTTTCAAAGTTATTTCCTGTGGAGAACTTCCTACACCTCCAAATGGGAATAAAATTGGAACACAGATTACATATGGCTCGACTGCTATCTTTACTTGTGACCTAGGATTCATGCTGGTGGGTTCAGCAGTAAGAGAATGTCTCTCTTCTGGACTATGGAGTGGAACTGAAACAAGATGCTTAGGTAAGGAAACACACTGGATGTATTTATTTTAAAAACAAATGGGATATATTTTAGTATCTCATGTAACTTCCTGTTGTGGCCCATCAGTGGCCTGTGCAGATTGTAGCTGATTCTGACAACGAGGAGGCTGGTGTGGTGCTGCGCCAGCAGCCTGTGCAGCTGGCGCTCAAGTTGGACAGTAAGGAGGCTGGAGAAGATGTGGTGCCAGAGGCAGGGATTCAGCCAGGGCCTTCAGAACCTCCAGAAGCTCCTTTAAGTGAAGAGGACGAAGAGGAGGAGCCTCTTCTCAATGCACAGGCACGCAGAGCTGCCAAAAGGCAGGAGTGGCTCCTCAGGAGGAGGTCTCCTCGAGAGTAAGGCTTGGGGCTAATTGGCCACTCCCTTAGCCTATTTAAGGAGGAATGCCTATTGCAGCAAGCTGTAGGGAACAACTTTAGTTCATTCTCCTTTGTGTCTGGATTCTCTGCAAAATTGCTTCTGGGCTTTCTGCCAACTCTAGTAAGACTGTGATTAGAATTCTTGTAGGCTGTTAAGAAAGTTTCTTAATAGCCTGTGGTTGAAAAAGATTGAGTTATTTGAGTAAAATAAGCTTTGTATAGATTTTGTGCTGCGTTCTTTGGGGTCCATAGTGGGGCAGAACACTTCCTTATCAAAATGCTGACAGGAATACTATTTTTTTCCAAGGCATTTGTTTCCATTTCACCAGTGAGTCTCTTGGATTTGTGAACATGTGACAGATGAATCAACCTCACTGAGTTATGCTATTGTTAATTAAAGTTAATTAAAGTGAAAGTACACCATCCATTTAAGGCAAAATGATTATCATAGGGCCGTGATGGCGAACCTATGCCTGCCCTCTCTGCAGGCATGCCAACCTTCGCCCCAGCCCAGCTCCATGGCGCATGGTGTGTGCCTCCCACTGGCCAGCTGGTCTTCAGGTCTCTGTCGTGCATGTGTGGGGGGTGGGGTGCATGTGGGTGACATACATGTGTATGCGCAGGGGGGCAGGGGGCATGCATGGGGGAGTGTAGGTTGGTGCAGGAGGCTTTCCAGGCCCAAAACAGGGTGTGTGGGGGGGCTCGTGCCCCATTTTGGACCTGGAAAGCCTCCTGCACCAACCTGGAAGCCAAAATAGGGCACAGGAGCACCGTGCAAGGTCCCCACGCACCCTGTTTTGGGCCTGGAAAGCCACCTGCACCAATGTGGAAGCCAAAACAGGATGCATACCCGGGGTTGCGTGTGCATGCATGGAGATGGGGCGTGGGGTTGGGGCACATGTGCAGGGGGCACTCACATTGCATTTTGGGTGTTCGGGCACATGTGCGTGCATTCGCACACTCACACTTTGGGCACTCGGCACCAAAAAGGTTAACCATCACTGTCATAGGGCATTTACAGGTTCCCAGAGAACAAGCTGTAATTCTTTTGGATCACGAGTGTGGGGTTTTTTTTTAATTATTATTAAATTTTAATTATTTGTACAGTATATTTTGAGTAAAAAAAAAAACCCAGTTTCTTCACTGCACATTATTTCCTAAATCAGTTTTACAACCTTGGCTTGGCCGTTTTAGTTTTAAAATTACATAGGATTTAAGACTCTTGACTGTTCCTGAATAACTTACTTAGTTTACGTTTTAATTGACAGTGATTTGACTTTTCTACGCAAAGCAAAATATGAATCATCTTCAATCCTTTTAAATATTCATCTGAAGTTGAAATAAAGTAGTTATACTTCTTAGGTAATATTGCTTTTTCTAGATTGTGTTAAAGACTAAATATTAGTTCCTGATGGCGTGGTGGTTTCATGTAGGGTTTATTTATTTATTTATTTGCTTTATTTTGTTTTTAAAATGATGATATGGAAGTGTTTGATGCTGTTTTCTTCCCAATCTTGTTTATTGCTGTGATATTGTCTGGGAAACATCCTATCATTCAGTCCTGAACCTGCTTTGCTTACCAGACTAGACAAGGCCAGATGGATGCTTCTTTCCCGTAAAGAGAATATTCCAGTTCTTGAATAAATCTTAAAGTATACCCTCCTAATTCCTTTAACAGACATATTTAATTACCGCTTAAGGAAGTATTTTATGTAGGAAGATAAACAGGATGCAAAACACAGTGGATACATTTAGTTATTTAGAGAGAGAGAAGTTAGAAAGCTAAAGAGAAGTTTCCGGAAGACGGGCTCCAGCACGAGTCCGAAAGCTCAGAAGACAAAACCTCTGGTCCTGGTGACCGACCCAGATTGGATCCTGCAACATTAAGTTATTTGTCTTAAATGTTTTAATGTTTTTGGGAGCGGGGGAAGCTAAGTGGAACCATTCTATATATGGAATGTCTTTCTGCTGAAATGTTATAAAAAAAGATATATAAAAGCTATATAAAAGCTATTGCTTAATCTTGGACAATGTTGGCTTCATACTTTATATCCATTCATACCACACACACATACAAAACCGACACACTTTTACATCTATAAATATCCCTCAGCTCCTCCCTGTCAGAAGAAACAACTTTATTCAGAAGGCAGAAAAAAAGGAAGGAATGGTAAGCTAGCGATATTAAAGGTATCAGATAAGGAAAAAAAAATGAAGTTGAAATAATTTAAAGCAAATCCAATCTCTATGCAGTACAAATTTATCCTTGAAATCTTTTCTTTCTTCTATTAGGCCCATACACCAATACATGCAATTCTTTTTATTTTTAGACTTTTCACCTCTGCCTTTTTCAGGTTTTCAGCATTTCCACAATTCTCTCCAAATATCACTTTATTTTTCTGTCCCTACCTCTTAACCCAATCGCTATTAGGTCATATATTTGTTTTGCAATTCCGTCTCCACTCATCCTACATGATCAAATACTTCAACTTACTGTTTGCATACTGCTTGTTCACGTTTGCTGTTCAGACATCATTCATGCAGCATCCGTCCACTCCTGATGCTTTGATGCCTACTTTACTCAACTTCATTTGATGTTTTTCCTGACATACCCCACCCTCATATAGTGAAGTGGTCAGAAGCATCCTCTTACATACGGCTTGTTGGAGCTTCTTCTGACAAATATTGATTCCTCACAAAAGATTGCATATTGCTGACATTTACCCAGCTTTAAAATTTATTCAACCCTTTTGCCATTTTCCCCCCCTGTAAACAAAAGACCATCTAAGGTACACAAATGGATAGGTTTGCTCTAGTTTTTTGTTAAATTTTATATAACTTGCAATCACTCATCCCATTTTGCCTGTCAAACACAACTACTTTGGCCTTTGATACCTTAATTTTCAGATCAATATTCTCATTTGAATAGTACACTCTACTGTAGGTCATTCTGGTTCTCAGACAACAACCTACAATCATCTGAATACAAACGTGTACATATAATGACATCTGTAACAATGTTCCTACCAGATTAGCCAAGCCCAATTTTCCAAGCCACACTGTATTTCCTTCTTTGTTCATATCTAATATGATTACAAGCATTCTTGATATAATTATCCACATGCAGCCTGTTCTTTTAAACCATTTTTCTGAGGATTCCAGTTATTCTTGTACATTTTTTTTTACCTCCATCGTGTACCACACTTATACTATGCAGCAAGCAGCCTTCAACATATGCAAAACATGCCATAATTCTATTTACATTACAGGTAGTCTTCAATTTAGGTCCACAATCAGATCCAAAATTTCTGTTACTAAGTAAGGCAGTTGTTAAATGAGTCATGCCCAATTTTATAACCTATTTTGTAAAAGTTGTTAAGTGAACCATGTGGTTGTTAAGTGAGTCCAGCTTTCCCCTTAGACTTTATTTGTCGAAAGGTGGCTGGGAATGTGGCAAATGAGCCGGGACACTGCATGAGCCTGGACACTGCAACTATCATAAATACGTAAAATTATAACCATGTGACCGTAGGGAATGCTGTGATGGTCATAAGTGCAAGGACTGGTTGTAATTCAGTGCCATTGTAACTCTGAGCGATTGCTTAAAGGAATTATTGTACGAGGATTACGTGTGTTATATTTTTTCTCTAAATTAAGAAACATATATATTTTTTCATACATTTCTGAAGAGCTGATATGTGTCTAAGGCCCCCGTCTAGGATAAACTTATCATTTTCCAAACTTTGTTGCTTGTCAGTAGTTATACTCTTTATCAATTAGAATTCTGCCCAATACTTTTCCAAGTACATCTAACAATCTAATTCCCTTGTAGTTTTGCTTTTCTATTCTTCTGCCTTTTCCATCTGTATAGAGGAACAGTAACACTATTCTTCCAATGCCTGAGGCAGAGATCCATTGTTTGCACATGAAAACTGTATATACAAAGGGTATTTACATGTTCTGCTTTTGAACCTTCAACACCTACAGTTTTATTGTTCTGCACCATTCTGATGTGTGTGTATCTCTATACACACACTCAGTATGTGTGTATATGCATAAGCCGGTGCCTTTTAATCAGTTTATGACTCCTGTGGACTACCGAGAAAAGTCCTTGGCAAGATTTTGGAAATAGTTTGCCATTGCCTCTTTCCTGGGGCTAAGAGAAATGGACTGGCTCAAGATTACACCGCCAGATTTAGAGCTAAAGTGGGAATACAACATTGTCCTAGTTGCAAGCCTGATTTTTTTAACCTTTACACCAAAGGGGATCTCTCACTTTTATTCCCTGACAAACTCCTTACAATCTCTAAAGTCCTCCTCCAGCATTTCCTCACTTGACTTTTGAATAATGTATCTTTTTTTAAAAAATTTTTTTTTAACTCTGCAGGGATCTCATTGTTTAGCTTCTTAATCCACTCCCCAAACAATTTTTATTTCATCAAAATTGTTCTCATTTTCTCACACTTTTAATCTTTAGCATTCCTTGATCTTTCTGGTGATATTCTTTGCACTTAACTTTTTTACTTGTGTATACATTATGCATTATATTTCTTTCAACCTCATTTTTTTCAGCATCATTCTCTTAAATGCATTTTTCCACAGCCACGTTTCCACATTTGTTCTGTCAATCATTCTTTTTCATTCTTTCCATTACTGTAACTGTTGCGATCATCTGGTGGGCTCCTCATGAGTAGTCCAGGTTAGAGAAGACACAGGACAAGTGTTTCTCGGGATGAGATCGCACAGAACAAAGCCTTGCAATCTCTTTTATTAGTAATCAAAGTACAGCGTCATCAAAAGGCGTTATTAAGGCTACACATCTCATATTACATACATGAAAAAGGAAAGCATCCATATATTCTCCATATAGGTTTCACATTCTACAATATTACAGTAAATCACGTGGATTTCAGGAAAGCAAATGTTAAGGGAAAAACGAAACTCAATTCGACCTATCTTATCATATTTGGCTTCGTTCCCAGCATCTTCTTCTGCTAGCCGAGAGGCCGATCTCCCCGTTATCAGAGGTTACCTCAGTCCTCAGGAATGTTCTACAAGGAGATGTCTATGCCTTGCAAACACAGTCTCCATTCTAAATAGAGCCTCTCCAGTGGTCATCTAGCTGAACCCGCTTTTCCTACTCAGATTATTTCGGTGCCAAGCTCCGTATACGTGTCCAACCAGCCAGGCCGATCTACACATATACTATGGCCACCTGATTCCCACATGTAACTCCATATATTATTCTGCCATACTGCAATATAATGTTTTTAAACTCTATTTTAAGAAGTTTCCATATCCTTTCCTGAACATATGCTTCCCATTCATCCTTTTGGGACAATATCTTCTAATCCTTAAAAAAAATGCATCAGCCATTATTTTTCTACCTACAATTCTTTTCATTTCTTTTACTTCAATTTTTCCCCTCAAAATTTCTTAATGATATTATATCACATTCAGCATTAGTTATCACACATGTACCCTTCACTAATTTTATGAAGCTTTCATCGTGAACATTCAAACCATTCATGCTTTTAGATTTATATAAATTTCTTTGCTATATGTTTGTAAATAAATTTATGTCTAAGCCACATATTCAGAATGAAGAGACCTATTTCTAAAGAGATCTCCACAAGCCACAATTCTCATCAGATGGATGGATGGATGGATGGATGGATGGATGGATGGATGGGTAGGTAGGTAGGTAGATGATTGATGATTGATGATTGATAGATAGATAGATTTGTATAATTCATTGTCGTCATTGTTACCATATATTGCAATGTCTAGGTAGTCCTTGATTTATGACCCTAATTGAGCCTTTTTTTTTGTTGCTAAGCAAGACAGTTGATAAATGAATTTTGTCCCATTTTATGACTTTTCTTGTCACAGTTGTTAACTAAATCACTGCAGTTGTTAAGTTAGTAACACAGTTGTTAAGTGAATCTGGTTTTCCCATTGACTTTGCTTGTCAGAAGGTCACAAAAGTTCATTACATGACCCAGGGATAGAGCAACCATCATAAATATGAGTCAGTTGCCAAGCATCTGAATTTTGATCACATGACTACAGGGATGCTGCAACGGTCATAAGTGTGAAAAACTGTCATAAAGTCACTTTTCTCAATGTCGTAAGTTCGAATTGTCACTAAATGAACTGTTGTAACTTGAGGACTACCTGTACCTATCACCAATCTATGGATTCCTGTTTCCATATGCACCTCCCCCAAAAAGGACATTCATACGTCTTTCTGACATACATTTTAGTTCTTTCTTTCAGGATTAACTCTGTATGTTGACTTTAATGCAATTATTCACTCCTCAAGGACTAGCTTCATTCAGACCTATTATCTATTTTTCCTTCCTCCTAGTTTCACAAACATGCAACACATCTATTTTTCTATCATTTCATTTGTGAAATCACGCTCCTTTTGGAATTACCTCTTTTGCATACCAGGGAAGCAATCTTGATGATGCCCTTCTACTTAGAGATATAGTGATTGAAGGAAGAGTGTCTAGGTGTGTGTGTGTGAGAAGTGGGGAAGGAAAATCCCAACTTGTCAGTAAGCTAAGGCTGTTTCTCTATCACAGTTCTCAGATGAAATTCTTGAAACGTAATCAGAATCTTGCCGAGAAAGATGATATTTTCAGGTTTATCTTTCATGTATCTTTTTTCCTGCATTATGCGGTAGGAAAGTTGAGATTAACCAGGGAATTGTGAAAATATGAAGAATCTGCCAGACCTTGTAATTATAACTAAGAAATTTATGGCTATTACACAAGATAAAATCAACTGCTATTATTAAAGAAACTGTATTAATGCGTACTTATGTATGGGTTGCCGCTATATATATGTTTTTAACATGTATACTAATACTTTCATTGAGTATTGTTGATTTTTGTCAAAATCTTGTCATTTTTTTTATAAAAAAAAGAAAACAAGAGGGCCAGTGGGGTGAAATGAATAGTATTGGGGTGAACTGGTATTTACTCCATCTTCAGCCATGGGAATTAATTGGGTGATTTAGGCTACTCACACTTTTTCAGGCCAGCCTATCTCAGTGACCTATTGTTGTGAAGAAAAATAGGAAAGAGTAGAACATATGTTACCTTGAACTCCTGAATGAAATGTGGAATGTAATTCTAATATACAAATTAAATCATGAGGATGAGAACTGAAGTATCTCATCTTTCTTTGACTAAACCTCTCATCCTCAGAAGCACAAAATGGCACTCCACCAAGAATCAAAAGGTTCTTCACTCTATCAATTCATCAAGCATTTGCTAACTGGTAAACAGACAGAAAGTCTCCAGTTATGTAAAGAGACTGATAGAATTTTTATGAATGGTCTGCTGATGATCCAAAGCAACATGAAAGGAGCACAAAGAGACTGCAATGTAATTATTCTTTTTTTTCTCTCAGAAGAGCTTGTGGTGTGTGGTGAAGCATTATCTTTTTGCCCAAGCATCCTCACAGAATTACTGTGGGGATAAAACTGGGAAAGAAGTATTATGCATGAAAAATGTGGAATATACAGGTGTCCTTGTTTAGAGAGTGTTTGTCAACCCTGAAGTTGGTAAACTGTGGCCATTTTCTTTTTTGCAGTTTCTAGGGAGATTTCTTTTCTCACTACTTCAGGACGGACACAGCCTGGAGCGAAAGGGCCAGGGAGGGGGGGTGTAGAGATTAGCGGGAGTGTTGTAGCCTAAATAAAATTCTTTCCCCTGGGAATCAAGGACGTTCGTGCAGGTGTCTGCAGGGTGGAGATTGAGGTCATCTAGCAACTGGGCTGTATGCTGATTGGACCATGTGACTGAGACTCTGGGGGGAAGTGCAGGATATGTTTGTGCCAATTTGATATGTATTACCCTGTTTTCCCCCAAAATAAGACATCCCCTGATAATAAGCCCAATCGGGCTTTTGAGCGCATGGCAATAAGGCCAAGTGCTTATTTCAGGGTTCAAAAAAATATAAAAAAGGGTCTTATTTTCAGGAAAACATGGTAATAAAGAATGTTCTTTGAGGAACTTGCTTGCCTCAGAGTTTTTATTGAAGTGGGATGTATTACTTGGAACCCTGACATTGTCTTGTTTAGCAACTGTTGACAGTTACAATGGTAATGAAAAAATAACTTTATGACAAGTCCTCAGATTTATCATCTGGCTTTGCTTAACAACCAAGTTGCCAGTCTCTAAATGAGGACTACTTGTCCATCTAAGAAATGAATGGAGATATGTTTGTTTGTTTGTTTATTATTTGTATCCTGCCTTTATTACTTTTACAAATAAGTCAAGATGGTATACATAACCGGGGCTTCCGGTTTGGTTTCCGTTGCCGCCAGACGGTCCTTTGAGACCGCCAGCCCCATCGCCCATAAAGGGCTGCCTTTACAGCTGAAAGGCGGCTCGAAAAACTCCGTTTCCGTAAGGAAACGTGAGACAGAGCCGGCGAGGGCAGGTAGAGCCCTCTGCGAAGTCCCCAGAGTTCTTTTTTACCTCTGGGGAGGAAGCAGGATGAGGCTCCCTATTTTCCTCACCGCTGCTCCGGGCTTCGGGAGAACTCTGCACTTTGCAGAGCCAGGCGACGGGACCACACCAGCTAAAGAAAACTAACAGACTTTCTGAATAAGTAGGATGAAATCCGGATCTGGGACCCTAAATTGCAAGTACTTCTAACAACCCTAAGACTGACTTTAAAAGTAAAGAAGAGTGGAAGGGGGAAAAAAAGAAAGTTTAAAATGGTGACTGGCTGAGGCTTGAGAAGAGCTGAAAGCGAAAGTCCTTCCGTTTGACTAGTTTAATATGTTACAAAGTAACTGAGATAACAGCGCTGGCTAGAAGTGAAGAGAAAAATTCTTATTTCATGCTTCTTCCTTCTTAGAGACTTGATATTGATATTGTTTGGAGAGAAGTTTTCTTCTTTAAAGGGGAAAAAAAGAAAAAAAATATGCTTGTGTGGCGTTAAAACTCACAAAGCCAGACAACCAAGCTGTGGGGGGGGGGCTCCCCCATTTATAAACCACATGAACAAGTTTTGAGTTTGCAGATGCAGAGGAATGGCTTTAAAGATCTAACGCAATTTGTATTGGAGGAGATGGCAAGACATGATGAGATTGTGAACCAGAACCTTGAAAAATTTAGACAGGAAATTAAAGAGTTGGTTCAACAAAAGTATGATAAATTCAAGCAACATATGATAAGTTTCTTAGATGCAATGATAAAGATGGATGAAAAGTTTAATTCAGAAATAGAGTCTAATATGAAGGAAGTTGATTATAAGATTCATAATTTGGATAATAAAATACAAAGAATTGAAAATGATTTAACAATGATTCAAGAAAATAGCTCAGAAGTAGAGTCAAAAATAAAGGAAGCTGACTACAAGACTTACAACGCAGATAATATAAAACAAAGGATTGAAAATGAAGTTATAATGATGCAATTCAGATTTATGGAATTTGCGGTCAGAATTAGGGGAATACAGGAAGATAAAAGAGAAGATTTGAGAAAGATGTCTGCTGAAGTTCTGGCTGGGATTTTAAAGGTTAGTCCTGAAGAGGTATCCTGTAAGATTGATAAGGCCTACAGAGCAAATTCTTGGGTGGCTAAGCAAAGGCAGTTGCCTAGAGATGTGGTGATTTACTTTACTGATAAAGGAATAAGAAATGATATTGTACAAAAGTCTTTTAACTCCACTCTTGAAATGTATGGAAGGAAGATTTGGACATTTAAAGAGCTGCTGCCCAAGATGTTAAAAGATAGAAAGGATTTTGTTTTTTTGGTGACTGAGCTAAAGAAACAAAACATCCCATTTAGGTGGGATGCTCCAGTTGGAATAATATTGAGATATCAAGGAGAAAGATATCAACTAAATACTGTTGAAAAAGTGGAAGAATTTTATTATAAGGTTCTTAAAATGGATTCAACATCTCCATGTATAATACATGAGGGGAATAAAGAAAAGCAAAATCAACAAGAGATTGAAACCCAGGCTAAGCAGATGGAGGTGGAGGTAATGGAAAAACAACAAGTTACAGAGGCTTTTGTGGACGAGCCGCTTATGGATTCTCCTTCAGAGGTTATAGTTGGATTACCTATAAATACAAGAGAGGCAGCTTTGGATTCTAATGTGATGACTTATCAAGTTACACACCAGCATGGAAATCAATCAGTTGATATACAACTCCTAGAAAGGCAACCAGGATGGAGATCTAAGCCACAAAAAGTCAAGAAAAGAAGAAGCAGGTCCTACAAAAATAAAATTTTTTAGACTAAACAACAGTATAATGCCAGTTACTTAAGAGACGATTAAAAACATGAAAATATAGCTGAGGCAAAGTATTGGTTTTTACTATTTTGAGGAGAGTGACAGATCTCTGCAGTGCTGTGCTTTTGGGATGTGGAAGATGGCCTTTAATTGAGTGGATTGGAACTTTCTATTTTGGACTCTTTGACAAATGGATTACGTTTATGCTGAGCTATAAAGCAAGAGAACTATGGGACTGGGGCATGCAGAAGATCTGGTTGTTACCCTAATACGGTAGTTGGAATTAATAATCTAGATGAAAGACATTACAGAAGACACTATATGGAATATAAATATAAAGTCACTCAGGTGGTTTTATATATACGAAAACATTTATTATTGATGGGGGCAGATGGTAATTGAAGATACTGAATATACTGTTGGAATTAGAATTTGATGTTACCCTAACATGGGTGATGGAATTAACAATCCAGTTGAAAGACATTACAGAAGATACCATATGGATTACAAGCTTAAAGTCATTTGAGGATTTTATCTATATATGGAAATATTTTTTAGTGGTGTGGGCAGAAGAACAAAGATATTGAAAATATTATGTATGGTAGACCTGCAGGAAAGTGGGTGGAGATAGGCTAGCTTACTGATTGTTTAGTTTAGGAAAAGGGGTGTTATCTTATATTAATATACGTAAAATATTTGAATTAAGAGATATATGTATGGGGGTGGAGGAAATGGATAGATTATGAGTTGAAATTGCCAAATTAGGATTTATTATATAATTTTACAGCTGAATGTTGCTTTGAAATGTATAGTATAAGGGGGATATAATAATATTGTTAGAAAGAAAGGGTCAGCATATGGGGGGTGGAGTAAAAACGATGGTAAAGTATTATATAATCTGTTATTAATTTGGGTTTTATTCTGGAGAAGCCACAGGGGGAGGGGAGGGGGAGGGGGGGTTAGGGAGGATGGGGGGGGAAAGGGGGGAAATCTGTATTTGAAAAAACTTTTTCAATTAAAAAAAAAAGATGGTATACATATCCAACACATCTTTCTCCTTCTATTTTCCCCACAGCAACAAACCTGTGAGATAGGTTGGGCTGAGAGAGAACAAGTGGCCCAAAGATTGGTCCCCTAAGGCAGGACTTGAACTCACAGTCTCCTGATTAAGCCTGGTGCCTTAACCACTAGACCAAACTGGCTAAAATAAAACAAACATTGTATTAGAATGTTTTATCTATCCATCTAATGAGAAAATGTGCAATATACTGTATATCAAAAATGAATGAAGAAAAAAAATGCTATAGAATGTTTATTAATTTACCTACCCAAATAAGTATTTCTATATGTTGCTAATTTAACAAGCAGAATCAGTGTGCACATTATGTCAGAAATCAAGCCATTCTACAAATTCTCTTCGGTAGGGAAAAAAAAATTGTAGTAGTAGCGTGTGTGTGTGTTTGTGATACATACATATTAGGAGTATGAGAAGCTGCAGAAGTACCACACCATGAATGAGGAACTACAGAGTGTGTGGAAAGCAATAGCTAAAATAGTCCCATCTCAGCACTTCTATCCTAAGATCCAAGAAGTTCAGTAGTTCCTTGGAATAACATGAGAGATCTCTATCCAGAACAGTGCAGTGCAAGAGTGGTATTCACTTACCTTCACTACCAGTTCACAAATGTGAGTGCACACGCTACCTCCGTGCATGCACAGAGCCTTCCGTGCATGCACAGAGCATCAAAAACGGGATGTGATGACGTCTGGATGGGTGGGTGGAGCTTCCCGCAGCCACGGCTGAGTACCACCATTAAATAAAAATGGCTGAATACCATTACTGATGCAGTGCTAGGAACAAATAAGATCCTGTGTAGAACCCTCGAATGCCCAGATCTTTTGTAGAGAACCCAAGATTGAAAAAGACACCCCCCTATAGCTTTGAGAAAGTTGGGCTTTTTCTTGGTATTTTAATGCTTTTTCCTGTCTCTTCTTTTTTCAGAAACACACACATAAAAATCTGTAGGTCCAAGAAAGGTTACCCTACCCCCCTACTCCTCCCTCCCCCCAAAAATGCAACACTTTCCTCAACAGTAGTCTACTAGTTCAGTTTGACAAACTAAATAAATTCAGAATGAAAAACATTATGGACATTCCATTACTCATAAAAATAAATCTGTGCTGATTGAGAGAAGAAATCATAACTTTTTTGCTTTGCCATTCATGGTAATCCTTTCACTGGAAATTACCATGCAATGCCATGTTTTATTAATAGTGTATGAAAAATGACACAGGAAAGCCACTTGGTGGTAAGCGTGGTATGCTATCTGATGAACAACACAAATACAACTTGCTTTTTTATTATTTAGGATGGCTGACATAGGTCTCTATTTCATGCAATGTTTGGAGGAGATACACCTTTTTGCTAGATTGTGCTTTGTTGCTGCTTCCTGTTGCTGCTTCCTGCTTCCTGCAACAAAATTATTACAACTTGCTGTAATATATCAGGGTCATGCCAGGGTCAAAGAGATATCCTGACTCTCTTTATCATGGACATCATTGAAAGAAGAATTTGAAGCACTTGAAGTGGGCTGGAGAATTTGTTCCCACTCATTGAAAAGAAAGGGAATTAAAAACCCACTCTGGGGTGGTTACGCGTAAAGAGTTACCAATTATCTGTAATATTATCATTGTTAAAATCCCTGTGCATCCTCTTGTTCACAGCATAATGAGACAGCCATTCTGGAAGATGAGCTGGGGGTGGGGGGATAGAGTGGTTTCCTTGGAGATGAAATTGACTGTAAATTAGAGCTCTCACATATCGGAAATCGCATTATTTTATTTCCACAATTCATATATCATTTTCTTTCAAAGGAGGTCTGTGCCATCATGCGTTTTAGCACTTAGCTAATGAGAATTGAGGAATGTGTGTCTATGCAAATGGATTTTCTCAATCTATAGGTGTAATATTGCAGCCTTATGTTTAGTGTAGATGTATTAACTTGAGTTTGTGGGTGAAGGAGTTGAGATAACAGTTAGCATCCATGATGGGCATTTCTAATACATTTAACTGTAAGTGGCTGGTAAATTGATGGTAGAAAGGTGGATAGATTCCCCCCACTCTACACACACACACACACACACACACACACACACTTAAGAATATAGCTAAAATACATGCAGGATAAGCATACTACTCCTGGGACAATTAAATTGGAGGTAGCTCCTCCCACTTCAGATAGAAATGAAGGTTGCAACAGGAATGGCAATAAAGAGTTTTATATATTTCTGTCCTTAATCCAGTTTTGGAGAATTAGTTAAAACATTGACCACTGGTTCAGCAAGGTAGGATTAATTGACATTTAATGTGACCAAGGAAGATGTTGAGGTACAGTGTCTGAAATATTTGTGGGGAAAATTGTTTTTTGTCAGTTCTGTGCTATTATGATAAAAAGGCTGCAGAGAGATTGTGAAGAAATAGCCATCTAGTTGACTTTTCATAGATAGCTGTTTAGTTCAAGGTTACTCAATAGCATTAAAATCTAACAGTTCAACCATTTCATTGACTCTCACAATATTTATTCCATAAAGACATGGGAGTGAAATGTATTATTCAAACAGCAAATACAAAAGAGTAATATTAATCATATCGGAAGAAGAAGAATGATGTCCCCATTTTTAACTAACGTTGCATCAATTTCTGTGCTTTATTTTAGCGGGTCATTGTGGAATTCCAGATCTTATCGTTAATGGTCAGGTGATTGGTGAAAATTATGGATATAGAGATACTGTTGTATATCAGTGCAGTCCTGGCTTTCGGCTCATTGGTTCTTCTGTACGGATATGCCAGCAAGATCACAACTGGTCTGGTCAGCTTCCATCCTGTGTGCGTAAGTAACAAAAAAGAGGTTATCATGTGATTTATGATATCATGTGCTTTATGATATTTTTCTTTTTTTTTAATTTTTTTATTGTGATTTTCCCTTTACATATCTCTAATATATAATTAACAGAACTGTGACATTGTTTATACAAAATTCAAAATTCAATACAGCATATACATTATATACATTCTATTTCTAATCATTCTATTTCTTTATGTATATTTCCATTTCTTATTTCTATGGTCTATCCCTTCGTACCATTTTTCCCATACCACATAATAATCTGAATCATCTTGTTCCTTTAACTCTAATGTAAATTTGTCCATTTCCGTGCAATCAAATATTTTTAGGATTACTAATCCCTGTGGCGGTGTGCTATTTTCCTTCCAATGTTGCGCAAACACAATCCTTGCCGCTGTTAGTATATGTAAGATCAGACATTTTATCTTTTTATCATATTTTTTCTTAAATATTCCCAGGAGAAACTGTTCCGGCTTTAATTCTATTTGGCAATTGGTTAGATCTTGCATCCATCCTTGTATCTTATATGATATTTTTCTAAGATGATGAGAGGGATAAAGTTGGAAGAAGAGCTAACAGAGAGGTGTTTTTTTTGCTCAGATAAATTGGGACTATTGTGTCTAGGAAGGACCAGTCTGGAGACAGATTTTCCTGGAGAAAATCTATTCATGCAGTTGCTAAGAGTGGATATTGGCTTCATGGCACATAAAGCCAAGAATTCATAGCCAGAAGAATAGGATTGCAGCACATTTGTATCTATCTACAGTATCTTGGAAAAAGCAGTGCTATACTGAAAGCCAAAAAAAAAATAAAAAAATTCTTAATTTAGAATTGTACAGGATATTGTTTTACATATTTTATTTATTAATACTTAGTTTTATAATGAGATCCTATTAAAATACTATATTAGATATTGCTATAATTTAGAATAGAATTCTGGGTACAAATCTTCTTTATTTTTAAAATATTTTTTATTATTTTTTTTCTTTAAAAACAAGAACAGAAACAAACACAAAACATAAATTTCCATTTTACAACAATTTCATATTGGTCTTCTTTTAAAATTCATGTTTTTCCCCTTCCCATCTTTACATATATTTATATTTGTGGTTCCCTTGTTCCTTATTTATGTATCTATTTCCTTATATGTTATACATATTATTGTATCTATATATTACTTTACATATATTGTCTGTTTAGTGGCATATTAGTAATCCTTCTTACTTGCTGTTCCTGACCTCTAGCCATTTATATAATTTATTCTGTATTAAATAATATTCTGTTTCATCTTCTTCTTTTATCTCTTTCGTCAATTTGTCCATCTCTGCACAATCCAAGTCTTTCCTTATCACCTTTTCCTCTTTTGGTACAGTGTTGCTTTTCCAATTCTGTGCATATGTTATCCTGGCTGCTGTTATAATATGTAAAATTAAATATTGTATTTCTTTGGTATAGTTTCTGGAGAGTATTCCCAATAAAAATAGTTCCGGTTTCCAGTCTATATGGTATTCAGTTATCTCTTCAAGCCACTTTTTGATTTTAGTCCAATATTTTTTTTGCAGATGCACACATCCACCATAAATGATAATATGTTCCATAAGATTTCTTACATTTCCAGCAAATCGGTGACGTATTTGGAAACATTTTGGCAAGTCTCGCCGGCGGGAGATGCCATCTATAAAACATCTTGTACTGATTTTCCTTGTACACCACTGACATGGTCAATTTCACATTTGTTTCCCACCATTTTTTTCCATTTCTCCATTTTTATACTGTATTGAGTACAAATCTTCTTGTATCATGCACTTCAGTACATGTTTCCTGAAAAATAAATAAAATGAAAAATAAATGTAGTCACAATGATGTAACCATTAGAATTTGATGTTCAGGTCAAGCAGGTAATAAACATGTGAAACATTCATATCAATAGGTTATCACAAGAGGGTTTTTCCCCCTTTTTTCAACCTATCATTAGATTCATTAAACATTATCTTATGGAGTTTAAGACATACAAAGCAAACATATGTTGTGAATAAAACCTAACCTTTCTTTTCCAGGATATTTTCCAACATGCAGCATTAGTAGATATATTTCTAAATTGACTTTTAGGATATATTTAATTTAAATGTATTAATTAATCTGAGTATTTCTGGACTGTAAAGAAAAGGATTAAGTTACTATTTTGCAGATGAGATTCTATTTATAAAAATAGAATCTGCAACAAAATATTCTGTTATCCCATTCACCTGCCTCTTTCTTCTGTCAGTCTTAGCTTTTCTACAATCAGTATTCAGCATTCTGAAATATAGGGTACACTTACAAATTAGGTCATTAATGAATTGGAAATGGTAAGGATTTGGGTGTGGACACTGACAACACCATTGTTTTCTCATGCAACACTTTCTCCTTTCTGTGCAGGATCACCTGTGTAGTCTCCAAAATATCTCACAAAGTAAGAGATTAACATTGTTAGCTATGGTGTCTAATTATAACAATATTCCTTCTCTTTTTCTTCTTCTGATATTAGCTGTCAGTTGCGGTCATCCAGGGAGCCCAATTTATGGACGGACAAGTGGGAATGGTTTCAATTTCAATGATGTTGTGACATTCTCTTGTAATACTGGCTATGTTATGCAAGGACCAACAAAAGCCCAGTGTCAGTCAAATAGGCAGTGGAGTCAACCACCACCTATATGCAAAGGTAAGGGTTGGGGAAAATTTGATAGATGAGATATGTCAAAGATAGTATTTTTTAATGAAAGGGGTGGGTACTTTAATGATAGGGAGGATGTTATTAATATTCCAGTTAGACAACATCAAATGGAATGGTACTTCGGATATTTTTATTCTTAGTCTTCTGTTCAAATTATTTTTTATTTACAGAAATGTCCGCAGCTAACATGGACATTCAAAATGCTAGCTATGATTCATCAGAGGTCGTTGGTACTCTCTGAGCTTGTTTGTTTTCTTGCAGATGTTTCATTACCCAAACTGGGTAACATTATCAGTGCATAGTGCGCTGATAATGTTGCCTAATTTGGGTAATGAAACGTCTGCAATAAAACAGCCAAGCTCAGAGAGCACCAAGAAACCCTCATTTCAACCCAGAGCTACAATTATTTTCCTCTATCCATTTAATCCACCATTAGCACAATTGTATTCGATTCATATATACAGATAGTCCTCAATTTATGACCGTAATTGAGCCCACCATTTTAACTAACTTGTTAAGTGGCTCACCATTTTTGGTATCGGGCATTTTTTTTTTTTTTTTGCAACAATAAGTGTAGTTTGCCAACAGAAAAGTTGTATACAGTCACATAACCATGGAGCACTGCAAATGGCTATAAATGCAAGTTGGCTGCCGAGCAGCCAAAATGCATTCATGTGACTATGGAAGAGGTGGCCTTCAGAACTTCACATCTGGGTCATAAGTCCCTCCTACCCAAAAAAAAACCTATCATAACTTAAAATGGTTGTTATGTAATTAGTTGTAAACTGAGGACTACCTGTAGTTGGAAAACTATCAGGAAATCCAGGGTCATATGCTAGATTATAAAATAAAGTATCACAGCATATTGTCCCTGTATTATTGTCAAGAGAACATCATGGATGTATTTATGGAATGTCTCAGATTTAAGGAACTTTTTATTGGTAACCTACCTTTGTAGGAGTATTTCTGTGTGCAGGTAACAGAAGGAGTATTTCTGTGTGCAGGTAACAATGACTGAAGCATGAAACAATGCATAAAACTGGGTGCAATATATTTTGAAATTTGTTTTTCTTAATATATTTGTCTTCTCTTTCACTTTTTTTTTGTTTGAAACTACACAAACTCTGTAGATGTCCTCTTTTTTTGTAAAGTTCCCTTTAAAAAAAATAAAAACCTTCTGCATCTTCTGATAAATTAACATTAACACATTACTTGGAAAAGATAAATTATTGGGGGGCGGTCACTGAACATTAATTTATAATAGTTTAAACTTTATTTTTCTAAAGATCAAAGTTAATATGTGTATTGATTGCAGTTTCTTTTTGAAAAGCTGAAACATCAGGAAATTTCATTGGTTTAAAAAGGGGAAATTGAAACAAATGAGTTGCTTTAAAATCAACAGCTTATATCCATTTTCTTTCAAACCAGTTCTTGAACATCCTGAGAAATAAATTGATTAGTATAAAAATTAATCAAAACTGCCTGTTGGCGGCTAGTTAACTTCTTAAATAACTTCAAGCGAGCAGGTCCTTATATGAGAAGTTAAGCTAATTTATTCCCTAATAGTGGGAAATAATTTTTTTTAAAAAAAAAAACCAGAGCAGCATTCACGCTATGAAAATGACTCAGGAAATTTGTAAAAAGTAATTTTTAAAAATCCATTCTGAACTGTATAGGACTGCCACTTATCTTTTATTTAACATTCCAGCAATTCTTACTGTTGTGTTATGTTTTTATATTATATAATATATTGTGTTATTTTCTTCTTTTCTTAGAGGTAAACTTTTTATTTTGTTCATCATTATAATTCTTTATTTTATTATTCATATTCTGGTTTGTGTATGTTTGTGAAGTGTGGTAAAGTTTTCTTTGAGTAGGTGTGGTGGCCCACCAGTGGCCAGCAGAGCTGGCAGCAGATTCAGACAGTGAGGAGGTTGGGGAGGAACGTGGGCCAGTCCTGGAGTCTGGGGAAGGCTCGGACAATGGCTCTGAGTTGGAGACAGAGAGAGGGCCAAGGCCATCTGGTAGTTTTTTGCTGCCTCTGGAGTCTCCGGAGTCTGACATCAGTGAGGCAGAAGAACAGCGTGAGCCTGTTCCCAGTATGTTCATGTGCAGAGCTGCCAGGAGATAGGAACAATTAAGGAAACAGGGTCGACTTGGGAGTAAGGCTTGGAGATGATTGGTCTCTCCCATAAGATATAAAAGAGAAACGAACGGGACTTGAGCTTTTGCAGGAAGCAATTAGTTCATCTGGTTAGTAAAAGCTCTGGAAAAGCTCTGTTTGACTCTGTGCTAAGTTTGGCCTTGCCCTGCATTTGGCAATTAGTTCTCTGGCAGCATTCCAAGGGAGATAAGGTGAGTGTTTGTAAACACTCCTCTGAAAGCCTTGCAGATTGTAAATGAAAGTACTTTACAGCTGTATGAATTAAAGAGGTTTGTCTGGACTAAGTTTGTGCTGTTTACTTTCTAAGGAAGCCTAGGTCAGAACAGTAGGTGGCTTTTTTCTTTCAGTTTTCTAATCTTGCCTGTAACTCTGGAATTTTCTGAGAGTCATTATTTACCATCCAAGTTCTAGCCACACGTGATCACGCTTAACTTTTTCAAATCAAGTCAAGTTGGAATAAGTGCTGGTATATTTCTCCTGTTAAAGGACACTTCTTCCTAGCCCGATGCTTTAATCATCAGAGCAGCAAACACCAATGCTATTTATTTATTTATTTATTTCCTATGGTGCCGTGATGAAAATTAGTTAAAAATGAGAAACTGCCCTTACTTAAACGATTTCTCCATATAGAGTGATGATGATGGGGAGGAGAAACATGTTTAATGCATGCTTTATAGCTGATGTGATGGATATGGCTGCCACAGAGAAAGCGTAAAACTGTGAAGTTCAGAGTTTGAAATTACTTAGCTGCACCGCTGGTTAGCATGATAGAAATTATTGAATGTGTCTGGGCTGAGCTAGCAAGATATACTGTTGTGCAGACAAAGAACACTAGGTATGCTCAATAAGTTGCCTAATTATTTTTGACAAGACAGATAATGACTATAAAATGTAATTTTCATTCAGGGCAATATTTTGCAGGCGCTGCAATCTTTTATATTAGCTTTAGGAAGTTTGTCCAAAGTGCTCCTTATATAATATTATATATGAAGATTATGCAATTCTGTGGTTACCTATAAGCAAGATAGGTAGGCTTATTTACAAGAAAGCAGTGCATTTTCATTAATATTATATCTCTCCTAATGGATGTGAATTGGAAATAAATGTGACTCATTTTTAAAAAGGAATGTGGATGTTAAAAAGTACTGCTATGCTTCAGTATTAATTCTGTAGGGTTACAGAGACTGATAAAGTGGCATTAAGTTTTATTCACATAAAACCACCACTCATTATATGATACATTAAATTATAGAATGTATACATACAGAATACAATGCATACATTTTTCAAGTTTTTTAGTAAGCCCAAAAAAATGCATTAAAAATACATAGTTTTTTATATTCTAGCATTAATTAATGTTAACTTTACACATCTTTGATATTATTTTCTAATGTGAAATATACAGATCATGTCAATTTCTGTTATTGCTCTTGTTTAGTGGTCAACTGTTCGGATCCAGGAATCCCTGGAAATTCTATAAGAGAAAGCAAAATAGAACATGGAAATTTCACCTACGGTACAGTTGTTTTTTATGACTGCAGTCCTGGATATTTTTTATTTGGTTCTTCAATTTTAGTCTGTCAACCTAATGGACACTGGGATAAACCTCTGCCAGAATGTATTAGTAAGTATTTTAAAATATTGGTACTTATAATTAAAATTTGCAAGAAGAGCAGTACTAAACACTTGTATTCAAAGAACTTCACAGCTGTTATCCAATTCAATTGTTAAAAAAACTGATTAAGGTAAGTCAGTGTCTGAAATAATATGGAAGTCTTGGGACTATAGGGAAAACCAGTTAAATATGAGCCAACAGTGTGCAGCGACAGCCAAAAAAGGAAATGCAATCCTAAATTGCATTAACAGAGGGATTCAATCAAGATCAAGTGAGGTACTAATTTCACTCTATCAAGCCTTAGTAAGACCACACCTAGAATACTGCACCCAGTTTTGGTCACCACACTATAAAAAAAGATGTTGAGACTCTAGAACGAGTGCAAAGAAGAGCAACAAAGATGATTAGGAGACTAAACATATGAAGAACGGTTACAGGAAGTGGACATGGCTAGTCTAGTGAAGAGAAGGACCGGGGCGATAGCAATGTTCCAATATTTGAGAGGCTATCACAGAGAAGAGGAATTCAACCTGTTTTCCAAAGCACCTAAAGACCAGACAAGGAATAATGGGTGGAAACTGATCAGGGAGAGATTCAAACGAGAAATAAGGATAAATTTTCTGACAGTGAGAACAATCAACCAATCGAACTGCCTTCAGAGGTTGTGGGAGTTTCATCATTGGAGGCTTTCAAGAAGAGACTGCCATCTGTCAGAAATGGTGTAGGGTCTCCTGCTTGGGCAGGGGGTTGTACTAGATGACCCACAAGGTCTCTTCCAACTCTGTTAATTTGTTAATCTATTTATTTATTTTTCAATTTTAGTTAATCTCAATCAATTGACTTTCATTAGGCCACACTCAATAATTTTCAATAAAATATTTTCAATCAAAAATAAAATAATTAAATCAATAAAGACACATAACAATATCAAAAACAGATATTCATTATGTGTTCCTCAAGTTAGTGCAGGGCAGATCCTTTCTACTATCTTTGAGCTCTATCACCTTATACCAATAATATAATCCATCTGATTTCTGTGTAGTTCTGCTTCTACAGTTCATGTATTTAAGTATCATTTCAGTTGTTTGAAAACTGTGTTCGTGATAAAGAAATAATTGGATTGGTAGAAATTAGGATGTTGATCTCCTGCTTTATTTTGGTACCTAGTCCATGCAATCTAACTACTTTTTTCCTCCTTACTCTTTCCAACTTTAGTCTTTCCATTCTAGTCTCCAGCCATAAGTAGCACATCTGGCTTGCATGTTTTATCACATTCAAATGGAACTTGATCGTAACATTTATTAGAATTGTCTTCTTCAGTATCATTATGAACCCATAAACTTGGACAATTGTCCTATTAAAAAGGGGTCCACAAGGTCCAATTCATATTATTCCGTTGCCCATTGCATTGTACCCAAGCAGGTGCTTGCAATTCTCTTATTGCTCTTATGAAAGCAGTGGCATTCCTTGCTGCCAAAGGTGCCTTTTTGAAAGGCAACAGCAGTTTGTTTTTCCTTGAAAATATTTTGCTTCTCATACAAGAACCTTCTTCAGTTGAAGCTTCTTGGATGAGGTCAACAATAGACAGTCTAAGATTAAAATTTTGGGAGTTTGGGGGAGAAACCACAGAGTCAGGTAGTGCATTCCAGGCATTGACCACTCTGTTGCTGAAATCGTATTTTCTGCAATCGAGTTTGGAGCACTTTATCTTAAGTTTGTATCTATTGTGTGCTCGTGTATTGTTGTGGTTGAAGCTGAAGTAGTCATTGACAGGTAGGACATTGTAGCAGATAATTTGTACTACGCTTAGGTCAGACCGAAGGCAGCATAATTCTAAGTTGTCTAAACCCAAAATTTCAAGCGTGGTGGCATAAGGTATTCTGTTGCGAGTAGAAGAGTGAAGAACTCTTCTCATGAAATATTTCTGGACTCACTCAATTGTATTAATGTCCAATATGCAGTGCTAGTTCTTCATAGACAATAGAATCTCTTCTTTGTTTTTTAGGTCCTATGTGGAAAATAATATGGTTTTCTGACTGAAATTATCCCAGTTCAGTCCACTGAGATTTCTCTGATGCCTACGATGTCAATGTTTAGTCATCTTTTCATATGCTGAATTTACCTATGTTCATTTATTTATTTTATTTAGCTGTAAAGCACTCATCCATCTACCAGAAAGAATGTCTCACATTCCCAAGGACAACCCTGTCTTTACTATTTCAGTTTTTCTTTTTGTACCTGGTAACATCAATAATTATATGTCCTAAGAGCTTTAATCTATCAGCATCCTAAACACTATTAGTGCTCCGAAAGATCCTCAGCTCTTCTTCAGTAGCTTGATGAAGACCATCTGACCTGAGGGAACCATCATCTGGCACTATATCATCAATCACTTTATAATGCCTCTTCATGTGGTTTTCCTGGATTTACAGAATATATAATGTCTCTTCATGTGGTTTTCCTGGATATACAGTATATATAAAAAAAGGAGTGGTTTACTATTGTCTTTCTTCTACGGAGTATGAAATGAAGTTTCTCCCTCCCCACCCCAATGTCACTAAAATTAGTATCTTTTCCTGACATCTTCCTACATAGCAGTTGCCTGCTTGCTTTAGTGGAGCAGCTAAAATGTTCTCCATAACTTGGGTGACCTTTCTGAGGGTCACCAGTTCTCTTTGTTCATCCTTCCCAGAACCCCTCCTCTGCCATGATGTGGCAACTGAGCAGATTTGAGAGGGTTGACTGACTTTCGCTCTGCAAAATGAAAAGGATGATGACCTTGTAAGGAAAGTGGAAAATGAATTATTATTCCAAAGTAATTGACCTTAGCTGGGAAACCAACTCTTGTCTAGATTAGCACTTTACAAGAAGAATGGATCGGGCTGATCAGCCAGCTGTTTTTATGGAAGTAGATTTGATTTCGAAAGGCCATAATACTATTGATCTTGATGGTTGCATAGGTATTTGTCATTTCTAGGTTCATTTGAAAGCAATGTTATAACAGTTCTTTTTAAAACTGAATTTACAGGGTGATATTTCTCACAAAGCACATCTCTTGACTCCTAGGACTTATTCAAACTGACCTTTCCATTTCTTAATGGCTCTGTTTTCAGAGTCAGAATAGGAGAAGATATCTTTTAATGTCCAAGCCTAAGACCAAACTCTAATGTTTTGTGCATGATCACAACATAATCTCAAAAGGGGATACTCTATAACAAGAAATTAAAAGACGCTTGCTCCTGGGGAGGAAAGCTATGGCAAATCTAGACAGCATACGAAAAAGCAGAGACATCACCCTGCCAACAAAAATGTGTATAATCAAGGCTATGGTTTTCCCAGTTGCAATTTATGGCTATGAAAGTTGGACCATAAGAAAAACTGAGTGCCAAAGAATTGAGGCCTTTTAACTATGGTGCTGGAGAAGACTCCTGTTAGTTCCTTGGACCGCAAGATGATCAAACTGGTCAGTCCTAGAGGAGATCAACCCTGACTGCTCTTTAGAAGACCAGATCTTGAAGATGAAATTCAAATATTTTGGCCACCTAATGAGAAGGAAGGACTCACTGGACAAGAGCCTAATGCTGGGAAAGATTGAGGGCAAAAGAAGAAGGGGACGACAGAGAATGAGGTGGCTGGATGGAGTCACTGAAGCAATAGGCGTGAGCTTAAATGGACTCCAGAGGATGGTAGAGGACAGGAAGGCCTGGAGGAACATTGTCCATGGGGTTGTGATGGGCCGGACACGACTTTGCAACTAACAACAACAAGAAGAAATTATTATTCCAATACTCTGTATAAATTCAAATAAGTCTACACATTTGTTTATTTTTAAAAGGTTTGGAATATAATGAACACAGAGAGAGGGTGCAAGAGAGAGAATGAATAGCTATAGGTTAGTAAATACATTGGTATAATAAAGAGCAATTTGTTCTATGAATTATATGAAAAACATGGCTATAAGATCATCTTCATCATAATATTTTATTGATCACTGGTAAAACATATTAACGATGCACTGGCATAGTGAAGAATTTAGTTGGCTGATTATAACATAATTTTTATCTCCAATATTTATGTATCGTAGTGATTGACTGCGGTCATCCTGGCATTCCTCCAAATGCGATTCTTTCTGGAGAGAAATACACATTTGGATCTACTGTTCATTATTCTTGTTCAGGAAGGAGATCATTAATAGGCCAGGCATCCAGGACATGCCAATTAAATGGACACTGGAGTGGAACAATGCCTCATTGCTCAGGTACCACTTTTAAAGTATGTGAATGTGCTTTTGAAACCATCCAATACAGCTTTCTTTTTGGCTGCTCTTATTCCTTTTCAGGACTTCAAAACCAGACCGCATTTAAATCACAAACAGCTGTAATCAAAGATAAGTTTCACATTAGGTCCCCTCATTCACATATAGACTCGTAAATCTAGAAGGGAAGGGGTAGATTTCAAATAAAATTTAATCTAAAAGGGAAATAGTAAATAAAATAGGAAGATTGAAAAGTAGATACTGAATTTGTATATTCTCTTCTTTTTGCATATTACTGGGAAGGATGTTACATTTCATATGAGTAATTTGTGCATTACTATTGTCTTACCCTTGATTTGCTTTTATCTAATTTAGAAAATAATTGCTGCATACCAACAGTGTTCATCCATGTAATATCTATTTCTGCTGAACTCATACAGGAATAGTTTCTGGAGAAGATTTTTCAAAACTATCTCTAATTCATGGCATATTAGAGAACTAAAATTCCATAAGGATATCAATACAGCTTTCAAATAAATAGAAATATATAGTAGTTTGATTAATAGTATAGATAGCAAGCAGAGCTGTGCTTTGTTGTATTGTTTAACATTGTAATCACATCAGAACCACAACACATAACTTGAAGGAGGCTGAATGTCTTAACATTTTTCCTTAAACAAATGTGTTGTGACAGTTTTAATTGTATAAATTATTGGTGTAAACTGATAGAAATCTCTGGCAAGCTCAATTGTATGCAGAACTTATAGTATTATCTATTAGCTACATCTTTAAAGTTAATGTTTTGTTGTTTAGATTCCCCAAAACTTTGGCTGTTTTGGTAAAGGCTTACTGGAGTTTAAATTCATAGAGCATCTATGTAGTGATTTGTGAGTGTGCCTGTGTATGTGTGTTGTTTACCTTGTGTTTGGTAGATTTATCAGAAAGTTGCAGAGGTGGATATTTGAGCTTTAAACAAATGCATCTGTTAATGTTAAACAGATAACTGAATAATAACCGAGTTGGACTGTAGATAAACAAAAAACTGTATTAAACAGCATATTCAGACAAGTCAAGGACTTGTGTATACCTATATAAACAAGAAGCACAAATCAGTTTCTGTGCATTAACTCCCACATGGAAGTTATGATTTGTAATCCTGAGGAGGTACATCTTCTATAAGGTAGCAGGTTTAATAATTGTCTTGTGGCAAAACTAATGTGCATTCAAGAATTCCTAACATGCTTTGTTATTATATCCTATTCTTTAATCACACAACAATAGGAGAGACACTATTTCTATATAATCTAATAATATTAGAAGGATTGCCTATATATGATTATTTGCTAAAGGGCATATAAATGTGTAGATGGAATCTTTTCTCATATTCCAGATATATCTAGAAATGTAGGAATATATTTCACCTTATTTTACAATGCTTGTAATAACCTACAAGCTTGAAATTCCAGAAAGTTCTACAACTATTTTTCTTGTAATGTGTATCACATTTTACTCTTGGTAAGATGCATTTTTATTACAATAACTTGGACACTGATTTTTGCCTCAGTGTAATTTACCCTGAAGATAATTTGATTCTAAACTACAAAAAGCCACTGACTTCAGTTATAACTCATATTCTACATTGAGCTGGACAGCTTCTTTAAAAAAATACCATGGAAATAAAGCACTGGTTTTGTTTTATTTTGTTTTGTTTGTTGTTTTTTTAAATCGAGAACATTAAATAAGGGACTTGAAATTTCTGTGGTCTCAACTGAGTATTGTATGTTCCAAATTGAGAAAGTCAGTGTACAATTAACAAGTCTGGAATGTACACCCATTTTTTTTGTAGCCTACTTTTATTTCTGTACTGATTATAAATTGATTCCTCTTGTTTCAGGTTCCTATAGCATACAATGTAACCCTAAGTATTCTACCCCAAATGATATTTTTCTTCCAGGTGACACAACAGGGACCTGTGGGGATCCAGGAATCCCAGGCCATGGTTCTAGAGAACAAAGTAATTTTAGAACTAAAAGTGTTGTACAGTTCTCTTGTGAGCTTGGTTACATCCTTCATGGATCAGAGGAAAGAACTTGTTTAGCAAATGGAAGTTGGACAGGAAGGCAACCTGAATGTAAAGGTAAATTATTTTCATAACTATAATGGTGTATTGGTTTTAAAATCACTACATGTCTTTATAAAAGAAAGAGTTATAATAAAGTCATCATTTATCTGAAATCTATTAGCTGCTTAACCCTCATGACCCTAATACAGTCAGGTATAGTTTTGAAGAAAGGAAAGAATGAATGAATGAATGAATGAATGAATGAAGGAAGGAAGGAAGGAAGGAAGGAAGGAAGGAAGGAAGGAAGGAACACGCATACATATATACACATACATATGCATACATATATGCATACATATATACAAATCCTAGGATATAGTTTTGATGACCTAAAGTTATATATCTAATCTCTATCTCTATCTCTATCTCTATCTCTATCTCTATCTCTATCTATCTATCTATCTATCTATCTATCTATCTATCTATCTATCTATCTATCTCTATCCTGAGGAAACCAAATCCTAGGCTACTTCCAACAGTTTCAGTCCATAATAGGACAACTCACCACAGCCATGTGAGTGGTCACACCACATGATCACATGGTTACGGCCAATTGGCCACAGGACAACTCACCGCAGGACAATTCAACATGACATAACTCAAGAGAGGGACAAGTTCATTTGGAGCAGGCCTTGTCTTGCTTTTAAGTTTGAACCTTCTCAGGTTAGAATTCCTTGAGACTGGGGAGAGATGCAATTCTACTTGTCCCTCTCTTGAGTTATCCTGTGTTGAATTGTCCCATGGCAAGTTGTCCTGTGGCAAGTTGGCCACGGCGAGTTGTTCTACACCTCTTTCAGTCATTTGTATTCACTGACCTATCTGTCCTATATCCTACTGATGGGCATTTGGGGGAAGAAAAGGAAATCAGATGATGAAAGGGGCATCATTAGGCACCCTTCAGTGTTTGCATGAAATATCATAATTCAAGTGCAGAAGGACAGGGTTTATTTGGTGATGTCGTTCTGCACATTTTGTCTTTTTGGTTTCATGAAGTTAAGTAGGAACTCCTGCTTACTTAATGCAGCCTAGGCAAGCCAAAAGGTTGGACACCCATGACTTAAAGCATTGCAAGCAGTTGTACCCATGTGTTTTCCATGGAACGTAGCTGTAGTGAAATTTATTCTGAAGTAAATTAAAAATCCTACCTTACTTTTTGAATATGGTCACAACTCTGTGAAATCCTTGTGCTCTCTGAGCTAAGTTCTAAGCTCTGCTACACAGTATACAGGAAAAGGTAAAGAACAGGAGAAGTGGCCTTCTAATAAAGCATATTATTTGTTTTCCTAATATAGAGTTGTCTGTCATGACGAGCAGGGAGATATACTTCTCAGAGAGATGTTAAAAACTGAATTTGAATATGTCTATACACAAATTATATTCTCTTTCCTAGAGGTAGAACCCAATTCAGAGTTAAAATTGTCAGGAATACTAAGGTTTTTTTTAAAAAAAAAAATTAATCACAATCACAATAAAATGAATTCCTCCAGTCCATGACACAGCACAAAGTATGCTAATATTAGATTTTTCTACTTCAGAAGCCATTCTGCCATAGTGAAAAAGTTGGTATTCAGCATTGTCCTTATAGTTTCAGTGTAGGACAATGACCATCATTCCATTTTTTTCCCAATTTTTTTGTTTACCAACTGGGAAATAAACTCCTTTCATTGATATATTTGAAGTTATATGTTTTTCAATATACATATATTTGATTGCTGTTTTATATAATTTATGCAAAGCATTTTATGCTTTCTTTCTTTATTCAACTTTCTGTGCTGTAGTACACTTTTTTTATTAAGATATAGCTAGCACTTGCATACTTTTTTTGGTAACTATCTTTCCTAGAATGATGCTGTTTTTTATCTGTATTTTCTTTTCCACAATTTTTCCATAAGATTCTCTTCGAGACTATTGTCATTGTCTTGGCTCTTCTCTTAAAATCAGCACATTTTATGCAAACTAAAATTCATGTGTGATTGACATTGATAGCATCTGGCATCCTTGTATTCGCTGTGGGAATATCATTTGTTCCAAAGAATTTGAACAGTAATTAGTGTTTGATGGGATACAAACATCTGAGTACAACAAAACAACTTGGTTCTAGCATTTTTAGTAACATTTGAGCACTCCACCAGCAGAAATAATCATGCACCTTACGGGTATGCAGGGCCTAATACAGATTTGTTTATTTTACATAAATTTGTGTATTAAATAGCTGTGTAGTGCTTGCAAAAACTAGCTAGATTTATAAATATGGTTAGTGATAAGAGCTTTCACTTTTCACAAAATCAATCATTAATGGTGTATATTTAAATTACAGTTCAATTTTATATTAACTAGAAGTCGGGGACCTATAATGAGCTACAGTGATTTCAAAATGATAAATGCAACATGACTTCACTACGCAAATGATACAATTATTTCTTTGTATCAGGATGTCTGAGGCAGATGTAGATATTTCATTCATATGATGAGAAGTTTACACACATACATATATACATACAGACATATATACCACATTTTTCGGAGTATAAGACACTTTTTTCCCCTAAAAGAAGATGAAAATTTGAGTGTGTCTTATATTCCGAATGTAGCCCTGCCCACCTGCTGGCCCCCACCCTTTGACCTCTGCCTCCCACAATTTACCTCCTTGCAGCAAACAGCAAACAGCCCGTTTCAGCTTCAGCACAGCCTGATTAGCACAAGTAGTTGATTGTCAGTTGGATCGGCCTCCTGACCCTCAGCTGTTTCAGGCTGCAGGGATTGCTATTGCCTATTGCCGGCAGGCCTCCGCTCTTTGCTGCAAGGAGGCAAATTGCTGGGAGGCAGATTTTTTTCCTTTTGTGCTAATCAGGCTGTGCTGAAAATGAAAATGAAAATGAAACAGGCTGTTTGCTGTTTGCTGCAACAAAGCAAATTGCTGGGAGGCAGAGGCAGATATTTTTTTTCTTGTTTCCCTCCCCAAAAAAGGTAGGTATGTCTTATAGTCTGGAGCGACTTACACTCCAAAAAATATGGTATGTGTCAAAATTGGCCTGAAAATACTGAATTACAACACACACAAAAAGGAAATACATAAAAGATTTGTGAATTTTGAAACTGGACTATTCAATCTGGAATTTTTCTTAAAATAAAATAATTTTATGAATCAAGCCATAGATAAGAGAGTGAGAGGTGTTATTAGAGAGTTGTTATTAGAGAGTCTAAATGTTTACCAAAGTTGAATTGTATGAGTGGGTTTGTTAAAGTAAAAAAAAAAAAAAAACACAACACGATTATTTATGTTAAAAAAAAGATTTTCAGTAGGTAGCCATTAGTACTCTAGTGTACGATAAAAATGTACATGGCTTTGGGCCCTGTAGCTGTAGTACTGAATAATTTATTTACTTTTCAGAATGCTCATTTTCCTCCTCAGAAGCAGTAAATGATCAGAAAAAAGTGATAACATTTGATATAAAAAATTAAGCTGATAAAAACAAACCGTTTCGTCTTTTCAACAGTAGATAAAAGCTGAGAATATTTTCATGGAAAGCCACAAATTTTGAGCTATAGTTCAGCATTTCAATTCAAGCTGTGTAGAAATTTATATGGAGGAATATTTATGGTATTCCGAAAACTGCAGCCCTATTTCAATCAAGAAAAAATTAAAGAAAGGCTCCATTTCAGCTGAATGTAATGTATGAAAATTTGGGACGAAAACTCAAGGCATTTGGGCAAGATTTATACCACTGAAAAGGAAGGATTTTTATCTCCTTCATGTAAACTACTTTTTAATGAGTAGATTGGATTGTTAGTTGCAACTTCAATTATTTAAGCTATTAAGTAATTGTTCTCTGTGTTTGTTTTCCTTCCCAATTCTGGCATTTTCACACTGACTGTTCAAGCTGTTCAGTGTGGTAACCCTGGAACAACAGCTAATGGGAAAGTGTTTCAAATTGATGGCACAACATTCTCTAGTTCTGTGATTTATTCCTGCATGGAAGGCTATATTCTGTCTGGACCTTCTGTACGGCAATGCACTGCCAATGGGACGTGGTCTGGTTCCTTGCCAAATTGTACAAGCAAGTATCCATTGTTCCTACTATTATTGCAATCTTTAGGACACCACTTACAGCTTCTATATTTGGGAAAAGTCAGATTGGGGAGACAGAGCAGGATAGTACCAGAATCATCCCTGTTGCAGATTTAGCTTCCCCCCACCCCCCAGGATCAGGTTTCCAGAGCTTGACCATTCAAGATTGTTCCATACAAACCAGTAATGTTGTCATAGCTTCTCTACACAGAGAAGGCAGAGACAGCTTGGAAACTTGATGCATCCATCAAACTCCTCTTGTGTAACTTATGATGTATCTCCAGTGTTCCTTGCCCTTTGTCCCTACTTTCCTCTGTTTTTCATCTTTACCCACTTGATTACCATTTTGGAAGGGAAGAGTGGTCCTCTCTGTCATTGGTCTGCTAGTGTTAATAGTGCTGCTGAAGCTCTGAGATTTTCAGCACTCAATATAATGGCTGACCTGAGTGAGTAATGACAACAAAGATGGATGAAAATTTACGGTGGCAGATATAAGTATCATGCAGTCATTGAAAGTCAAGTTGATGGCACATAATCAATAAGTTTCATGGCAAAAATGGAAAGAATATTACTGCCCTCTTACTGTAATGATGTATTATGTCTTATGTGTGGGTGGAATATTTGTAATGAAAGGAACTGTACTTTCGTATTAATGTACAACTGTGTGTAGATATGCCTAAGCAATTCCTGGCCCTGGATGCTTCACACCACATATGCTCATTTGGGCCAAAAAGTATACTCATCTCTGGGTCTACCAGATTCAGATTTCCTAGAACCATTAGACAAGACTGCTTTATCCCCTTTCACAATGAGTTCTTTTTGGGTTGGGAGATAAAATATTTGTGTCCTTACATATTATGTCAAACTCTAAAGTATTGTCTCCTGAAGCTGTTCAGGCAATCTCTAAAGCAGACAACTTGCACAAATTTCTGCCCTTTGCTAAATAGAATTGTCTTCTCTTTTCAAGTCAGCATAGTAGGTGGGATGCTGAGAGAAAAAGAAGAAGGTCCCATTTTATTGTCCCACCATCTTGATACAGAAGATGGTGGGCAGGTAAGAAAGAACCTTTTTGGTAGCAGCTGTTGGGAAACTGCCAGCTAGGCTGGAAAAGGCGGTGAGAGTCAAGCATGGGCTTACTTTAGAGTCCTTGCATAGCCCCAAGAGGGATAAGCTTGAACTCCCCTTCCAGCCTAGCTGTCAGTCTTCCAATGGCAGCAATTTGCCATTGTGAATCAGTATTCAGAATGCTGCCATTTTATTATAAGACTATCTTGTCTTAATTCAAGCTTCACAAAGTTAAAAAAGTGGAAATGAAACCTGGAGTCTTAACAAATGGGTTCTGTAATTAGTAACAAATGCCACCTAATGTGACAAACTCAGCTTGCTTATAAAAGCTGCTATACAAAGGAAGTTGCCATAGATATCACATTATACAATTATCCTAGATTGTTCACCTTTTAAAATGGAAACACCCTTTGTCATATTATTACATTTTCATTTTTCCCCCCTTCATAGTAATCAGTTGTGGAGATCCAGGAATACCAGCCAATGGATTGAGATATGGGGATGATTATGTAGTTGGACAAAATGTTACTTTTATGTGTCAACCTGGGTACACAATGGAAGCCAACAGTTCCAAAATTCGTACTTGTACTAGTAATGCCACATGGAGTGGAATGCTGGCAACTTGTAAAGGTACTGCTTTGAATCTGAATAGATGGATGGATGGATGGATGGATGGATGGATGGATGGGTGGGTGGATGGATGGGTGGATGGAGAGAGGTACAGAAACAGAGAGGGGGGAGGGAGGGGAGAGAGAGAGAGAAGGTAATGGTATTAGCAAATGACCTTGGAAGGCAAAGGAAGAGCCACAACTAGGTGAGCAGTTAGTTAAGAGGCAATTTAGCTGCCATGTGACTATGGTAAATGTCTCATAAGGGACTCTCCCTAATTTCTTGGGCTGTAAAGGTCATGGGGATGAAATGTAGTTTAAGACACACATGGTTGATGTTGGCTTTGTAAAGTTGTTCAGGCAGAACGCACACCCAGGTGAACGAATTCCACTTTATTCTAAGATTACGTTAACAGAATTTTGTAAGTTTCAAAGTGCATTTCTCCTTCCATCTACATTCTTTCTGTGGCTAAACTGCCTCTTATCCAACCAGTCCCCTGGCTGTGCCTCTTCCCTGGGTTTTCCAAGGTGATTCCGACACACCATTATAGAGAGATATGTGTTTACAGAAGTACCTCAGTACTCAACTGGTTCAAAACTCATCAAATTTAGTATTTGACGCAATTTGATTGAAAAATGTTGTCCTGGTATTCATCTTAGTTTGGTACTTGACATTGTGCAAAAGGAAGTGGGGGTCAGCCACAGAGGGTGGACAGAAAGTCGGCCATGCTGGGAAGGTCGCTACAAAAGGAAGTGGGGGACAGCCACAGAGGGCAGACAGGAAGTCGGCCATGCTGGGAAGATCTCTCACATAGGAAAAGGGACAGATAAAAAATCCTTCCCAGCTGAAACAAAGAGGCAAGTGGTAAGGTACATGATTTGTTTGGTACTCATCCATTTTAGTACTCATGTGCCTCCCGGAACCAATTAAGGATGAGTACTGAGATACCACTGTATTACAACTGTTGAATATGATAATGCTGGATGTGGACTTGATTTGGCTTCAAAATGATTCCCTGATGAAAATCATGCACTGATGGAACAGAATAACAAGTAAATACATATAGGTAGAAACCAGATTTAGAATGGTTCCTTCAATCTTATTTCTTGAACAGTCAGAATTATATCAAATTGCATCCCTCCCAATATCTATAGTATGTCCTTCATAATTCAAATAGTGTTCTGTGGAGTGACATGAGGATATGCCATTTCAGATGAGATTATAAAATAGGAAATGCATTTCTATTAACTTTTTATATCTTAACCTGTCTTAGTATCCAAATTGTGATGATTTGTTTTTTTAACTACTGGGTTATGTATCTCAAAATAAAGAACTAAAGAAATGGTCCTTCCCAACTTTCTTTTTTCTTATATATGTGACTGCATAATTGTCAGTCAAAGTGCCCATCGAAATGGCAAAAGGCTGTGAAAATAAACAATACTTAAATGATTTGCGCAGTAAAGCAAAAAAAAAAAATCTAAACAATACAGCAACCCTTTTTTTTAAAAAAAAAAGTTGAATTAGCACATATGGTTATCGTAGTCAGTATAGACACAGGAGACATTTGCTGCAGCTGCTATGCTAATGACTCTAAATGTTGTTACAGCTGTTACCTGTCCAACTCCACCCCAGATTTCTAATGGAAAACAGGAAGGAATAAATTTTGATTGGGGATTTAGCATTAGTTATGTCTGCTCACCTGGCTATGAATTATCATTTCCTGCTGTTTTGACTTGTGTTGGGAACGGAACATGGAGTGGTGAAGTCCCACAGTGCTTACGTGAGTATTTATTTTTTTAATATTTGCATTCCAGGCTGATAGTTGTTTCCATGCAATCTTAAAAGAAAAACATAACAAAAGAAAAACTATCAATTTAGGTAAGAAATAGCTATAATGTTTCCTCTGCACACTCAATGAGGCACTGTGGCTCAGTGGCTTAAAAGATGCCACAGAAGGTCGATGCACTGGGTAGTTTGAATCCTACATTGTGCGACAAAGTGCGATCCCATCATTTGCCTCATCTCCTGCCAACCTAATATTCAAAAGCATGCTATATGCAAGTAGATAAATAGGTACCACTTTGGTGGGAAGGTAACAGTACGTCAAATTTCACTGGACACCCTGCTGTGGCATGATATAATACTGGCCACATGATCATAGAAATTACTGTGGACAGCATTGGCATAAAGAAATGGAGATGAGCATTGCTCCTCAAAGTCTGCTACAAAAAGTGAAATAAAACCCCCATTTATCTTTACCACATACACAAATCCAACAAAGCTGCAATGTCCTTTAATATCCATTACAAAACAAGGGACAAATTGCAGTGACCACACAGGTGCTTGTGAGCTCTTTCATCTTTGCTTTGTGGTCCTTCTTTCCTTAAAGATCTTAACTCCAATTAAACAGTTTAATCAGTCAGTTGTCAGCTGCAGCGACAACTAACCAGTTCTGGTTGTTTCTTTGTTTATTTTATTCCTTCAAGTGTGTATTGACTTCTGGCAATTACTTGGAGAAGAGCCTGCAGTTTTCTTGGCAAGATTTTGCACTGGCTTGCCATTGCCTTATTCCCAGGATTAAGGGAGAATGACTGGCTCAAAGTTATTCAGCTGGTTTCATGCCTAAGGCAAGAACTAAAATTCATGGTATCCTAATATTTAGCCTTGTGTCTTGACCATTACACCAAATTGACTCTTGTCTGTTTTAAAGCTGATAAGCAAAAAAACTAATGAAAAACAGAAGTCTTATTAGCATTAATTAATCAATCAGTGATGCTTTAGGGAGGTTTAATTATAGTCATAGCCAGGATGAGAAAGGTGATGATAGATTGCAGTGAAATTCTCTGTGCACTGAAGACCCTGTTGTTCCGCCAGGCTGGACTATCGACATGATAATTTTAAATTGGGGTATTTTAAATTTCTGGGGTTTTAAATGGAGCCAAATTTATTTAATAATTTTAAATTTTAAATTGATGTTTGTCTTGTGTTTTTAAATAGGCTGTACACCACCCTGAGTCCTTTGGGAGAAGGGCGGTATAGAAATAAAATAATAATAATAATAATAATAATAATAATAATAATAATAATAATAATAATAATAATAATAATTGTTATTGTTATTATTGTTATTATTGTTATTATTATTAAATGAGGAAGTATGGAGGGAAAGCCCCAATTTTCATGGATAATATAATCAAAAGGTGAATTTTGTAGTGACTGCTGTTAACTACTGAAACATTTCCTTGATATGCTGTCGCACCCCTATTTTCCTGAATGTTCAACACGGCATCATATTTGAAATTGCAGGTAGTCCTTGACTTATAACACTTCATTTAGTGACCATTCTAAGTTACAACGGCACTGAAAAAAGAGACTTATGACCATTTTTCACACTTACAACCTTTGTAGCATTCTCAGGATCATGAACCATCACTCATATCCCTAGTTGTTTGTGAAATTGTAGAGGAAGGAATACTTTGCCTCATACAATATTTGAAATACCTAAAGCAAGTTTGTCAAACTTGACAAAAATGTCAACAAGGGCTAGTCTAAACATGGATGTTTTAACCAGGCAAAAACCTGGACATTTTTATGGTGGCTGACATTTGTAATGGCTAAGTCTGTCAGGAATACCGAAGAAACTCCAGCCTGTTTCTCTGACAATTGGACTTCTGTTCCAGTATTATATTAAATTACCGATTTATGCAGAAGGTTTTATTAGCATAAAATTGGTGACACTGATGGATTTTGCATAGCTGCAGATTTCATTACAATAACAAATGTATGCTCACTTTTTACAGAACATTTTGTGAATATTTCTTTCTTTTTGCTGTTGGAAAAAAAGTATTAAATTTTTAACAGAATAAATTAAATGGGCTGGATTATCAAAGAGAAGAGGAATGGTGCTTTTCGTTTCACAGTAAAGAAAAAAAACCTTCACAAATAAAAATTGAATAAAACTGTAATATTTTACATTCAAAATTTCAGTGATACTATTTAATATAGAAATGCTGCATTTTGTTTAATGGATTAAAACCCATTTATTTTACTCAACAGATTCGCAAATCTTGATCATTTTCTTAAGTCTTGTAATCTTTTTCAATCGCTACAAAATCTTCCTGTTTGATATGATTTGTGATGGCAAGAAGATTAGATCTTTTCAGGGTTTAAAGCTCTTTCGTGTTTTAGTTATTAAAATAATAAGTGTTTATACAATATGTTAGTGAGTGGAGGTCATATTTCATTCTACCTAGTTGATTTTTTATAGCTGGAATTGCAAGCAAAATGTGCTTATGGTGGCTGAATAACAGAAGAAGCCATGATATCATTAATTAACAGAGCAGAAGGAAAAGCTCTGTTTGACCAGATAAAGGAAGGGGAGAACATTGAAGTATGAAAACTATAAGATGGAGGAAGCAGAAAACATGACCTCTGAATTCATTTCTCAAGCTGTCCAAAACATTTCTCTTACACTTGATCAAATATAAAGCTTTTTCAGTCTGTATTTTCACAAACATGCCCATTACGAAAGACTACAAGAGTAACATGAGGACTTTGCTAATCACTCATGGCTTGATCACCTAATGGCTTGACTACTGCAATGCGCTGTATATGGGGCTGCCCTTGAAGACAGCATGGAAGCTTCAATTGGTTCAGAATGCAGTGACACAGGCAATGGTGGCCCTGCCTCAGTGTGCCCATGTAACACCTCTGCTTCATGATCTGTATTGGTTTCCAGTGTGCTTCCAGGTGCAATTCAAAATACTGGTCATTACCTATAAAGCTCTTCATAGCATAGGCCTTATTATTTGAGGGTTCCTTCAACTAAACAACAGTAGGTTGGGTCTGTTGGAATCTCAGACAGGACTATAGAAAAGTTGGCTTCCGGAATCATGATAGATCCTGGAAATCAACTTCTCTGTAGTTCTGCCCGAGATTCCAACAGCCCCAATCTACTAATACATCTAAGTATCCTGAGTTGGCCTATCATGGTTGAATCTCCCTTTTTCTTTTTCTTTTCTTTTTCTTTTCTTTTCCTATGTCCTGCCTAGGTTTGGTTTTTTTTTATCTCTGATCTTTTTTTGTGTTCTTTTGTTCTTTTCTTTTAAATGTTATTAACAGTTTGTAAACTTATGAGACTCACTGGGAGTCAGATGACATATAAATGGTTTGACGCAGTCAGCCAGATGTTCAGACTGGATTTGACATTTTTATCTACAATCGAGTCCTTCCCAAGGACCTGGGATAGGCAGATGTGGATACTTTATGGTGTTAGAGGCATCGTCACAGAATGTAAATAGCTACATGTAAAACTGCCTTTTGCGATTGACTGATGGCAAATTTGCCAATGCTTAATGTTCAAGCGGTGTTCCAGTTGCTTTGGGACTGCATCCAAGGCCACTATTATTATCAGTACTACCTTTGATTTCTTTTGTTAATAATAATTATTAATTAATATGTTTCAGTGGTCAAAGAATTCCTCATCCCATCATGTACTGCAATTTCTCTCCAAAACATGTCTTTGTTTGCTATAACATCTGGTATATGGGAGCAAGTATGAAATAGAAAAAGTTGAGAGAGAAAAATATTTATGCAATTCACAATTTTTTTAAAAAAATTTGATTTATATGCCGCCCTTCTCTGGAGACTCAGGGCGGCTTACAATGCGTTAAGCAATAGCCTTCATTCTTTTGTATATTTTATACAAAGTCAGCTTATTGCCCCCACAAACTGGGTCCTCATTTCACCTACCTTAGAAAGGATGGAAGGCTGAGTCAACCTTGAGCCTTGGAGAGATTTGAACCAGCAGAAATTGCAGGCAGCTGTGTTAATGACAGGGTGCACTAAACCACTGTACTATCAAGGCTCTTTCAATTGAAGGCATATGCCGTTGTATCGTCCTCTCCCCCTCTCCAGTTATCAACCCAAATCATTATTTTGGTCTTGGTCACAAGTAGGAAGATTTTAAATTGCAACTATAAAATCTGCCATTAGAGTCACATAGAAACAAGAATATTTTAGAATAGAGTTATTCTACTGTAATCTAATTATTAATAGGCTGTCTTTTTTAGGGGGATCTTGAAATGATGTAGATACTGGTCTCCACAGACTATGACTCCATTAGAAGAACTCTATGAAATAGGATGGGCTGAGAGAAATAGCAAGGGGCTCAAAGTCATCATCAATGCTCTGTGGCTTGTCAAACCCAAAGCCAATATCTTAACCACAATACCATATGGGCCTTAGGATACTCCTAAAATACTCTTGAGTCTCGTTCTCAATTTCATTCATGCCATATTCATTGAGAATGCCACTTCCCATTGTCAGTTGATTCGCCACCGTGAAAACAGAGCATTGGATATTTTCATAGGATATTTTATATTTCCCTTTTAATCTACTATGTATCAATGATTTTACAAGGGAACACATTTAAAGAGATAGATAGAATTGATTAGTGGTGCATATCAAAACCATGAACAAGATTGTCAGGCACATTTCAGATGAAACTCATATTGAGTTTTATTGGAAAAGGTCTTAACTAGCATATTCATAGATGCTTCCTACAGGTGACAGTTTCTGCAAGTGAAATAAAGCCACTTCGATCACCATCATATAAATGAACACTGGAACAGGTGGCTATGTAAATCAATGCATTAAATAAATGAATAGGCCAAATTTTGCTCTTATTTATATATAAAAGGTTCAACATTACTTACTGTTACTTGTTTTTAATGTTCTTTTACTGCAGTGAGATTTGTAGAGGTATTCTTTGGGAAAGGACATATTAATAAAACAAATAAATGTAATTTATCCTGAGATATTCTAATCAAATGTTACTATTTTACATTACTGCAATATCAGGACTAATATGCCTGAACTGGACTATGTCTTCAGCCAAGTTTCAGGCCTACCTTCTCAGTTTTATCATTCTCTGAGCAGAATAATTCTTTCTCATTGCTCAGTTGCTCTGGTCAAATCCAATACCATCTTCCCAGTTAATGTTAAGTGACATAAAACAGATGCCTGATTAATTTTCTTTTGTACTTACAGTTAGGATGTTGTCAGAAATAGCAAGGTGTAAGTATTGCTGACAAGGAAGACCCCATGACTTATTCTCTACTACAAAAGTAGCATTTTAGCAGCACAGTTTCCTGGGTCTGGGGCAGGGGTGAGGGATGGGGGAAGACTGATGTGAATTGCCATGATGTCTAGTTTCTATGGTTACATACTCAGACAGAATTGCTAAACATCCAGTAATAGAAAGTGGCTAGGAAAAGGCTGGAGAATATCAATGCATGATGTAATTCCTGCAAATATTCTCTTATTAAAGCAATAATCAAATAGCAAAAAAAAATAAAAAAAAATCTATGTGATATTTGTTTAAGAAATGTTTTAAATATATTCTTGAAATTCTCCATCCTGGTTAACACAGTTGACAATGGACGAAAATTTTTTTTGATCTTCTGCATATTAACTTTTGACATTTACACAGAAAAAGACAAGTAAGATTTAGACCATTCTGTCTTAAGAATATGATTTACATTCATACCTTCTGTAGGTACATGTGTACATACTGCAGTTCCACTTCTATTTTAGATCAGAATTTTTTATGATTATAAAAGGCTTCAAGCTTTCTGTTTTTCATCACATACAAGTCTATCCCTCTAAAAAGAAATGTCAGTATATTTTCCACATTTTTTTTTCTACAGCGAAATTTTGTGGTGATCCAGGAGTACCCGCTCAAGGCAAAAGGGAAGGCAAAAGCTTTATTTATCAGTCAGAAGTCTCCTTCAGTTGTAATCTTCCATTTGTGTTGGTTGGTTCCAGCACTCGAATATGTCAAGCAGATGGTACATGGAGTGGATCATCTCCCCGTTGTATAGGTATGGTGGCACTCTGGGTTCTAGAGTTTGGGATATACTTTATTTTTTTTAAAAAAACCTCAAGGTTCAAAGGTTAACTATCAAACTTCGAAGTCCATGTGTGAGTGCTTTCTATTGCCTTAGTATACTCCCTTACTATTCAATTACTATTCAATATTGCACTGTGCAGTAATGCTATTATATAACAATGTTTCCTTCTTAAAACACTATTCTGCCTTAATTCCTATCTCTGAAATCTCTTGTATCTTTTTTTCTTCTCTGGTACTTGGCAGCATGTAGAATAGCAATAGCACTTAGACTTATATACCACTTTACAGTACTTTACAGCTTTCTCTAAGCGGTTTAGAGAGTCAGCATATTGCCCCCAACAGTTTGGGTCCACATTTTACTCACCTCGGAAGGATGGAAGGCTGAGTCAACCTTGAGCCTGGTGAGATTTCAACTGCCAAATTGCAGGCAGCCGGCAGGCAGCAGAAGTAGCCTGCAGTGCTGCACTCTAACCACTGCATCACGGTGGCTCATACTTTCTACATTATACTTTCATATTTTAACTTTTCCTTAACATACTTCCATTTTTGCTGTGCCTTTTCTTGTTTGGACTATTTACTTTTTTTGAAAGAAAAACATCTCCCTCTTTAAAAAAAATGGCTGCTTTATTCTGTTTGCTGGTGGTTGCAGAGCTTCCAAAAACACGTCTCTTCTCACACCTGTTTCAAGGTTGAAGCATTATTGGCAATTCTGCCTTGCTAACACTGGGGACAAGGCCTAGATAGGAGCACAGGTGCCTGCATTTTTTCTAAGCAGCCTGCTCTTCCATAACTTATAACGGCATGTATAATTGCATCTTCAGTGCAAAATTGCAATCTTACCAAGGAAAAGGTTCTTTTTTTTTTTTAATGTATGAATCAATATTTATAAAATCAACATTTTATAATTTATAAATATAATATTTATAAAATCAATATTTTAACAATATCTTGTTAAAAATAAGAATGGTTTGCCTGGACAGAAAACTATGGAGAGACAGTGTTGTCTCTTTAGTATTGGATAGCTTTACTGGGACAATTTTCAGAACCAATAAATAAGCATAAGGTATGAAAGATAAGGACACAATGATCAAAGGGTAAAGCAATTGGGTTCACTTTTTTTTTTTTTGCAAAGTAGCATTGTAAACCTTGCATTAATACTTTATGAAATATGAGTTTCAATATTCAAAGTCATTGAAAGGATGACGTTTCTGAAAACTGTTTGGAAGCATTTGGGTATAAATGGACATACATTTTTTAAAAAATATTTTATTTCACAACCTTTTTTTTTTTTTTTTTGACAAAGAACCTACTAGGACAGCCTGTGAAAACCCTGGGGTTCCTCATCATGGATCGCAAAACAACACCTTTGGTTACCAGGTAGGAGTCCTAACTTTTATTGAATAAGGAAGAGAGATAACTTCCTTATCTCTCTTGACCAGGGGTGTCAAACTCGCAGCATCACAGCAGCATCACATGATGTATCAGGACTTTTTTCCCCTTTACTAAACATGGGCATGGCCAACACGTGATGCATCTGGCCCTCGTGCTGGGAGTTTGACAGCCCTGCTCTTGAGTATAACTCAAGCTTCAGTAACTATTGAATTTGATTGTATCCTTTCTATATCCAAATGCCATGTTTCCCCGAAAATAAGACCCTGTCTTATATTTTTTGAACCCCAAAATAAGCACTTGGCCTTATTTTTGGGGAGGTCTCATTATTTTGGGGCACAAGAAGCAAAATGGGGCTCCTCTTGCCATCTTACCTGATTTCCAGCTCTGCGTTTAAATATTTTCAGGGAGGGCTTATTTTCGGGGGGAGGCTTATTTTATCACATGAGCTCAAAAGCCCAATTGGGCTTATTATCAGGGGATGTCTTATTTTAGGGGAAACAGGATAGTCATTACCATTAATATCATCACTGAAAACCACTTAGACTAAAGTTGTACCCTGTTTCCCCTAAAATAAGACATCCCCTGATAATGAACCCAATCAAGTACATGCGCTAAAATAAGCCCCCTCCTGAAAATAAGCCCTACCCAAAAATATTTAAATGCATGAGCAGCCAGGCCCCGCCATTTCCTCTGGTTAGGGTTAGGGAGACAGAGCTGGAAATCAGGTAAGATGGCAAGAGGAGCCCCGTCTTGCTCCACGCACCCCCCAAAATAATAAGACCTCCTCGAAAATAAGGCTAAGCACTAATTTTGGGGTTCAACAAAATATAAGACAGGGTCTTATTTTGGGGAAAACATGGTATATTTACTATTTATTTTAATAAAGTTTAGTTAAAGGTTGAATTCTTAGCATACACAAATTCCAAGTACCTTAGTAAAATTTAACACACAGAGAGACACACATTATTATAATCATCATCATCATCATCATCATCATCATCATCATCATCATTATTATTATTATTATTATTATTATTATTATTATTATTATTATTGAATTTCTATACCGCCCTTCTCCCTGAGGACTCAGGGTGGTGTACAGCCAGAATTAAAAAACATGCAGGACAAATATTAAAAAACAATTAAAAGATATATAAATTTGGCCCAATTAAAACTCACTACCAATTAAAACATTTAAAACATTTAAAAACATTTAAAAATTTCTTCTTAAGCCAGCCCAGCTTGCTTGAAAAAATGGATTTTAAGGGCACGACGGAAGGCACTGAGGTCACATTGTGCCTATGTGTGTGTTTGTGTGTGTGTGTGTGTGTGTGTATACACATATATGTAATGTTAAACTACATAAATTAAATTATGTAACTGAGAAAAAAGTTGAAGTACAAAGGAGGAAAATTTATTCAATGGAAATCACTATCACCTGGATTTTTCATTTTAAATGAAATGAATTATTTGACGTTATTTCCTCACCCAGAATTAAATTCATAAACATCATCCTAGCTTTATTGGCTTTAAAAAGTGCTATCCTTTTACATTCAGTCTTTGATTATCTTTAATGAGATTTGTTTTCCAATCAACATTTTAACAGCATGTCCATGTGCTTGCTCCATTTCACCACAGTAGAAGTTTTACCCTAAAGGCAGCACTGACATTATTCCTGAATAAAAGGTCACATTTGCAACTTGAGGAGGGCAATAAGAAAATGAGAAGCATTGCCCTGAACAAAATATATGGTTTCTCTACTACCTGTCAGAGTTTTCTTCTTGCATAAGCATAAAATGAAGCAGTATTATAATTTTAAAGATGAGAATCTCTCAGGACGAGAAGAAGGGGGCAAAATCTCTGATCAAATTTTGAAGGTTGTTGTACTATAGTTAATACTAGTAAAATTACTATTTTTATCTATAACCATGCTAGGTTACTAGTTCTGTTTTTCAATCTGATCTGTGAGAAATAAATAAGATGGTACCAAATTGCAACCATTACATTTCATGTCTTCTCCAACATGCCTACTGCTTTGTTATATTATAAACCTTTCCAAAACAGCTGCGTTCATTTTGTAAAGGCAAAATAAAGGGCTTTTGCCAACTTCACCTGCAAGCTTTAGAAGGAGATTGTTTTCCTGAAATGAATTCTAAGATTTGAGATACATGTGTAGAAATGTTGCTGCTAACACATGAAAACTGTTTATAGAACCATTATTGGATAGCACAGAATGTATCTGAAATAATAGAAATTTATTTAGAAAATCTGTCACACATGTAAAGGATTAAACTCTACTCCTTTGTAGTTTCCTTTGTGGCATGTTCACATGAATATCAATTCAGCATTTATGTATGTATTAATTCTGAAAGGTTCCTAGGCACAATCTGAATTTAGAAATAAAAATAGATCCATTATATTTGTAGTAGCCTCTGAGTCAGTTTTATCATGCTTTATATGAACCTCGGTATGGAGATGAGGGGAACATTGAAAGCCACCCTTTTCTAGTGAATTTAATGTTCGCAAAAAGAATAATATTGATAGCACAGGGAAATGAGTTTGTGTAGCTATAAAAAATGCATTGTGAATAAAAATAAGTTTGAAGAACTCAAATAATATAGAAATTACCATTGCTGTAAATTTATTGCATGGAATTAATTCATGTTTAGCCCTAGTTGATCATTAAGTCCAAATGCCTCAAGAGTTCATTTTAATTTAGTTGCATTTTATTGTTGCAACTCATAGGTTGTAACATAAAATGGATTCACCCAGTGTGCAATAAAAGTAGTAAACTGTAATTAATAAACAAAAATTAAAATTACATAAAATCAAAAAACACAAGGACAAAATTTAATTGTATAATGGAGGTGGTATTTATAATTCTCAGCTGCCTGAAGAAGTCAATTTGTATCTGTGAGAGAAGTTTTGTCTTCTTGGCAATGACATCAGTGACATGAATGACGCATCACCAATATAAAGTGACTTATTGTATGAAAGGAGCTACTGACCCTTTATCATAGTCATTGCCATGATCCAGTTCATAACTGTTGTGTGTTTGCGTGTACCATTAGGAACCAGTTGATGCTTTTAAAATGTGTATGAGCTGGGCACATTGTAAATATAATGGTGGGATAAAAATTAAGATAGCGAAGATGATCCATTGGCCATTTTGTGCATTTCTTATGATAGACTCAACTTCTTTTCATCCTTATCATAAACTTTTACTGAATTTTCTTACTCTATGTAAAAGAGGAAGAAACAACAAAATGTCTATGAAAATAGGGAGAACAGTTTGATGCAATCCTAATAACAGATATCTACAAGTGATTAAGAAAAAGTTCGTTTCCCTCATCTTGTATCTAAGTTGTTCATAGATCTTTTAATTAATGTATTTGTTTATTTATTTATTTATTTTGTTTATTTAGTCAAACATGTACGAGATAACAGGTATAAGTATAAACATGGACATGAACATAGGAAATGAGTACAAATAATGGTAGGCACACTGGATACACACTAGATTAGTGTATGTGTGCAGAGAGGAATGTGTCTGCGATCTTTCTGTGTTGAGTTGATCACTAATCAAATTGATCTACTCTTAATCTTTCAATAGGTAGGCAATATTGTGCAGTTTCACTGTAGAAAAGGCTACCTGCTTCAAGGGTCTACAACTCGAACCTGCCTTCCTGATCTTACATGGAGTGGGATTCAACCCGAATGCATTGGTAAGTCAAGAAAAGAGAGAAGAATCAGATACGGAATGGAAAAATAATATTATTGTGATGCAAATTGAGACTCACATGCCTCAAATCAGTATCCAAACAAAAAATAAGAATAGTATCTTATTTATGCTGCCATTCTCCAAACAAATTAAATATTTACAGGTTTATATATGAGGAGACAGTTTACAGAAAATATGTGTTTTAATGGAAAAGAATAAAAAAGGACTAACTATATTAAGAAAACACCAACTTAAATAGTGATTTTGTGGTGTTTTTGTCTTCCTTAAAGGAAATGTTGGGGTCAGTTGTGATTGTCAGTCAAGAACTACCTGTACATACATACACCTCCCCCCCAAACATCTCTTTTCTTAAAGCACTGAAAAACATTTCATATTTCACCACCCTGCTCGCATCTCAAAGTTTGCTCCAAAATTCCCAATTAGCTGACCCGTCCTCCAAAAAAGGGTGAAAAAAGATGACTAAGACCAATTTAAAATGCAATGAAAAATAGAGACAAGCAGGACAGTGCATTTTGATGGACTATTTTAAAAACCATATTATCACAGTTTAAAATAGTTATATGTCTATCTTGGCTCAATCTGCTAAAAATGTTTTTCTGCTTATCTTGTTTCAATTATTCCTGTTGCCATCTTGCAAATGTGTATGATGTGTTATCCATTTATTCTATTTGAACACGTACAGCACTATCAAGCATAAACATTTACAATTATAGTCCAAGCTATGTAATTCATGATAAAACTGGTGCAAAGATTTTCCAGTTAAAATGCAGTGATATGCTCTTCATCTTCCACATTGTCTCTACTATTCAAATATATGGAGAACATATGGGAACTAATCCACTTTCTCTACTGTCAACGCAACCACAGTACTTAACCGCTCCCAGGCATGGTTTGACATAAATTGAGGAGTTAATAAAAGTGTGGAGTTATTAAAGACCTTCTCATACATTTTAGAGCAATTTGAGCAATGATCATTACTTGTAGTTGAAGGATATGCCATTGCGTGTCATGTATAAAATGAATTGTGCATTTTTATTTTAGCTCACAGCTGTAAGCAGCCCGAATCTCCAGCTCACACAAATGTTGCAGGAATGGATCTTCCATCCCTCGGTTATACCTTGATATATACATGCCAACCCGGATTCTTTCTAGCAGGAGGATCAGAACACAGAGTCTGTAGGTCTGATGGTACATGGACAGGGAAGGTTCCTTTCTGTGAAGGTAATGTATTTCACATCTTCCTGGAAGAGTTAATATTTCAGAGTTGCCAATTCCTTTGTTTCTTTTCATTCCTATTTTCTACCAATATTCCCATTTTCTTCCAATATTAAGGGTGTGGAAAATTCATTTTACCCTTTACCAAAATGAAGGCAGACTTTAGATACCTACCTGATGTAAATGAACTTATTTATTTTATTTTCTATTTACATAAAAATATCTATCCACTCTGGTAAATGTGCTGTATTCAGAACAATGAACAACTAAAACCAGGAGAGGAATGGAATGGAATGGAATGGAATGGAATGGAATGGAATGGAATAGAATAGAATAGAATAGAATAGAATAGAATAGAATAGAATAGAATAGAATAGAATAGAATAGAATAGAATAGAATAGAATAGAATAGAATAGAATAGAATCCTTTATTGGCCAAGTGTGATTGGATACACAAGGAATTTGTCTCTAGTGCATAAGATCTCAGAGTACATACAAACAACAAGTGATAACTCGTGATCTTAATCATAAAATATAATCATAAATCATAAGATACAAACTCAATGATAGTCATAGGATACTAAATAAGCAAACGACATAAATCATAATAGGATACTAAATAAAAGACAATCAACATAAATTGTGAGATACAAACAAGAAAGTTATAGTCATAAGAAGCTAAGAAAATAGGTAATAGGAAAGATGAAAAGATGAAAAGGATAATAGCTAATACAGCCCTACTAGGTGATTTGACATCCCAGGGCATAAGACAGTATTGTGGGAATTAGTTGTTTAGCAGAGTGATAGCATGGGGGGGGGGGATGTCTTTGTGTCTGGTTGTTTTGACATGCAATGCCCTATGGCAATGATGACGAACCTTTTCAGCACTGAGTGCCGAAAAGGGAGCACACGTATGCACGGACGACTGGGCAGCAATCTGGAAAAGGAGTTGGCCAGGGCACATGCGCATACCCAAAAATGAACTTCCAGTTTCAGTTACTGAACTTCCGGTTTCAGCCAGCTACTCTTCCGGGTTTCTGGCACACATGCACGTGCGATGATCAGCTGACCAGCGCGCATGCTTACTCAGGAAAACAGAAGACCAGCTCTTCCAGTTTCCTGCACTGCCACGTGCAAATAGGCCAGCTGATCATCACACGTGCATGCGCGCCAGAAACCCAGAAGAGGAACAGGCACTGCCGCATGTGCCAGGCAACATGGTACCGCGTGACACTTTGGGCACGTGTGCCATAGGTTCACCATCATGGCCCTATGGTGTCATCTTGAAGGAAGAAGTTGAACCAGTTTATGTCCAGGATATAAGGGGTCTGTAGATATTTTCACAGCTCTCTTAGCGACTCATGCAGTATAGAGGCTGGTTGCAATTGTTTTCTGCAGTCCTAACTCTACGTTAATTATTTGTAGTCTGTATCCGTCTTGTTTGGTTGCTGTGTCAAATGAGACAGTTCTAGAGGTACAAATGACAGACTCAATAATTTCTTTGTAGAACTGTATCAGGAGCTCCTTGGGTAGTCTGAGCTTTCTTAGTTGGCACAGGGAGAACATTGGCATAGAAATAGGGAAGATTGAATACCTCACTCATGAGAGTTTTGTCATTTTCTTTTCTTGTCATCTTTTTAATATTATTTTATTATCCTTTCCAACTGCCCGGGTTGTTTGGTGTGTTTAATTCTGGTTTGCAGAATATCAGTTCAGTTATGCCTACCGACACTTGGGAGGAAGTTGTGAAGACAAACTCCATGGGTGCTATTTTTTTCTTCATACATTAGTACAAAGGAATATGAATCTGCTCCAGATTTCCAACACAACAGAAAAGCCACAAAAGGCTGTTATTTCCGAATGGAAAGGTCATGAGCGTGGAGGGGGAAAGCAGTATGTTCCTCTGTCTTCTTTTCTTGCTGATGAATAGATTTCACAGAAAAGTGACTTCGCTGGTGATATAAAAGAATAATAATAATAAAAAAAAAACCTTTATGTTTCTCACCACCATCCAAAACATAGCAAGGATGTATGTGACAGCTGTTTGGTCAGCCTTTAAACTGTGAAGGATTTTTAAAAATATATCATATATCCATTTCTTTTCTGAAATCTGTAGAAATCTATATGAATATAGATGAACATTCCACACATGGTCACAATAATCTGATCTGATTCTCAGAAGCAAAGACTAATTTATTATGCATTAACATTAATGTTAATATTTCTTATAGGTTTGTTGAAGCGTTGGGAACATGTGTTAAATCTTTAAATGAATATTTGAGTGGAACTATATTAAACACTTGGGCCTACCTACTGCCTTCCTTCCTGGCAGTAGTTCTTTTTCTCTTTCCCTTTCCCCTTCCCCTCCCCCTCCTCCCCCTCCTCCTCCTCTTCCTCCTCCTCCTCCTCCCCCGCTCCTTTCTTCCCCCTCCTCCGCATGGAGGTATATCTAATCTAAATATTTCTTCCAGATTGGGACCCAATAGAAAGTTCACCATCTAATCTTGAAGGTTCAAATCTGTGTGATTCTTTGGTCCTAATATGCTGTCTTCTTAAGAGCAAAATAAATAAATAAATAAAAGCTTTAATCAGATTTTCTTCCCCATCTACCCCTTAGTCATCACAGACCAAAATAAAGTGTCTCTATTGTTGGAAAAACAATCACACTGTGGGTATTATGCAAAAACATTATTTCTGTGAAATAGCAGTTACAGATACATGCAGTTTACAATTTGAACAAATCTGTAAATCTGTTTCCAACTAACTGTAATCATAGAAGCAGCCCAGAATTCCATACCGAGTTCATAGGATTGATTCTTTCCACTACAGGTAGACTTAATGTGCATTCAGTTTAGCTTCACGCATTTTAGCAAATCATCTGAAGAACATATTAGGGTTGTTATGATGGTATTTGGGAATCCATTCCTGCAACCAAAGGAATGGACAGATAAAAAGTGAATTGAATTAGCCCACAGTTTTTTGAGCTGTGTAAGAAAGGGGAAGAAATATTCATTCAGACTTGCAAAATATCTATGCCTTACTGTACAGTCAAATTAGGTTCTGTGTTTCCTAGTTGGTTTGCCTCGTGAGACTGACAGTTGTATAATTCATTTTTATTTATTTAGCGCATCTCTACACTGCCCATTTCACCTGAACGATTGTTTTGATTTACAAATAAAAAAAAAAAACCTGATTAAAAGCAGTTGATGCTTCAAGTTCAAAGTCTCTCTGCCAAAGAGAATCTGAAACAGCTCTCAAAGGGAATAATACACAGAATAGCTGCAAAAGAATTGTGATACTTAGAAAGAGCAATGCAGATGCAGCACTTTAAAAATCAAATTTTGATTTCATACTCAACTAATGTAATCATGATTCATAATGATCAAAAGAATTGTGTTATCACTTTTGTAGGGTCATTATAGTACATTCTGTTAATTTGAATTCTTTTCATATGCAGTACAAAGAAACTTCAAATATCTTTGTGGCATTAGTTGCAGCGATTTTTGTCTTTTGAGTATCTTAGCCAATACTGTGTTCAATAAATGTTAAAAGGTTCTGTGTCACAATGTTATTTAATGTTGTTATGAATGCCCTGAATTTAAGCAATCTACTTATTCTTACTTTTATCAACAGCTGGTTCCAAAATTTTGGTGAAAGATCCTAGACCTGCTTTGGGAACACCAAGTCCCAAATTAAATGGTGAGTATCTTTTATTCTAAGAACTATAAATAGTCCTTGTTTAACGACCACTCATTCAGCAACTCTTCAAAGGTATGATGGTGCTAAACCCAGGAGCACATAAGATCAGTTCTCAAAGTTTTGGCCATCTCAGCACCCCCACAATCACATGATTATGATCTGGGCACTTGGTAACCAGCTTGTGCTTATGCCAGTTATAGCGTCACACAGTCATGTATACTTTAATTGCAACCTTTCTAGCTGGTTTCACAAATGGAAAGTCAATGGGGAAGCTAGAAGGAAAGCTCAAGGTTATTCCAGTAAATTGCTCACATTTCCCTCAACCTGCAGCAATCCTCACCATGCCTGTGCTGCATCTCACTGGCAACCTGTGCACCTCTTCTACCCAGCAGCAGACATCTACCTGCCTTCCAGACTGCATACGAACCATCAAGGACTTCCTTAACAACCAGCTGGGGAGTGCCAGGATTTCTACCACTAAGTGATGCTGCCATGTGATATTGCACTTTATGACATTTAGCAATGGTAATTCCACACCCAATGACGATTATTAATGGAGGACTGCTTGTATTGCAGCTAACAAATTTTTTAAAATGCAATCAACACTTACATAAATGGTCACAAGGTACTGAAAATTCATAAACAAATGCCAATGAATCCAATAGTGTTTAATTCCAAATAAATGAGTAAACGTATTTCAGTTGTTGATGCACCTTAATTATAAAATTGGCTTGAGAAAAGAACAGGAAATATAATTCACTAAAAGAATGATACAGTTTTGGAATAATTGTATAATTTTCCAATGTCCAAATGCAGCAGTATAATCCAGCAAAATATCCATTTGGTTTCTGTTTTAACCAAAACAGAATCTGTTTTAATCCAGTGAGGTGAACAGAATTGCTTTGTATGGGTTATAAACTCACTTCTCAGATGCCTTAAAAAACCCAGTCCTTTCAAAAAAAAAAAAAAAAAAGTAAGCTCCACTGAAAAGAGAGACCGTACTATTTTAGTGTTTCTCTTATGGTAAATCCAGAATTGATTTTTTGGAGGGGGTATTTTATATAATAATTGCTCACTGACAAGCATCTCCCCACAATAAAATAAAGTGAAAATTGGGTTTTTAGAAGCTTCACATAATGGTTTATGTAAATGTAGCTTTTGCTTTCTTCTTACAGATCATTTAATTCTTTTTTTCAGCTTGAATTCAAATAACATTTTATTATTTTCACCCACTTATATGAACTGATGCATGGTCTTCCTATACATGTTTAGAGACCTTAGCATTGTGGAACACAGTTTTCTATCAGGTGCATTTTTATACATTTGTAGGAGATGAGGCATGGCTTCTTACTATTATACTATACATTTTAAGTATTTTTTTCCTGGAAATATATTTTGGAAGCATGGGAAAATTTATCAGGCTTCTGCTAAAATGGAGCAATCAATGAAGAAAATGTCTCCCTTTTCAAAGATGAACATACTTTTAGCATACTTTCACATGTGGTAAACAAGATCTATATTTCTGTGTATTTCCGGTATGCATCTGATTATAAATAAATGTCCATGTTATGATTTTCATTGGTAGCACATTGAAATGTGTGATTAGCTAAACATCCAACTGTACATATAATCAGATAATTTGTGAGTACTTTGTTAATGGGTTAATTTTGTCTCATGTCTTTTGACATTGGAAAGAGTAGACGTTCAGGCCACAGCATTCTGAGAACTAAGTTAAATTTGCTAATAGATTTTGTTTCTTTACTTTTTTCTTAGGGCTAGCCTAAAAATAACCATTCTTTTCATCCTTAGTGATGAACAAATTAATATTTTGTGCTTGCTATTTCATCTAAAACTGTGTAGTTTGTAAGTCTTGTCTATCTTGTTTATACAGCCATTTGCAATTTTACACTTTCTTGCATATTTTCTGTTTTGATGTATCTTCTAATCATATTTCCTTGAAAAATATCTTTTCAATTTTTTTCAATAACCATTTGCAACAATTTATATTTTATATACATATATAAATTCAAAACTACTCATATTCCAGTCTGCACATTAACCTAGAAAATTATTCTGATCAATCTGTACTTAATTGCAAAGTTCAAATTCCTCAATAGATATGAAAAGGTACCAATAGAAAAGAATATTTGTAGTTCACAGTGGATCTGAGGATTAACAGCAGAGACTGTGAAAAAATTCCTGGAATCTATAGCAATTCCTTGCATGCAACCCAAACTATGGATCTGATAACACCTTTGTCATAATAAAAAAAGACCAGCTAAAGAACACACCCAAAACCATCAACAATATCTTCAAAGGAGTAAAATGTACTAGGGAAGAAGAAAACAACACACTACTCTTCCTGGATATCCTCATCAGCAACCTTGAACATCAGAAAAAGGAAACACATCATCTATAAAACATCTTCCAACAAATGGCTATCCACACAACTTTATCAATAATAACCAAGTTCAGAGAGCACCAAGGACCCCAAGATATGAGAAATCATACCTAAAAATAAGTCCCTGTGAACACATCATGTCATTGGCATCCTTCAGTCTCAAGAGACTATGATATTTTGCTCTGGAAAGAGGTCCTAAAACAGCTTTTAGTGTGACTAAAAAGGCCAATTCGAGAATGGCAATCCCTTCCAAACTGAAGGCTGATACATTCTGTCCCCTGCCCAGCCCCCAGATTTTGCTGATTCCGGGACTGCCTCTTAGCTTCAGCCTGCCGAACAAGTGTCTCTTCGAATTGGAGAAGGCCATGCTGCGTCTTTAGCCTCCAAGCTGAATGATTGGAGGTCAAGGTTTCCCAGTTGTTATTGTCCATTCCCAGGGCCTTTAGGTCCCTCTTGCAGATATCCTTATATCGCAGCTGTGGTCTCCCTCTGAGGCGCTTTCCCTGAACTAATTCTCCATACAGGAGCTCTGTCGGAATCTGACCATCAGCCATTCTCACGACATGCCCCAGCCAGCGTAGATGTCACTGTTTCAATAATGTATACATGCTAGAAATTCCAGCACGTTCCAAGGCTGCACTATTTGGAACTTTGTCCTGCCAGGTGATGCCAAGAATTCGTCGGAGACAGCACATAGGAAAGGTGTTCAACTTTCTGTCCTGCTGTGTGTATAGGGTCCAAGACTCACTGCAGTATAAGAGTGTGCTCAGGATGCAGGCTCTATAGACCTGGATCTTTGTATGTTCCGTCAGCTTCTTATTAAGCCATACTCTCTTTGTAAATCTAGAAAATGTGGTGGCCGCTTTACCAATACATTTATTCAGCTCAGTATCTAAAGAGAGAGTGTCGGAGATAGTTGAGCCGAGGTACACAAAGTCATGGACGACCTCCAGTTCTTGTGCAGAGATTGTAATACAGGGAGGTGAATCCACGTCCTGATCCATGACTTGTGTTTTTTTCAGGCTGATTGTTAGTCCAAAGTCTTGGCAGGCTTTGCTAAAACTGTCCATAAGTTATTGAAGGTCTTCAGCAGAGTGAGCAGTGACGGCAGCATCATCAACGAAGAGGAAATCCCGTAAGCATTTCATCTGGACTTTAGACTTTGTTCTCAATCTAGAGATTAAAGAGTTTTCCGTCTGATCCGGTCCGGAGGTAAATACCCTCTGTTGCAGTTCCAAAAGCATGTTGCAGCATGACAGCAAAAAAGATCCCGAATTAAGTTGGTGTGACGACACAGCCCTACTTCACTCCACTTCGAATATCAAAGGAATCTGAAGTTAAGCCATCAAAAACTACAGTGCCCTACAGTGCCCTTCAGTGCTCCTTTCTTCATGAAAGGACCTGATGATGTTAAGGAGCTGAGGTGGACATCCAATCTTGGGGAGAATTTTATAAAGGTCATCCCTGCTAACCAAGTCAAAAGCCTTCGTAAGATCTATGAAGGCTACAAAAAGTGGCTGTCTTTGTTCCCTGCATTTTTCCTGCAACCGTCTAAGGGAAAATACCATGTCAGTAGTGGACCTGTTGGCTCGAAATCCACACTGTGATTCTGGATAGACTCTCTCTGCAAGCACCTGGGGCCTCTTCAGTACGAAATGGGCAAGCAGCTTCCCTACAACACTAAGAAGAGAGATGCCACGGTAGTTGTTACAGTCACTCCTGTCACCTTTGTTCTTGTACAATGTGATGATATTTACATCCTTCATGTCCTGTGGTACTCCACCTTCCCTCCAAGTTTTGATGCAGTTCAATGGAGATGTTCTTTTTGCAGCACTTCAAAACTTCAGCAGGAATGTTATCTTTCCCATGTGCCTTGCCAGACGCAAAGGAGTCCAGGGCCACATTTAGTTCTTCTAAAGTTGGTTCAGTGTCAAGCTCCTCCAAGACAGGCAGGCACTCAATGTTATTTAATGCTTCTTCAGTTACCACATTTTCTCTGGAATATAACTCAGAGTAGTGCTGCATCCAGTGTGCCATCTTCTGTGCTCGGTCCTGGATAACCTCACCTGTAGCAGACTTCAGAGGGGCAGATTTCTTCTGTGTTGGACCTAAGGCCTGCTTGATGCCATCATACATCCCCTTGATGTTGCCTGTGTCAGCTGCTATCTGGATCCGAGAGCAAAGCTGCAGCCAATAATTGTTAGCACATCTCCTGGCGGTCTGTTGGACTTTGCTACAAGCAGCTCGCAGAACATGTAGGTTGCGCTCACTGGTACAGGCTTTATATGCAGGCTTTATATCCTTTTTTCCTCGATGGTTGGCGTCAACTCCTCCGAATGGGCTTCAAACCAATCTGCTGTCTTTCTGATCTCCTTACTGACAAGGATGGTGTTATAAACAGCATTCTTGAAATATTCCCATCGTTCAGATGCATTTATTTCAGCTAGGCCTGGGAGAGTTTCCTTGAGTACTTGTGCAAATTCCTCCACTTTGCCCCGATTGCGGGTCTTGTTGATGTCAATTCGTGGTCTTCCTTCATTCTTCAAGTGATGCAATCTCTTTGTTTGCAGTTTTATTCTGCTGCACACCAAGGAGTGGTCTGTATCGCAATCAGCACCCTGATAGCTGCGTGTGATTGTAATATTGGGGAGGTTGGAGCACCTGGTAAGAATCAAGTCGAGCTGGTGCCAATGCTTCGATCTTGGATGTCTCCAAGAGACTCTGTGTTGAGGCTTTGTTTTAAAGTATGTATTGCTAACACAAAGACCATAATAGCAGCAAAACTCCAGCAGTCATTGGCCATTTTCGTTCATCTTTCCGATGCCGAACTGACCTAAACAAGTGGGCCAAGAACTATAATCACCTCCAACTCTAGCATTAAAATCGCCAAGGATAAACAGTGGTTTTTTTCTCAGGGATTTTCTTGATAGTAGCAGCCAGGTCGTCGTAGAATTTGTCTTTGGATTCTACTGAAGATGATAATGTCGGAGCATATGCGCTAATAAGAGTAACCAGCCCTGCTGATGAGTGGAGCTGCAAGGACAGAATTCTTTCACTTCCTGCAGCAGGTGGAGTAATGGATCCTAGTAGGGTGCTTCTGACCGTGAAGCCAACCCCATATTCCCTAGACTTGTTTGATGGTTTTCCCTGCCAGAATACACATCATGTATTACTTTGGGATATATATTAATCTACCTAATATGAAAGCCTATATATTTAATATTTTTGATAGTACTGAAAAGTCCCCTTTTGGTTATTTTTAATACGTTTTTCATATCTGTTGTGTAATAATGGGATTTTTCTCCCCCAGCAACTTTATGGAAAACTCACAAAGCAAAAAAGAAAATAGTCCTTGTTTAGCAATCACAGTTGGGACCAGAAACTCAGCTACTAAGTGAAGCAGTTGCTAAGTGGGAAATCACATGAACATAAATGTGCTTTCCGACTCAAACAAGCATAGTCGGTTAACAGAATAACAGAATTGGAAGGGACTTTGGAGGTCTTCTAGTCCAACCCCCTACTTAGGCAGGAAACCCTACACCACTTCAGACAAATGGTTATCCAAAATCTTCTTAAAACCTCCCAGTGTTGGAGCATTCACAACTTCTGGAGGCAAGTTGTTCCACTGATTAATTGTTCTAACTGTCAGGAAATTTCTCCTTAGTTCTAAGTTGCTTCTCTCCTTGATTAGTTTCCTCCCATTGCTTCTTGTCCAGCCCTCAGGTGCTTTGGAGAATAGTTTGACTCCCTCTTCTTTGTGGCAACATCTGAGATATTGGAAACTACTATCATGTCTCCCCTAGTCCTTCTTTTCATTAAACTAGACATACCCAGTTCCTGCAACCATTCGTTATATGTTTTAGCCTCCAGTACCTTAATCATCTTTATTGCTCTTCTCTGCACTCTTTCTAGAGTCTCAACATCTTTTTACATTTTTACAAATGTGTTAATACATTTGGCTTTTGTTTGCCTCGTAATTACTTCCCCATCCTTTCTAATGTTCATTCTTAAACAATAGTTTTTATTATGAGAAGGTTCCTTTCCCTTCAACATTAAGTTGGTATCTCTCTTCCTGTAACTTAAACCCATTATTTCATGTTCTGTTCTCTCCAAGATAGAACAGCTCTTGACCTCCTTCTTTGTGCCATTTTTTGAAGTATTTGAAAAATGCTATCATATCCCCTTTTGAGTATCATTTCATATGGATGAGCATGAAAGAAATTTCTGTAGCTCTAGAACTCATTTGTGTACGGGAAGAAATAGGTGGATAATTCTTGGCAGCTAAAGCTTAAATCAATTTCATCCTAGGATTTTCCTCTGCACTCAAGAAAACTTCACCCCTTTTATTTATGATCTAGCCAGAGTTGAGCGACTTTTAACCTATTATCCATATACCTAAATTACTCAGTGAAATCATTGGAACCTTTAAGTACATAATATTGGCAAGATTATGATTCTTGTTTTGTTCTAATGAGGATTTACTGTTGTTTTTGGTATTACTTCTACATTTCAGTGTACAGTTGGCAATGTCAATATCATTCAGTTTGATTAATTATGTACTTTTTAAAGTCTAATGCAATGGTCTACCACTTAGCTAGCAATTTTGGTCCAAGTGTTGATATTTAATAAGATTGGGTACTAAATATAGAAATAAACAGATACGGGAACTCAACAGAAGTAATGTTTTGGGCAAGTATCTGGCATTGCTAATAGTTACATGAAGTTTTACTCCATGTCAGTAGATTATTGTAAATATTTTGTTTCTTCAGGTTAGCTAATCTGAATCAATCCCAAGAGTATAAGGTAGGATATATAGCAAATCGAAATGCAGCATGGATAAGATGAAATTGTTTTTATTATACCACTTTCCCTACACTGATCCTAAACTTTGGAAGGCATTTTTGGGGCATTTGAATATTGTCCTCGTTATTCTACCATTAGGAAAGGAATTGACGCACTTAATCAAGTGTTAGTAATAACTTTATTTTTTAAAAAAATAATGGATTGATTTTCAATTGTTTGAAATTTAGTTTAGGTTGTTAGTCATTCTGACTACACCCTGTACAGAAAGATGGGACACACAGCATAATAATTGTAATAATCACAACAAAAACATCTAGAAATAGAAATAGAATAACAGAGTTGGAAGGGACCTTGGAGGTCTTCTAGTCCAACCCCCTGCTTAGGCAGGAATCCCTACACCACTTCAGACAAATGGTTATCCAATCTCTTCTTAAAAGCTTCCAGTGTTGGAGCATTTACAACTTCTGGAGGCAAGTTGTTCCACTGATTAATTGTTCTCACTGTCAGGAAATTTCTCCTTAGTTCTAAGTTGCTTCTCTCCTTGATTAGTTTCCACCCATTACTTCTTGTCCAGCCCTCAGGTGCTTTGGAGAATAGTTTGACTCCCTCTTCTTTGTGGCAGCCCCTGAGGGCAACATCTGTTGAAACAGATGCTTTGAAAAGGGGTTGAATCTAAATGGAGCCCCTTTCTTCAAATTCTTAAAGTAGTCAGGTTCTTTGCTAAGGTCATGAAAAATGGTTCTTAACTGGTATGCATGAGTGTGCAGTCACAGCCATTTCATTTCACGGACGATGCCAGCAGTAAAATGTAGAATTATGTCTACATACCAATGCAAATTGTAGATAACCAGAGATACTTTTGAAGCAAATATGTGAGTCTTCTAGAGGTCATTGTTTTGGTAATTTTCAAGTGCAAGAGCTTCATTTGTACAATGCATCTGTTTTTAACTTCTGCATATCGATAATCGTTATCACTTCACTTCTGGTTTTTACCCAAATGGCACATTAAATATTTAAAAAAATGTGTGAAACAAGTCAGATCAGCAATTCAGAATTATAAGTATTATAATTATTATATTTTCATGAACTACAGATAGTCCTCAATTTATCAATCGATCATTTAACAACTATTCGCAGGCATAATAATCCAGGGGCGGGTTTCAAAACCCATCATTACTATTTCGCTTGTGCACACACGTGATGCTTCTGCGCATGTGCAGAAGCCTCCGGGCGGGTGAGCGGAGCCTCCCGCCACCACCGCTACCGGTTTGCCTGATCCGGGGCGAACCGGTAGCAACCCACCACTGCAACAACCTCATAACAAGTGTTTTACAGCCCATAAAGCACTTTCAGACTCAGTCACATGACCTCATGTAGGATCATTTGACAAGAGCCTTTGATTATGTGAATTGTTTGCAATCTTCTCTCCTGATTTCCTGGAAAGTCAATGGAGAAATCAGTTGGAAGTTGCAAGTTGATGGGATGTTGTATTTGAAGCCTGTTATCTAGTGTTCCAAGGGATTTCTCCTTCCCTTCGTGCAGAGAGAAAATCCTCCCATGTATTGGAGGAACAGAGCTCAGACGTTGGTGAATGCCAGTGTTCTAAACTTTTGAAAATGATGGTGTTTACTAGTGTTTTGAGGAATGCTGTTGTTTCTGTCCTTCTGGAGAGGAAAACACTACTATTTGCCAGTGCTTCCATCTTCTGGGGGGAAATGCTAATGAACACTAGCCATGCTGAGCCTTCAGGAAGAATAGTCTACACTAGTGCTTTCATCAGATTTGAGGTCCCTTCGTCCAGAGCAGTAAGAGTTTTTCCTTCTGAACACCATTCAATTATTATCACAATTGTTCTCTTTGGTGGGATGTGAAGAGGGATCTACCTGTTTAATGGCCTACACAGTACTTAACAATTATGACAGAGAGAGCCAGAATTGCAGTGGTCACGGAGAGTCTTTCTTAATGACTGCATTGCTTAATGACCAACATACCAGGTACAAGTGTGGTCATAAGTAGAGGACCACTTGTAATGTGAAAATAAGTTTCACTGATATGATAAATTTAGAAAGAAAAAATAATGACATCCAAAAGGAACTTGCATTATTGTTATTTTATACTGTACTTTATTCATTAAACATGAAACTCAGTCAGCTGAACATTCAAAAATGCATCACAAATACCATTGATTGGTACTAATGGTTAATACGGGTTGCTGCTAGCGTCCTAGGTATCAACCAAGGACCTTCTTAAGATGTATGATGATCCGAGTAGCACAGTTTTTTGCAGTTCCGCTGCTGTTATTGCAGGAAACTGCAATTTGTTGATGTATCTTATAAAGTTCTTGGACATGGTACCAAGTGCCCCGATGACTATGGGTATTACTGTTACATGTTTCATCCATAATTGCGTAGTTTCAATGGCCAGGTCATGATATTTCGTGATTTTTTTTCCAGTTCTTTTTCTTCGACTCTGGCATCTCCATGATGTCAATAAATCGTACGATTATTATTATTATTATTATTGGTGGTGGTATTACTGTTATTACTATTACTATTATTATTTTCTTTCATTCATTCATTCATTGCAGTTCACTTTTTATCTCTGATAGAATGAGTAATTCTTCATGGATCCAGAAAAGGAGGTGGGAGGATATAGATAAATAAATCCACACCAGAATGCCATGACATAGGCTTGCCACATCTTGAAATTCAAAAGTGACTATCTGTCATTTGAAAACAGATATAAGCTGTTATTTCATCATATTTTCAGTAATTTCCCGTGTTGACTACTGTAATGCTCTCTACATGGGGCTGCCCTTGAGGACCACTCGGAGGCTTCAACTGGTACAGAATGCGGCCGCGCGGGTTGTAATGGGAGAGTCCCGATACTCCCATGTTACACCCCTCCTGCGTGACTTGCATTGGTTTCCGGTTGCCCTCCGGGTAAGATTCAAGATGCTGGTGATGACCTATAAAGCCCTACATGGCTTAGGCCCAGGATATTTGGCAGACCATCTGCTGCCAGCAACAGCTGCCCATCGCCCGGTGCGTTCTCACAGGGAGGGCCTGCTCCGGGTGCCATCAGCTAGACAGTGTCGGCTGGCGACCCCTAGGGGTAGAGCTTTATCTGTGGGTGTGCCCATCCTTTGGAATCAACTCCTCCTGGGGCTCCGGTTGGCCCCTGACCTTCGCACCTTCCTCCGCGAATTAAAAACATGGTTGTTTACATCGCCCAGCCTGAACTGAGAGGGTTTTTAGAGTTTGGGAGTTTAAATATAACTTATATACGTACATTATGTATTTCATAATTTTAACTGATTGTTTTATTGTTGTGAGCCGCCCTGAGTCTTTGGAGATAGGGCGGCATATAAATTTTATTAATAAATTAATTAATTAATAAATCTAAATTAAAGGCTCCCAATCTTTTGGACTCTATGAACCAGTTCCATGAAGGTTTTTTTTTTCTCCAATGGCCATGGGAACATGGATTCATACATTGCCTGGATCCCACATGTGCATGGATTGGGCTTCACTCACTTGCATGACCCAGTTCCTGGTGCTCTTGGACCAGTGCCAGACCGTGAACCGGGGCTTGGGGTCTCCTGATCTAAAGCTAATGGAGGGCAGTCCCTAGTATTTCTGTCCCTTGTATCTTTTGGTACTATGTAATAAATTCTATGTGAAGAGTTATTGAATTTCTCCAATGCTGAGAAATAATCAGGATGACTTTGTTCTTGATTTCATATTTATGGAGCAAAGATATGGCTCGAATAGACTAGACTAGACTAGACTAGAATCAGAAGTGAATCCCACTGAAACTAGTGAAACCTTCTTCCCAAACCCAATTTACAATAATCTAGGACTGGTAACATATCCTTGCTATCTCAGGTCAAATGTTTTGCGATCTCTTTCACATCTGAGCAGATTATCTTCTGTCTCAGCTGCACTGCAAGAGAAAATGCTGGCAATATGGATGTACAACAGGGTGAAATCCAGCAGGTTCTGACAGGTTCTGAAGAACCAGTAGCGGAAATTTTGAGTAGTTTGGAGAACCGGCAAATACCATCTCTGGCTGGTCCCAAAGTGGGGTGGTAATAGAGATTTTGCAATATCCTTCCTCCAGGAGTGGGGAGGAAATGGGGATTTTGCAATGTCCTTCCGCTGGGGTGGGGTGGGAATGGACATTTTGCAGTATCCTTTACCTGGAGTGGGGTGGGAATGGAGATTTTGCAGTATCCTTCCCCTGCCAAGCCACGCCCACCAAGCCACACCATGCCCACCAAGCCACGCCCACAGAACCAGTAGTAAAAAAAATTGGGTTTCACCACTGCTATACAAACCATTTCAAATTTGAAACAGGTTGTTTTATATTCTGGAAATATTTTGAACCTGAAACAGCTACAACCTGAGCTCATGTTACTTCTGAAACGAACAGGACAACTTGTTCCAGAGTTAAACAACTGTTCCGAACTTGAAATATTTTGACCATAAAACATTTTGTATGTTTCTACTGAAAATACAGTGTTGTTGCATTTTTAATATTGGCAAGAATTCTTGTTTCATCCTGGCTCCTTGGCTAATGCTTTCCCAGCATCTCAGCTGGTTATCATGGTATCTCAATATATTGATGTTCTTTTTAAACAGAAGAGAAGATTTTCTGTGCCACAACTGTTCACAAAAACTGGCTTTAAAATGTTGCAGTGAAAATAAATTCAAGTAATGACAAAGAAGGGGGCAGAAATCTGGTGATGGGGATTTTTGCACGTTGGTTAATTGGAATGAGTACTGGTTGGATTTTGGAAGATTCTGAGTATGAACAACAACAATGAAGATACTCCTGGAGTACTACAAGTGTTTTGTTGTTGTTATTGTGTAGGAAATGAGGCCTATAGCCTCATGGAAGTCCTTTGGCTAGTTCAATAAACAAATATTCATACTTCCATTGTTACAATAATGACCTATTTAGAACTATAGATGTTATAAAATTTCCTTAAACCATCCATAATTATATTATTCTGAATATAAACAAATTTGCTTTGAAATTTCATGAAATTTAATCTTAATGAGAAATAATTATATTCTACATTTTAATTTTAGTAAATATAAGATTACATTTAAGAAATGCTGTCATATGCTTTGAATTTTATGAAACATGTATTAAAATTGTTGGTGAGGTATTGCCTTATTATTCTATTTACTGCCTCAGTAGAAGAGACTGTAACTAGGATAAATAGGCTTGAACAAGGAAACATGATTTCATTACAAACTTTAATGTTCAAGTCAACATAAGCATATACTAAAATGCCAAATGAAGTAACCTCATTATGATGGAACATAAACTGAACGATTGCTTGCTTTTCTCAGAATGTCTTTTTAATTGTCCTTATTCCATAATTTTATTGGAACATGATCGTGTTTTAGTATTTCAGTATTCAAATACATGTAGGATTATTTGCATCTATTCAGATTTAAAAGTCTAAGCCCAGTTTATTGAAAAGAATGAAACCTTTGCCATTGATTTATGCCTGGCATTAGATAGAGCTTAGCTCATCATTCTGCACTTCTGTTTATGATGATTAACATTCATTTATTCCAAAGGGATACTTTGATTTAGCATTAAAATGTGAGAAATGCCTATAAGAGATTAAGAGAAGCCAAGAATAATTTTCTTCACTTATGAAATATTTCTATTTGACATGTCAAAGAATAAACTCAGACTTTAAAACTACCTTGAAGAATTCACAGTTTTAAGTACTCCAAGGTTGCAACTTCATGAGCACTAATAATTCAATCCTACTTAAGTCACCTTGGAAAACAGCCTGAGCTTAATAAAACTAAATCTCAGGTTAAGTAGATATATGAATTTAATGAAAAATTCCCACCACCACCTGAACGTAAGTTGCAAACTGATTTTAACATTGCCTGAAATGTCAAAATACAGACTCATAAATAACCAGATGTGTTAGACCAAACAAGAACACCCAAATGGGGTGCAGATCTGGTAGATGTTCAAGCAAAATACTGTACATGCCTCTGTAAATGTTAATGTTTTGCATTGACATCTTTTGACTCTCCTGTATGAGATCAGTTTAAGAAAAGGAGGATAGGTTGGCATAAAACAGAAGATTCTGACACAATTAAGGAGTTAGTCTGGCATCTTGGATCATGTCGTGGGGTCTGGTTTTTTTTTCTTTTTCTTTAAAGGTTTCTCTTTCCTACAATTGGAAATATAAAATAGAAAAGTGTTATGCCTCTTCTACTGGACAGACCATAGAAAGATCTTGTTTTCATAGATTAGAATTTATAGAATGGCTACATGTTGTCTATATACATGGAAGATGTTTTCTAATTTGAGTCATAGATTCATTGGGTTGGAAGGAACCTTAGAGGCCTTCTAGTCATATCAGAACAACACTTGATTTGAATATTTTGGCAAACTTTTTACAGAAGATTGAATTTGCTGCAATCTTAGCTGAGTCACTGCAATATGAGTAGGTCTTTCTGAACTCATAGATTTATTTTATTTATTTATTTATTTTGTCAAACATGTACAAGATAGCAGGTATAAGTATAAACATGGACAAGAGCACAGGAAATGAGTACAAATAAATGGGAGCATAGGACAGGGACGGTAGGCATGTTGGTGCACTTATGCACGCCCCCTTTACGGACCACTTAGGAATGGGGTGAGGTCCACGGTGGACAGTTTGAAGTTGAAGTTGTGAGGGTTTGAGGCTGTAACAACAGAGTCGAGTAGAGCATTCCAGGCATTGACCACTCTGTTGCTAAAGTTGTATTTTCTGCAATCAAGTTTGAAGCAGTTTACCTTGAGTTTGTATCGATTGTTTGCCTGTGTATTATTGTGGTTGAGGCTGAAGTAGTCGTTGACAGACAAAACGTTGTAGCAGACAATTTTGTGTACTATGCTTAGATCGGACCGCAGGTGGCGCAGTTCAGGATTGTCCAAGCCCAGAGTTTCAAGTCTGGTGGCATAAGGGATTCTATTGTGAGTAGAGGAGTATTAGACAGGTATTGTATCAAATGACACAGGTTCAAGCTCATAATACCTTCTTACATTAAGTATCCATAAAAAAAAAAAAAAGAAGAATGGGTACAAACCATTACCTCATTTAATAGTCTAAACTTATAACAGACATGACTTCCTTTGCTTTTTTCATAGCTTCTGTGACATGCCATATATAGGATGTTTCTGTTTATAAAATGGATTATTATACTCTGTTTATAAATTTAAGAATGTTTGTGGGGAAGCAGAGTATAATAATATATTTTCCAAACAGAGAATGGAGCCGAACATAGCTGAACGAGAAGCTGGTAAACAAATCTGTTCCTCTGGAGCAAGGAGAACAGGGGTGGGTTCTACTTACCTTTACTACCGGTTCGCAACGGGGCCGCGCGCATGCACTCGCTTCACTTGCTCACTCACGTGCTCTTCTGTGCATGCGCAGAAGCGTTCTAATGACATTGGGGTCAGTGGGTGGAGCCTCCTGCCAATTTTACTACTGGTTCTATAGAACTGGTGCGAACCGGGGGCAACCCATCACTGAAGGAGAGGATCAGAATTGGCCACAAACGCACCCTACAGTGGTTCCCCACAAGAACATAATAAAACAGCAGAGTCCTGGGAGCCAAAGGAAAATCAGCTTTGCCCAAACTGCATTTCGGAGCCTTCAAAGAGACACTAGGTTTTCATACTTCCTTTCTTAATCATTTTTGGAAATTGTTAATGGCTTCTTTGGAAATTGAGAAACTTTGGAAAGGAATGTTTCATTACACTGGGTGAATTACTTGACAAATCTTTCATGTAAATCTAAGGATTTTAAAACATTTTTTGTTTGAATAAAATAAAACGACACTTAAAACATTGATTTTAGAAAGTTTATAAACAGATTAAGCGGCTAGAAGAACTATAATAAGCCTTCTCAGGACAAATTGTTGTCGATTATGAAGAAAACATGTTAACAGGAGAGGCTGAAAGTTGGACAGGAAAAGAAACAAAGTTTATAAGATACCTGAGAATGGACAAAGATATCTGAGTTTGTAAGAATTTAAGGATAGTTTGGTACAATATACTCAGAAATTATTCTGCAGATGGTCTGCTATTATAAATATGGATTTTAAAAATGTTATAGAAGAAGAAAATATCTTACTGGACAAAACAGTAAGAATCTTACAATGGATCTACAAATTAAACTTTCTGATAAAGTAAAAGGGATATACAAATCTTAAATTGAAGATCGACTTGGATAACTTTTTTTATCTTGGATTTACAAGAGACTTATTAAAGTTGTGAAGGAGTTTCTGAAAAGAAACAAGAGAAAGTTCCTAGGAAATCAATTTTTGACATTATTTAAAAGAACTAAAGATAAATAGTCTTAAAAGTAAAAGGAAAGGAAGGCTAAATTGATTGTTTTGATCAAAGTTAAAATATATATGTTGTATTTCTGGTAGCTCTTAGTGGAATTTTTTTTTATTAGGAGCCTATAAAGGTTTGTTTATGATAAGAGATAAGATATGGAATGAAAAGAGGGTTAGTTTTTTTGGCTGTATTTTAACAGCAATAAGTTATTGTGCTGAAAATAAAGAAATATAACACTGATTTATTTGATTGAGGGTATACTATGTATGTTATTAATGGTCTTTTGCTGATTAGGAACGAATGACAAAGCTTTATCATTTAGAGATAAGAGATACAACATATGGGAAGATCTTTTGTTGAAATATCAGAGAAGGTGATAAATTACTGAAATTGTACTTGTCTTGAAGGAGGGAGGCACTTTATTTATCTATTTTCTCTGCATTTTATTTTTATTAAATAATTGGTATGGAAATGTTAAAATTCTTGAAGATACAAAGCTCTAACATATAGCGACATAGCACTTACAGAAAATTAACTAAAAGGGGGGGGGGTATTTCCAGGATATAATTCTGTACTCAACATTTCTCAAGTAATTTTGTTAATGTTCTAATCTCATTTTAACTAGTATTATTATAGCTCTAATGTTGTTTAATGTTTTTTTAATGTTTAGACTTTATTTTTATTTTGCAGTTCCTGATGATGTGTTTGCTCAGAATTACATATGGAAAGGATCCTACAATTATAAAGGCAAAAAGCAGCCAATGACCTTGACTGTTACTCATTTCAATGCATCATCTGGAAGAGTGAATGCGACCCTTACTAATAGCAATATGGAGTTGTTGCTTTCAGGTGGGAACAACAATTATAAATGTCTATATTTAATTCTGTTAATATGTCTACCAACAGCCTGATCAGAGGTGGGTTTCAGCAGGTTCTGACCAGTTCTGGAGAACCGGTAGAGGAAATTTTGAGTAGTTCAGAGAACCGGTAATAAAAATTCTGACTGGCCCTGCCCTCGTCTATTGTCTACCTCCCAAGTCCCAGCTGATCAGGAGGAAATGGGGATTTTGCAGTAACTTTCCCCTGAAATGGGGTGGGAATGGAGATTTTACAGTATCCTTCCCCTGGAGTGGGGAGGGAATGGAGATTTTATAGTATCCTTCCCCTGCCATGCCCACCAAGCCATGCCATGCCCACAAAGCCACACCCACAGAACCGGTAGTAAAAAAATTTGAAACCACTGAGCCTGATACCCATTTCATGGAAGTGATAATCATTGTAAAGCCCTTCACAGTTTTGATGTTGGATATTTTCAAGACAAACTTATTCAAGTAGAATCTCACTGCTCCATGTGATTTTGTATGGATTGATTGTGCTTGACACCCACACTGAAAGTGATCAGCTTTCTCAACACATTCAAATGTCTCTCTTAAAACAGTTTCATAAAATGGTGAATGCAGGCCTCTTCAGGAAAGTGCTTGGATCTGTTTGATGGTAGTAGCAGTTTTAATTGTAGTTTAATGAAGAAGATTTGTTGATATTGGTCCTACAAATATTTTGCAGTTCTGTTGTGTTATTCTAAACAAGAATCATGAGGTGAAACACATTTAAGAATGCAACATGGCTAACTCATTTTCTTGTTCTCCCTTATGCATAGAAGCCGTCTGCATAGCATTAGAACTGCAACTTTCTTTTAACCCTGAACTGGGAAGTCAATAAAATATCTAGATCTGCATGATAGGCTATGGCCCATAACCTTCAAGAAAGAAGCTTTTTATGATCAGTGAATTGATTCAGGATAATAGTAACCACAGCCGCCAATCAATGTCAACCACTCTGACATTTCCTGTTTCATTGGAGCTCTTATTACTTATGAGGTTTAGATTTGAGTTTTGCAGAAATTCTTATGTTGAAATGTCTTATTGAAGGGTGGTTATTTCTAAACTGACATGTTTCGAACTGCACTAAATATGCTTATATGCTAAATATGCTAATCACAGGATTATATCTTCTATTCTAAACAGTAGTACCATTTAATGGCTATTGAACAAAGAGACATACGAACCCACACTTGACTACTTAGAAAGATTGTATTTGAACAATTACTTCAAATATTTTGTTCTTATAAAAAAAAACAGAAAGCACAATTTGGTATATTTGATTATTTAATAGTCTGTAATTTCTTGCGTCAACTACATTGTAGAGGACATTAGATAATGATTCTGTGAAAAACATTAAACAAGTAAAGCCAAGGGTTTGTGAATGGATAATTGCATGCATTCATGGACGATCCATCCACATAATAACTGGACAAATAAGTATATATAAAAACTCTAGGGGTTTCAAAACAGCATCTCAACCCTTTGATACGATACAGATATTTTGTGACCTAAGAGAATAGATCTATTTTGGATCATCATATGATTCCACAGGCCTATTAAATGAAGACCAATCTCTTTGTCATTGATGTGTGTGTTTGGGGAAAAAAAGCATTTGAAAAAGTTCATTAATATGTGAATAATGATGGCTTTGAAGGACAGAGAGAAGGTCCATTACTAAGGCAATGACCAAGTAAACAAAACTTGACAATAGACCAAGAAATGAGGGGTCCTTGGTGTTCTCTAAGCTTGCTTGTTTTGTTTTGGGGTTTGTTTTGTTTTGTTTTGTTTTGTTTTGTTTTGTTTTGTTTTGTTTTGTTTTGTTTGCAGATATTTCATTATCCAAATGAGGTGATATCATCAGTGTAAATCGGGAGTGTGATTTACTCTCAGTTTATATTCTAGTGGCTTGCCTGTCAGTGTTGGTGGGAGTGGTCTTGGTGATTCTGTGGTGAGGTTATTTACTATTTAACTTGTTTGGCAGTTCCTTAATTGGGATATAGTTTACTTCTTGATTGTTGGTCTGATGTTAATCTTGGTGTTAACCTCTGTTCATCTGGGTATTGATTGCTGATGGGGAGGTGTTTTGTCTTTTTGTTCCTTTGGCTTATTGATTGTCTCGTTTGAATTGTATGTAGATATTGTTTATGTCTAGGTACCTATTGATGGCTGATTTGTCAGAGTACAAGGCTTTCAGGAGTTCACTAGGATTTTTGGATTTGGCTTGGTCTAGGATGGTCACAGTTTCACAGTTGAAACTATGATTTAAATCTGCCCATGTGTTGTGAAATTAAAGAGTTTTCACCTTGTTTTCTAGGTGCTAGTTGGTGTTCATGAATGTATTCTGGTAGTCTTCTGCCTGTTTTTCCTACAGACCAAGAAAGTTGTGTGTGTGAAAAAGGCTCAGATAGCTATCACTCCCCAACTCATAAAATTAGGGAGAAAAGAGAGAAATTAGGAAGAATATTCAGACTCCCAAAATTCTGTTACTATAGTTGTTATAATAAAAGTACCTTTAGGTACTTAAGATCTTCTTGACAAACTGAAAATGGGTATCAATACTTGAACATTTTTCCTACTTCTTTTAAAACTCAAATGGGAAAGATATTAGATCTAAGAAATCATATAAATTTGCCAAAACTAGGTAACTTACCTTGGAATTAAAGAGCAGGCAATGTAGCAACATTTCTTTAAAAGGAATCCAGAATTAGATCCATTAGTATAATTCTTGCACTCTAACTAGTCCCAATAAATTGGCAGAAAGCATGATTAATTTAAAATCATTATAAAGAGCAAACCTTGTGGAAAAAGAACTAGCATGTCTTCTATGAAGGAAAATGATGTGTCAGCATTCTTGGAATATTAATAAATATGTGGATAGGATATTTTAAGTAGACATACATGGGGTTTTCACTAACTAGATTAATGGAAGATTCATAACTGATTAAGACGTCTTCATCAGACATTCACAATCTATTCCATTCACTTGGAATATTACATCCAGTTTTGGTTGCCATGATATAAAAAAGATGCTGAAACTGTAGAAAGAGTGCAGAGAAGAGCAACAAAGATGATTAGGGGACTGGAGGCTAAAACATATAAAGAATGCTTGCAGGAATTGCATATGTCTAGTTTAATGGAAAGAAGACTGGAGTGACATGATAGCAATGTTCCAATTTCTAAGGGGCTGCCACAAAAAAGAGGGGGTCATCCTGTTCTCCAAAGCACCACCAGAGCAGGACAAGGAGCAATGGATAAGGAAACTAATCAAGAAGAGAACCAACTAAGGAGAAATTTCCTGACAGTTAGAACAATTAATCAGTGGAAAGAATTGCCTCCAGAAGTTGTGAGTGCTCTAATACTGGAGGTTTTTAAGAAGAGATTGGACAACCATCAAGCACTGAGGCAGTTGGATTTGAAGTTGGACCCTTCCAACTCTGTTACTCTGTTAATTTACAGCATTCTGACTAAACTGGGATAAATCCAAGGAAATTAAATTTGACATTTTTTCAATGCTGTGGTTGCTTTTGTTGTACCAAAACTTCTATTTATTGCAGCAATTTGTTGCTGTATATACAGTATAAGCCACATTATGAAGATTTGAAAGGTATGACAAAAATTTACAAAATAATAATGATTTTATTTGTGATTATTAAGCAGTACATTTATCTCGGAATGAGCACTGTTGAACTGAATAGGTTTTATTCTGAATAAATTCATATAGGATTTGATTTCCAATCACAATGTCTTGGATTACTACATAGATATCACCTCAGCAGAAAAAATTGTCCCAGAATATCTTAGAAAAAGTGCTGGAAAATAAATCTCAGGGTTTGGTCTTGCAGTGCTTCCCAAAACTTTTCCTTCATTACCCCAATGTGCTTATTAGAAAGTTTTATTAAACTTCAACAACTGGTCATAAGTTTTTTTTTTTCCTTAAGCACTACTGAAACCTTGAACAGTCCTTGAACCATTGAACAGTCATTGATGATGATCAAAGAGCCGCAATGGCACAGTGGTTAGAGTGCAGTACTGCAGGCTACTTCTTCTGACTGCTGGCTGCCTGCAATTTGGCAGTTCAAATCTCAATGGATCAGTGGTTAAAAGACACTGAGCTTGTCAGCCTGGGTTCGAGCCTGGAAAGTTGAAAGCCTGGGTTTGAAACCCGAGCATCATGTGACGGAGTGAGCTCTCATTACTTGCCCCAGCTCCTGCTCACCTAGCAGTTTGAAAGTATGCAAATGTGAATAGATAAATAGGTACCACTTCGGTGGGAACTTAACAGTGTTCCGTGTACCTCAGCGTATAGTGATGCTGGCCACATGATCATGGAAGTTTCAAACCATAAGGTGCAGTGGTTAGAATGCAGTATTGGAAGCTAATTTTGCTGACTGCCAGGGCTTCGATCTTCACTGGCTCAAGGTTGACTCAGCCTTCCATCTGGGTAAAATGAGGACCCAGATTGTTGAGGGCTATATACTGACTCTGTAAAATACTTAGAGAGGTCTGTAAAGCACTGTGAAACGGAGTATAAGTCAAAGTGCTATTGGTATTGCTATCATACTCAGTCAACTGTTGTAACTTTAAACAGTCAATGATCTACTGTATTAGAAAAACAATATCAATAAATGATATTTTTATCATTTCAATGAATTTTGGTCTTAACTGGAATACTTTGGAAGATTTTCAGATATATTTTAGTATGTGGCAATCCTTTTCACCTTAAATGTCCCTGTTGCACTGAGTAATGGGTTGTGTATCATTCTCAAAAGAAAAAAAACCACTTTTACCCAATTCTGGATAATTTACCCAGAGTTGTGAAACACTGAAGAATTTCACACATGTAACTTGGTTGTGTTCAAGATAGAATAGATATAAAGGATGTATCAGAAATGACACTTCGACAAAGGAAAAGAAGAATTCAATTATATTTCTTGCTTCTGTGTAGCAACAGAAACTCCAAAAAAATCTTGATCTCTCAAAAATATGCAAAAAATGTTGCAAAACTATATGATGGTATTAAACTGAGATTATATTAAATAAGAAATCTTCTGTAATGTTCAAATTGTTTTCATTCTGACCACGTTTCTTGAATCAAGTAATGCATTGCAGATGCATTTTTAAATCAAGCATGGTGCAGTGAGTTTTTTGAGCGCAGGTATATCTTGATTAAGAAAAAAGCACTAATACAGGTAAACAATGCATTACACCTAGCATCTCAAGTTACACACAGTTAAATATAGTCTTGTTTCAGGAAAGATGATTAATCACAGGAGATCTATTTACAGAATGATGTGTGTGTGTGTGTGTGTGTGTGTGTGTATGTATTGGAGGAAAACCTATGAACGTTACAGAGAAAACCATCAAATATGAGTTAGAGTTTCTGATTTCAGATCAGGCACATGCAACAATTCCTCTTAAAAAATATCTTAAAAAAAAGAAATATATAGTAAATTATATATTAATATATTATATTAAAAATTAAATTATTTTGTATGTCCATTTATATATTTTAATAGAAATAGAACTCCAGCAATATTAAAGAATAGCTTTCAAGAATGACTTGAGATCTATTGTTGCACAGAATCTCCATACAGAGAAATATTATTATTTAGTAAATTTACATGCTATCCATCTCATTGTCAGGCGATGAGCAGCAAGACTGATCTACTCGCTCTAATTGTAATTTATGCATGGCTACTTTTTGTTTGGTTGGTTTTGATTTTGGTTTTTTTGTTTCATAATGAATTGTGAACTGTTGCTAATTTATATGCTATCCTTTAACTATGACAGCTATATTTGACAGCTAAGATTTGGATTTCCCCATGCACAGACATCTGGATTCTTGGAAACTGCTACTTTCCAAATGGAAACTTTCCAGAGATGTAATTTCTGAATCAGAAGGATGTCTCAAAGGAGTGTTGGATGGCTCCTTATGCAAGTCCATTTGCTGTTGAACCTTACAGTGTCTGCAATAGTGCTCAATCATAATTTGCCAAAAAGAATAATCCAAGGAATTCTTCAAAGAAAATGATTCATTCATCCTGTTAAAACCTGTCAGTTTAACTTCAGCTTCCAATCTTTTCTTGAACTGAGTAATTATACTGGCAAAGGAAGGAGACATCTGATTATAGCTGAATATCTTCTTCCTTTTGGCCAGTTAAACTTAGACATGGACAATACTGAGAAGTACCATACAATGTAGCTGTAAGGTCTGATATTTCCCCCAACAATCATTTTACCAACCTCAGAAGGATGGAAGGCTGAGTCAATCTTGAGCCAGTCAGAATCGAACTTCTGGCAGTGGGCAGAATTAGCCTTCAATACTGCATTCTAACCACTGCACCAGATCTGATTCTAAATACCTTACAAAGCAAGTGGCTAATCTAATATCTACTGAGAGTTGCCCCAGTGATATAGAAGTTGTTTCTTAAACTTTGAACTTGAAGACATTCTTTGAATTGATCCCCAGGAGAGCTGAGGACAGGGATTTTGTTGGTTTGAATCCATTCAAATTCACTAGCTAAACGAGTATTCTATCTGTTTATAAAGAAGACATTGATACACTCTCCTAGGATGACATGTTGAAATAGAAAGCATATATTTTAAGTGGATAATTACTGAAAGTTGTACTATGTTTTTCCCAAAATACCTTTGAGAAAATGCATTTTTAACACAACTAACAGCAACGTTTAAAAAAAGATTAGATATTATGACGATTCAAAGACATCCTTAAATAAACCTTACTTCAGACACACCATCATATGTAAACAAGTTAATTGATTATGTGTCATCAAGTTGACTCTTAGTAAACAGATACATAGCTTTTTTTCCAGGAGCATCTGGTCCCAACTTAGTCCTTCAGGTTTTCCAGTGGTACATCTATTACTGAAATTAAATCAATTGTTCTTGCTACCCTATCAATCCACAGGTTTCATAGATCTTAGTCCTGGTTTTTCCCCAAGCTGAAAGCATTAGGGATTCACCTAATCCTTTTTTCAAATAAAGTATGTCTCTGATTTATAGGTATGTCCTAAATGTACAGTAGCCATCCTTTAGAACTGTTGAAGCATACTAGTCAAGATTTCGTCTCTGCAAAGCAAAAAAATTATGGTCTAAACACCATCTTAACATGGAGGTTGAGAATGTTGTTTGGTCTTCTAAATCTACTACTTTTGGTTTTCTAAATCTACTATAGTAGATTTAGAAAACTATTTTAGTGTTTTACAGAGATCAATGTTTGGCAATGAACATTGAACAAGGGTGCTTTTACATGAATTTTTGCTAATGGCTCCAAATTCTTTCTCTGTATACATGTGGGTTAGGGTTAGGGTTAGAGTTAGGTTAAGTTTTCCTGAAGCATGTTGAAATTACCCTTTGTAAATGACTATACCAATGGATACCTATCTTTAGCGCAGAACTACTTGTTACTTTACTATCTTATTTTATTATTTCCTTATATCCTGGATTTTTTCCTAGATTACAAATTGAGAGAGGGGGAAGGAAGGAGGGAGGGAGAGAAGGAGGGAGGGAGGAAGGAAGGAAGGAAAACAAAGGATCTATGGGATGATTTTATTCAAGAGAAGGAAGGGAGGGAGGGAGGGAAAGAGAGAGAAAGAGGGAGAAAGAAAATGAATGGATGAATGAATGAATGAATATTATGTGGGGGACTTGAGTTGTAAACTTCCATTGATAAGTGGGAACCTGTACCTGAGATTTTCAGATTCTAGTTTAATTCAGGTTTAACACAGCACCATAATGCCTTTTTCCACCATTATTATTATAATGTACATAAACAAAAGTTTCTGTTTTTATTTCCATAGACCCTTTATTTTCCTCCCTTCCTCCCTGCCTTCCTTCTTTTGAATAAAAGCAAATATAAGCTAAGCTACAGGCAAATTAGTAATAACTGCTTAGAAGAAAAATTATCAGAATGATTTTTGACACTGAATTTGTAGCAAATTTAGTTTGTGTGTGGACAGTGTGTGTGTGTTTGTGTGTGTGTGTTTGTGTGTGTGTGCGCACAGGCATATAGATATATAATTCTGTTCAATCATGTCCAATTCTCAGGGATTGCCTGGGCAAATCCCTGCTGTTTTCTTAGCAATGTTTTTCAGAAGTGGTTTGCCAGTGCCTCCTTTCCTAGAGAAAGTGATGGATCAAGGTTATCAAACTGGCTTTGTGCCCAAGGTATCAGGCCTCCTGGATTTTGCCTGATGCATTAATCACCATCTTAAATTGACTCTTGTAGTTGTTATGCTTACTGAAATAACTCTGGAACCGACCACTTGCTAAACTGTTGATTCACAACATGCAATTAAATAAATAGATATGCTTTATTTTTTAGTTACCTAAATAGATATACATACATAAGATATAAATATAAAGATATAAATCTTTGATCCTTGTGCCTCCCCGTTGCAAAGATGGTCTAAAGAAGATGATTTTGGTTTTGTTTACTAGCTCAGATCAACTATGTTTTATGTTTTACAGGGTTGTATAAAAGTCAAGAAGCCCGTTTAATGCTCCATATATATCTCATTAAAGCACCATACCATACTTCTGTGAACAAACTGAAAGACGACAAATGGGCAATGGATGGCTTTGTGAGTATACTTCTGGCAAAATCCAATGTGTCTTAATAAAAAATTATGACTTGTGCATGAGACCAGAAAGAAGTCATTTTTTAAAAAATGAAAGTTTAATTAGGAATGTTGAAAAATAGGCTTGCACAGGCACTTGCTGACAAGACAAGAACAAATGTTGGTATTATAGGTTAGTGGCATTCTTAAAGGTCATGGGAAATGCCATTGATTGGATTCAAAGGTAGACTAGTATGCAGGCAATATATACATTATGGATGACTACTTTCTTGCCTATAAATTTGTATTAGAAAACCACGTCCTTACATATTCATAGAATGGATACACATAGACCGGGTACACTAAGTTGCATTTCTACCTGGTATACCTGATTTATACTTACCAGGATGCAGTGTAACATTGATTAATAAGGAAAGATGTAACACAATATTACAATTTGAAAATGGGAATAATAGCCTGATTTTCTTTCAAGCACCTATGTCCAATCAGTCAGTGCAGTACTGTATCAGTGATTAGTACTTTGCAAAATAGAGACCCTGATAAGTGTGCTTTGTTTCTATCGCAAAGTATACAGTACTATTACTTTCTAGGTTGATTGTAATGCTAACATTGTAATAGTTAGTAGTGCAAATAGATCACATTTTTACGTGATCATGTAGAAACCCTACATTCCTGTAAGATTTATAATTGACAAAAGATCAACATGCAGTGTTATTTATAACAATACGAATTAATAGATTAAAGCAGCAATATTGCAAAGACAAATTAAAGCGTGATGTGATAAATTTTCTATCGGTAACCTAATTCAAAATATATTTATTGGTTTGATTTCAGTTAAAACTGTTAATACTTTTAAAACTTTTAAAAGCTCTCAAAATAAGAAAGAATCTAATAAATTTAAAACATTGATTAAAAAAAATAGGCTAAACTAAGCACTGAATTTCAATGGCAAATGCCTGGGGACACAGATTCTCATCTTTGCAGGTTTTCTAAACACTGCAAGAGTGGAGGGTATAAGGCCTTCCAAAAGGGTGAAACAATACAGAAGAATAATGCTAGAACAATATATTTCTAATGGGGGGGGCATCTTAAATCAAATCAAAGCTAGATTTTATTTATGGTTAAGACCGAAGAGGAATCTTAAAACATTTTTAAAAGTCTAGGTGGCAATACCTATCTGAATTGACTGTTCCAAATAAAAATTGGGTAGTACTTAGAAAAGAAACACCGAGGAATATCAGAGGAAGTAAATACTAATGAAAAATCATATCCCTATTGTCTTTAAAGCTGTCATGAATCAAAGTCAACTAAAAATAATCTTTGCTACTACAGAAACATAAGACTATTCATTAGATGTTGAAGTTAGCTATTTTGTGAAACATAAAAACAGACAAATGAATTTTTTTCTCTAATTGCTTTATACATGGTTTTAGATACTAATAAAATTATAAGACATTTAAGGCCACATAAGAGAAGACAACAAGCAAAGATTTTAAAAATCCGTTGGCTCAACTACCAATAAGAATAGTGGATTTTTTCCCCTTTTTTTCTTTCTTTTCCATATTCTTCAAGTATTTTTAATATGTCTATTCTAGATCTTCATGTACTATTTCCCCATTTTTGCTTTTTGCTTTTTTTATACTGTTTTTAATTTTTTTGAGTATCTTTTAAAATAAAATAAGTAAATGCAACTACTTCCAAATCATCATGGAGAAAATCTATCAGTGTGATGGTTAGGAGTTGACAATGACTTGATGACATATAATCAACCGAGCATTTCCAGATCAAAGAAATCTAATATCACTAACAATAAGAAAATATATAAGTAACTGAATGGCGAAAGTGATTTTTTTCCAGATTGAAAAAAATCTAATAAGCTTTTCAAGTTGCTACTTGAAACACCTTTCTTTTTATTATTCTACATAGGTTTCTGCAGAACCTGATGGTGCAACTTACGTTTTTCAAGGATTTATTCAGGGTAAAGATTATGGTCAGTTTGGACTTCAAAGATTAGGTAAGCTGATGCTTTTAATTTAGACACAGTCAAACATTTTGCAGTCATTTGAAATCAACAAAGATGGGCTGATGGAATCTTCCTACACTTACTGCTTCTGATAAAATTCTGGAAGGCATTCTATACATGTGTATTTTTTTTTACTTGGAGATGTTTAGAAATTAAGAAGAGTGATGCTACATCCTTTGCCTCAGTAACTGTCTCCATTTGAATTATGAATGACTTTTTTGATAGATTCACAGATACTATTTCAAGAAAAGCTAATTCCAGTCTTAGACTGGAAACTGAAAGTATCTACATATGACACTTTTTCCCGTAGCCAAACTGTACTAAACTAATTTTAAGTTTAGACTCCAAAATATTTTGAAAACAGGATGGTGTTTTTCACCAAAGTTACATTAGAAAGTACATGATCTGGGGTATCCACAGCTAATTCAAGATTTCATCAAAATAGAGAAATGTGCATTGTGATGTCATAATACCAAGTTGGTTAGTATGTGCCTAAAGCAATTGAGTTTATATGGTGATGTTAAAATGCACATTTTGTTACTTGCCTCCTAGCCAATACTACAGACTCCCTTGATGGGCAGCCTAGTTAGATTAGATGATGGTCAGTTATCTTTATTTAACCAAAGTTCTGCTGATGAGAATGCATTTCCAGCATTTGGTATTTAGATACACGGAGACTATAAAACTATGAATAGTCTCAAATATTTGTTAAATGTATAATTCAGTAAGGTACGGTATTTTATTTCATCTTGGTTATGTACAATGGAAATTTTCTTAGATTCTTCCCTCCCGGCAATTTCTATTGTTCATTGTGTAATTTTGTTGAAATATTATACTTATTTCTGTACTTAAGTTGCTTAATTACAAATTTGCTATTCAAAATTTCATTACAGCAGACATCTATTCCCTTTCAAATGCTTGTAGAAAGTTTGTGCTCGAGGGAAAGACCATTTCTGTGAGATAGATAGATAGATAGATGATGGATGGATGCTAAATGGGTATAAACAGGTGAAATCATTTGCCATTTTCCCCTCTAAAGACAAAAAAAAGAAAACTCTTTTAATATGATATAGTGGCAGCCCAAATTACTGTATCTGATTCAGCACCTACAAACATAAATGGTAAAGTTTAGGTGTATGCTTTCGCTTATCCAAACATAATGTTTTTTTATTAGCCTTTTAAAGGAGAACTCTGGGAGCAATTTTGAAATTTATGTGATGCGCTTTGCTCTACATGCATGTCTGCTTACCTTTTCTTCCAAATTCCTAAGTACTAATAAAATATAATTGCCTGCATCCATAAGCATATAAAAAACAGGAGAAATGGGTAAAAGAAAATATTAAGCTGTAATTATTAGAGTCAATTTCTGTATAGTGGCACTTTTTTCCCCTTCTTAATTGAACACTTCTATTGCTAAGTGTACTTATTCCTCAGGCACTAGAATCCCATTTAGCACAAACTGAATGGTCTTCCAAGAAGAATTTGTTATCTTGGCAGTAATCTTCCCTCCCTTTTTGCGTGAGCATTTTTAAGTATTACCCAGCCCACTTTATAACAGATTTAAAAAGCAAACACAATCTGCATCTATATTGTTTATTTTTGCCTAGGTTTTCGCCTGTGTTTGCCTTGTTTGGTCCATAACTGACTTCACCATGGAATTCTCCTGTTCAGAGAAGATCTGCAACTTAGGCATTGTTTTAGATTCAAAGTTTCTGCTCTGGGAGCAGATAATATGTGTGGTCAGGAGCCCTATGTACAGTTACAACTTGTTTTCTAGTTGCAATGGTTCCTGGATTGAAAAGTCCTCCGTACACTTGTCTGCTAACTGTAGTGATTTGGTTTGGGCAGCCCTACTCAAAAGATACCCTTGCTCTAGTCACTTTCCATTTGGATTACTATAATACAATGGGTGTCAAACTCGATCGCATCACTTATTGTGATATATCACATTTTTTGCCTTTTCGGAGCCGGGGTGGACATGGCCTGCGTGTGACGCATCCGGCCCATGGGCCGCCAATTTGACCAACCTGCGTAACACATGGGGACACTCTTAACAAGCATTTGGCAGTACAAGTGGTACAAAATGCAGACTGGACAGTGATGGATGCATACTTGGGTGACTCTATTGCTTTGGGAACAGCATTGGTTGCCAATTGATTACTACATGCAATTAAAGTTGTTGGTTGTGACCATTAAAACCTTATATGGCTGGGGATTATATTCACCAATATTTGTCTCCCCATTTAAGCAGTTTCCTTATTTGATTGAGAAACTCATCTGTTTGAGAATGTCGTCTGATGAGAGCAAGGAAAAGAATATTTTTAGATGGCATTCCTATGCTTTGAAATTCTTTCCTTATTACCTTCTGAGTTTTGTGAAAGCTGTTAAGACCTAGCATTTCCATTTAGCCCAGGAGGAAGGCATTTTTTTGACTTCAGAAGAACCTGGTGGATGTATGACCCATGTCTTTTTCCTCCTTTGTTCCTTGTAAGGTTGTGTGGATTTTTTTTTTCCTCTGGGTGCGTATATTCATTTTTGGAAGGGTTCTTTTTATGATATTATTAAATGTTAGTCATCATTCCATCAGATGGAATCAGATAGCATAAACCATGTACGTAAATGAATAAACAAATGGTTAGGCACTCAACATGTGGGGGACAGAAATGGAACTGTGAAGTTGTAAAATTGTGAGGAAGTTTGAAGAGACAAAGAATGCATGAACTGATTGGGCTTCATTTAATTGCCCTTGTAGGAAGAGAAAGCATGTGGAATTATTCACACTTTTGAAGGATCTTTTACTTGAAACAAGGTAGAACAGGCGTGTCAAACTCACCTCATCACTGTGGTGTCACGTGATATATTGAGACTTTGCTAAACTGGGCGTGGCCAGTGCGTGACACATCCGGCCCAAGGGCTGGGAGTTTGACAGCCCTAAGGTAGAGGAAAGATTTTTACAGAAAGAAATGCAAGAAAGATGCCTTAATCACAACTTAAGCAACTTAATCACAACTTTGTTTTCTAGCCAGTTGTGTTTAATTTGTGCAAGCTAGTAAATTGACTGTTTTCTTCCTGCAAGGCATCATTCTGGTACTTGGCTGGGATAGTCAGTATAGAGGATGATTATACAACCAAATTGCATATTTCATATCAGAAAGAGGCAGGGTTTGATTGTATAGTCACAGCCAGTAGTTTGACTTTCTGACCACCCTGATGTTAATTATATATGTTCATTTCAAACAGATGCATCTCTTGCAGGAGGACGGTATCTTGTTATGGAAGCTGTTCAACTGGGAGTAATTACTCTTTTAATAGATTGCAAAAGAACCTGCTCTTATAAGTGTGGAACCAGGAACAAATTAAGCACTGAAGCCAGTCTCCTGCATCTGGCATTGGGCATGGGGAACCTCACCAAATAGAAGCAGATGAATAATTATCTTCATAACTCCCTCCCATAATTTAGATAATAACCCAGGACATAAATATGACTTGATGTAATCCCAATGCTGTTGCAAACCTACTTGGGTGGAAAGAAACCAAATATTTTGGTTCATAAATTGCTTTTGTTTTTGAAAGTACTCTGCATCACATTTTGATTATCAGCTAGAAAGAGCAGGAACTCACATCTCAAATATATGGGTGATTCACTTTGTTTAGTTTGCAAAATAATTGGAAATAGTGGTGCATTATAGAACAATAAACAAATTGTGCATTTGTATAATATACATGTGTCTAAATATTTATAAATATTTGGAACACATATTTTCCCATGACAGTAGTAACAGAAATAATGTTTATCTTTATCTTTTGTTTTGCCAGGACTTAATACGTCTAAAGGATCAAATTCATTAAATCAATCACATGGTACAAACAGCAGTTCTGTGGCCATTGCTATTCTCGTGCCTTTTTTTGCCCTTATTTTAGCAGGCTTTGGATTTTACCTTTATAAACAAAGGTGGGTGGAATATACATCTATTTTATATGCGTATGATATATATGCATGTGTGTGTGTGTAGGGAGGGAGGGAGGGAGATTAAAAAAAGTATTATCTGAACAAATCAGAGATTAAAATTCATCTTCTGAAATTCTCCCATTCCTTTGTACCTCATGCCTAAGGTTACATATTTTAGTAATCATGTTTTCCACAAACTCAACAACACTACCATTATTTACATTGTTTGTCTTGACAATTGTTCAGGCATTTTTCTATGGTCATTGATTATAGAATCTAGGCTGTATGGAGAATGGTTTTTTTGGGGGGGGGGTTGTTTTTTGTTTTGGACCTAATTATGAAATCTTTTTTTTTTTAATTTGATTTATATGCCGCCCTTCTCCGGAGACTCAGGGCGGCTTACAATGCAATAGCCTTCATACTTTTGTATATTTATACAAAGTCAGCTTATTGCTCCCACAAACTGGGTCCTCATTTAACCTACCTTAGAAAGGATGGAAGGCTGAGTCAACCTTGAGCCTGGTAAGATTCGAACCTGTAGAAATTGCAGGCAGCTGTGTTAATAACAGGGTGCATTAAACCACTGTACTACCAAGGCTCTATCTTGCGAGGGTCATCCAGGTTTCCAATCTATCAATCTATCTATATTTCTAAAAATGCATTCAGGGAAACTACCAATTTGCATTAAAAATAATATATAATTAAATCAAAATTTACATTGCATATAGGAAACACAGCAGAATACAGGAATTTCATATTTATGATGTACAGTACTGCTTCCTTTTCAGGTACTGATAAAAAATATACATAAAAGTAAGAGAATAAAAACCTTATATTTCAAATTGTTCTGAGTGAAAAGCAAATTGTGATTAGCACAGCAATCATGAAATAACAATGCTCATCCTGGATTACAATAACCTACATCAATAGGCTGAGTCATAACCCTAACCCTAAATTTTGTGTGCATACCAATCTCATCTTGTTCAGGTTATACTATCAGAGGAATATATTTGTGCAGATTTCTTTAGGACATGGGTACTATCTAAATTGTATCACAACTATTTCTGATAATTCCAATTATCCAATTAGCTGTCCTTGGAGAACGGACCTATGAAAAGCCACAAAAACTATTCCCAGGAAACATAGAATAGAATTTCAGATCAAAATTAGTTCTTTCTCTGTTCTCAAGGGTGAAAGTGCCTAGGTCCATGATGGCAAACCTATGGCACATGTGCCAAAGGTGGCACACAGAGCCATATCTGTGGGCACATGAGCGTTGCCCTAGCTCAGCTCCAGCATGCATGTGCGTGCCGGCCAGCTGAAGTAAGGAAATGGGCCGTTTTGGGCCTCTCGGTGGGGTGGGGAAGGACATTTTTGTCCTTCCCAGGCTCCTAGAAAGCCTCTGTACCATTTAAAAGATTAATAGAGTTGGAAGGGATCTTGTAGGTCATCTAGTCCAACCCCTCTGCCCAAGTAGGGGACTACACCATTTCTGAAAAATGTACTGTAAGCCGCTCTGAGTCTCCGGAGAAGGGCAGCGTACAAATCAAATAAAAAAAAAAATGACAGTCTCTTCTTGAAACCAGTGATGAAGTTCCCACAACTTCTGAAGGCAAGCTGTTCCATTCTTTGATTGTTCTCACTGTCAGAAAATTTCTCCTTATTTCTAGGTTGAATCTCTCCTTGATCAGTTTCCATCCATTATTCCTTGTCTGGCCTTCAGGTGCCTTGGAAAGTAGCTTGACCCCCCTCCTCTCTGTGGCAGCCGCTCAAATATTGGAACACTGCTGTCATGCCTCCCCTGGTCCTTCTCTTCACTAGACTAGCCATGCCGAGTACCTGTAACCATTTTTTGTATGTTTTAGCATCCAATCCCCTAATCATCTTTGTTGCTCTTCTCTGCACACTTTCTAGAGTTTAACATCTTTTTTATAGTGTGGTGATCAAAACTGGATGCAGTATTCTAGGTGTGGTCTTACTAAAGCTTTACAGAGTGGTATTAGTACCTCACTTGATCTTGATTGAATCCCTCTGTTAATGCAAAAGGATGTTAATAGTTGGTTTAGCTGTAGACATAACCATTACCACTTTTCTCTTCAGCATGACCCCTGAACTGCCATTGCTCTTCCCCATAGTTGTGCCTTCCATTCTGATTGTTTCTTTTCCCAAAGAGCTCAATATAAAATGGTTCTGAAATAAATCTGCTCTACAGAACACAGAAGCAGGACAAGGAACATTGGGCATCTTTCCAATGCCAACTGAGGCCATATCTTTGATTGGCAATGGAAGCCAATGTCTTCTCAGATCTCTACAATGCTTTAGCATTGATATTTGTCATGTTGTCATGGTTGGTTGGGAACAAGAAATATCATTTTCCCTTTCTGAATTAGACTGTTCTCTAATTAATGTTTCCCAACACAGTTACTCTGCTATGACTGTTAAGTTTTAAGTTTTATTTAATTGTTTAAACACATGGTTTGCAGGAACCAGCTAGAAAACACTCTGCTTGATGACAAAAGTCCACTCTAAATGTGTTCTCCATTAATGGGAACACATTTGAAAAGTATATAGAACATCTAAATGGTGTTGACCAGTCTGTACTATTATGATGCAGCTGAAATATTTACCCCTTGTACATCTTATTACTTTCTTCATAATAAATTAAAATCACTTATGAAAAGTCTTCCATCTACATTAACTTCCTTTCACAACTGTCAGAGATGCTTTGTAGATAAGGTCATTGTTTCACATTATACCTTTACTTTCAGTTTTTTTTTGGAACTATTGTAAATTACTGCCCTTTAGAGAGAAGCAACATATTCAAATGTCCTGATGCCTTGGAACACTGCAGTAATAATGGCTTTGCTGTGTACTTCACATATTGCCTATATTTTGTTTTTGACATGTACAGTATTGTGAATTGTATTCCTTGCATCATTTATCTTACATCAGCCATAAGTGCCATGAACAGTTTTATTACAGACAGCTGTTGCATAGCCATGATTGGCAATTCAGCTCCTATCAGTTTATGCTGTCACTACAGACCTTTGTCCAAGATTTATCCTACTGTTCTCACCTGGGAGATAGTTGTGCATAAAATACCTAAACCAATGTCATGATCCTTTGATCAATCTTTTTCCAGTTCATATAAAATCTTGGGGTTTTTTGTGAACATTTTAGTCCTATCAGATATGAGTAATGAGGTAGGCTAATGTTTATAAATGTAAGCTTCCACATGAAAATGTGTGCATCTATTGTAGAATATCAAATAATGAAGCCATGGTGGCTTAGTGGTTAGAATGCAGTTGTTGTTAGTTGTGAAGACGTGTCCGACCCATCGTGACCCCTTGGATATCATTCCTCCAGGCCTTCCTGTCCTCTACCATCCTCTGGAGTCCATTTAAGCTCACCCCTACTGCTTCAGTGACTCTATCCAGCCACCTCATTCTCTGCCGTCACCTTCTTCTTTTACCCTCAGTCTTTCTCAGCATTAGGCTCTTCTCCAGTGAGTCCTTCCTTCTCATTCAGTGGCCAAATTATTTCAGTTTCATCTTCAGGATCTGGCCTTCTAAAGAGCAGTCAGGGTTGATCTCCTGTAGGACTGACAGGTTTGATCACCTTGCAGTTCAAGGGACTCGCAGGAGTCTTCTCCAGCATCATAGTTCAAAGGCCTCCATTCTATGACACTCTAGAATGCAGTACTGCAGGCTAACTTTGCCCACTGCCAGGAGTTTGATCCCAACCAGCTCAAGGTTGACTCTCCATCCTTCCCAAGGTCAGTAAACGAGGACCCAGATTATTGGGGACAATATGCTGACATTGTAAACCCCCTCAGAAAGTGCTGCAAAGTCCAAGTGCTATTGCTAGGCGCTATTGCTATAATGTTCTTTTGGCACTGCAGCACAATCAAATAAAATCCAAAGTTATTCTGTGCTTTCCATCTGAGATCTACACATTTCTAACACCCTCAGAATTATCTAACAAGCACTTTTTAACATCATCAAATGCAATCATTTAAGGCTCTAGAGAACTGGAACAATTTTTATTGTATTGTTGTACGCTGCCCAGACTCACTTTCCATGATATGGACAGCAATACAAATTTGATTAATAAATAATAATAAAAAATCTCCTGAAGTCCAGTATCTCAAGTACGGCTTTGATCAATACATTTGCTAAGAATCCTTCCTCTAATCCATATGACTGTGCTAGGCAGTAGCAGGATTGTTACTACACATTCTGTACTGTCATCTAGTCTGCATGTGATAGTTTACAGAGAATATAAAAGAGAATCTCCTGAAGCTTAGTTTAGCTGTGTTTGACTTTCCTTCAGCTTAGTCATATCAAATCTTGGATCAAGTAGAAACTTTGGTCGAGCCTGGGAAGCTTTACTGAGATGTATCATACATCTGGGCAAGCACAGAGAAGTACTTTGCTGCAGCCGATGCCTGCGCATAACTATTACATCTTTCTAGGCTTGGGCAAGAAGCACAATTTTCAGCAAACATTGCCTTATTAATTGGTTTCCGATATGTCATAATTGGACCGTTGCTGTTGATTCTTATCCATAGAAACTTTTATAATGTGGATGCAGGATTTTTGAGAGAGAGAGAGACATCCTTTTCATCCAAAAAATAAAGATTCATTATTTATATACATCTTTAACATTCTGTGTCACGTTAAATAATTTAATTCGCGAATTGATTTAAGTCTATGTTTAGTCTCTTCTGCACAATGTTCTCTAGTGTTGTTCTCCTTTGTGAAAGCTAGCAAGATAGTATGCTAGCATAACAAATTTGCTGTCTGCATTTTCATCTCTATTCTGCCATGTGGCAGATGAGAGATTCTGTCTGCAAAAGGAGTGGGGTGAGGAGAGAGGCAGGCTAGAAAAATGCCTCTTTAGGTGCCAGATCATCTGCAATCAATTCTCCAAGCCCACGGAACAATTGTAGGAATACAAAATTGGCACTAAAAGCGCCATTATCCCCTACTTTTCTCGTCCCATTTTCTTGCCGCCCATGATAAGAGATGCAGAAGACAACAAAACATTCTCTTTACAACACTTCTCTTGGTAGGTTAAGCGGAGGGAAGCAAGACATTGATCTATGGTGGGCAGAAGATGTTCTCCTGTGACAACTAATCCCTATATTGGGATGTACTTTTGACACATGTCCACCTGTCTTCCAGAAGGCTGATGGGCACTTATCAAAAAGTGCACCTTTCCAACCTTCTGAATCAGACGCTTGTGTATTCTCTGCTAGGTCTGATGGATAGGCTTACCTATATCTGCAGTGGTGACTAAGTGGTGTCTTCTCTATACATGCATGCACTAATACATAACTTTGATCATTTCCCCAAACCCTGTAGTTTGGGGACCTGCTACTAGGTCTGATGAAGTTGTTAGGAAAACGTGGAGGGTTGATTGTCTGGCATGGTGAATGAGCCCCAATTCTGCTGTCAAAAAATGGTTGGCTGCAAAAAAGCCATTGATCACAGAGGCTATGTTTGCCACAGCCTCAAGTGCCCAAAAAGGAGCAAGGCACATATCTAAATATACCTCAATAGCCTGACTTGCAAGGATTGTGTCAGCTGAAAGGGAAAGTGCCACATTAAAACTAGGGGGGTTGGGGAAGAGAGAGAAAGAGAGCATTGTAGGCCAGGGTGACTGAAAGATGATCTAATTTGTGTCTGTCTTTCTGAAATATACCAGTCATGGTTAGAGGCTCCTAAAGAAGCACCTTTTCTTGAAACACATTTCCTTGGAAGCAAAATTATAAAATCCTTTTACTACAATCATCCCAAAGGTGCTTTTCTAAAAGGCACAACTGGACTTTCTTGGTTTTTTTTTCTTTGAAAACATTTCATTTCTAATCCAAGTTCGGAAGAAGCTTCTTGGTTGAGAAGCAAAATGTTTTCAACCGGAGGAAAAATACCCCAAGAAAAATCCAATTGCCTTTTGGAAAAGCTCCTTTGGGACAACCATGACCGGAATGATTGAGAATCTTCCCAGGCATTTTACTACAAGTAATTTTCTGTTCTTATATGCTGATTTGTGACTGTAATAATCATTTGATTTAATCTTCTGTTCTTCTGCCATTTGCCACAGGACTGCACCGAAAACACAGTATACTGGTTGCTCTGTACATGAAAATAACAATGGACAAGCTGCTTTTGAAAACCCCATGTATGACACCAACGCAAAGTCTGTCGAAGGGAAGGCTGTGCGATTTGATCCAAACCTGAACACAGTTTGCACAATGGTATAACATTGCGATGACCTGACTGCAGTGGTTTGAAGATTGAAACGCGGTCGTAGTGGACCTATCGTTCACTGGTTTTTAAAAGAAAAAAGAAAAAGAAAAGCACATTTTTCAGGATTTCCTGGATCACCTTCTCCTGAGGATGAGACAGAGACTAGAGTGGGTTTCTTTTTTTCATAAATATATATTGACTTCATGGTTACTGTGGAGTATTTTACAGAACGTCTGCTGCACTCCATGAGTGCTTATTCACAGTTTATTTGCTTTTTTAAAAAAGAAGATTATTCTAAAAAAAATAATAATAAAATAAAATAATAACATATTTGCATATATTGGAGGAGCATCCACTATCAGTACGTCTGTGCTTTATAAACTGCTAGAGGGACTGGATTTCAAAGAACAAATTATATGTGATAGGAATTAAGAGTTATATTTACAGGAGACAGCAAGAGCCTATGGCTTCTCTTTATTAGCCACAGGCAAAACCATTCCATCATATCTGGTCTTTAATAACATTTTCCTCTCCTCTCTCCCTCTCTACTAACTATGAATTTCTGAGATTATGCCATGATCATTAACGTGCTTAAGCTTGCAAGCACAACCCATTATTTCTGAGCCACAATGGGATAATTAAGTGTCTGGTCTCAGATTCTTTTTAATTCACGAGTTTCATTCCCTGCTCTGTTGTTCTTGTCATGCAAGCATCTTTTCTTTTTCTTCATGTTATCTGTCCCGATAGTGATCAATTTGCCAGCAATAGAATAAGATTTGAGAAACGGCACAACTGCAATTATCTTGGTTGCTGAGATCTATTACAAAGGTATATGTATTTCACATTGCCCCTCCTTTTCCCAGTAATTCAATTTTCTCCAAGTGAACAAATGGCAGATTAGAGTAGCATCACACTTCTAGACAATGAAGGTGCCTAAATGGTACATTTCCCATCCCACTCTATCATCCACTTCATCAATTTTATTTCTACGCTGCATTAAATGCTGGAGACAGACGTGATCATCATGGTGCCATCAACCTGCAGTCACAAAAATGTAGATTTCAACTCATCAATGCATTTCTCAAAATTTCCAGGGCTTCCCTGTTCTAAGATAGGGAACAGCAAGATACGTACTTATGGAATATGCCTGTGAAATTTTTCGTCCCACAGAAAAAAACCCACAATCTGCGTGCATCAGATTACACTGTACACAGATTTCTGGATTAAGGATTAATCTCTTAGCGTTGCACTCCCTTTTTTTATTGAGAAGTACATGATTTCAAGAGTGAATTTACCCTAATTAAAAGAAATTAATTTTCTCTTTAATTTCCTTACATCTGCAATCCAGGTCTTGGTTAAAAAAAAAAAAATCATCACCGACTTCTATCATTTTGCATGATAAGGAATTTGTCATGAGTTTGCCTGATTCTTAAATGTAGCCTATGATTTACACACAAATGTGTACCTTTTTGTCAATGTTATAATGTACATTCTGTGTGGAAGAAGGTAATTTTGGCATTACAATGTTTGTGTCATTATTATATGCTGTGCCAAGAAATAATGGGTTTCAGTAAGTGCACTGAATGTTGTGCCAAAGCAATGCCACATATTACTATAGGTACAAAGGGTGCTGCCAACACAAATATTTTAAATGAAGGCTTTATAATCCAGTTCACAAGCCTATTAAGCCAAAGTGCAATCAATTACAATTGAATGGGTCTGTTCAATTCCAATTAGGAGGTTATTTTCCTAACTGTTTTAAGGTTCAACAAATTCTGCTTCATATTAATTTGGGAAGTTTGTTTTCAAATGTACTTTAGAATTTATGTTGTGGAGTTAAACCTTAAATTACACTTGTTCTACAGCAGTATACAATATAAATTATGGTACAGAAATGAATACACTAATTTCTCCAAATCATACTTTCTTCTGTCAAGTTTGAGATTCCATCGATCTGTTTCATTCTCATATAAAATAATACAATTTTAGTTCAGACTGGAGTTTTATAACTGAATTATCAAAATATGGTTTGAGTAATGTCCGCATCATTGTTCATTGTCTTCCTTTGATAGCATGAAATGATTTTGAACTCATCAATGCTGTACATTAGCTGGTGTGAATTATCTGGAAATATTCTTTTCTCAGATACAAACCATCTCTATGGGAATAAAAAATAATTTTTATTAATGTAATAAGAGAGTGCCTATTGCCCCCAAAGGATCACAAGTTTCCCATTTCCATCCTCCAATCTGTATTAAACCAAGAACTGCTGCTTGGATTTCTATAGTGTTTGATGAATTTCTTATAAACCATTTTACAACGTTTTCTTTTGAAAAATCACACCCATCTTTCCAGATACTGTCTTCTACTAAAAGAATGCCATTTTTATATTTTATACCATCAATTTGTTATTTATTCTGGTTTATTCAAATGATTGCAATAATGACGATTCATTCATTACTGTTAAGGTTAATATTTGAGATCTTGTTTAAAACCTTGTTTCTTCTGCAACTGGCTACTCCTCTTATATTAATGCATACACTTTTGTAAAGAAGTCTATTTTTATGAAAAAAAAGGGGATTTGTAAAAGTATGATGTAAATTTTCAGTGCAATGTAAACAAATAAAAACGGATAATTGCTTTTGTAATACGAAGTGTGTTTTATAAAACATTTAGAATCACAACAGCTGTGGAACTTGGAGTGAAGTCAAATTCATTAGCCAAGCACTACAAGTTTTTGGAGAACATGGCATTTCCTTGCTATTGTGTGCTTGTGTTTGTGTATTTTTGTATATGTGTGTTTGGGTTGCTTGCTAAGTATAAAAATACTGTAAAGATTTTCAATTGTGTCTGAAAATAGAAAATATTTCAGTTAGTAAACACTGATTATAGATTATACCATTAAATACAAAGAAGCAATTAATAAAATGACAATACATTTTCATCCAGTATAAATTATTTGCAGATTTCTAAATAATGCTGTGAATTACAATATGTTCACCCCTAGCTCTAAGTAAAGATCCATTATTGAATTGAATGAGATCAATAAACTGTTCCTCAAGTTTAACAAAATGCATGCAGTAGAATAAAGCTGTATTCAGGAACTGGAAAATTAGATCTATACTTCATACAATAACACCCTTTCATGATAGTTAAATATACAGGATGTCTAAAATTTCATGTTTTATGCTATGGAAGATAATAAGAATTTCATTTTTTTAATGCTATGGAAGGTAATAGAGTGGCATAGTGGTGGCCAAGTGGTGAAGACACCAGCCTCCCATTAGGAAGGTTGAGAGTTCAATCCTAGACAGCAGCAGATGTTTCTCTATCAGGGAGCAAAGAGAAAATATCTGCTGCCAACTCTGCATAGATGTCAGGAAGGGCATCCGGCCAGTAAATGCTCAGTTCCATTCCACCCCCAAATTAAGGGATTACAGGATTGCAAAAAAAGTAAAAAAAAAAAAAAGATATGGAAGAGAATTAATGGATAATTTCATACATGGAAACTTCATGCTTTTCTGCTTTCATCTGAACTGGGCATTAGAGATGTTTAACCAGACCTTGTGACAGATCTTTCCTTGATGACGTTACAGATCCTAGCAGCCCAGCCAATTTTGAAAGTGGTAGGAAAAAAGGAATTGGAAATTGTAATTTGTCAGTCTGTAAAAAATTCAGTTTACCAAAATGATAAACTGATAAACTGATAAAGATAAAAAAATATTATTTGGATAAATTATTTATATTGCCTAGTTATTTCTGATTAAAATAAAAAAAATTATAATTTATATCTAACATATATATGCATATGCATATGATACAAAAGGAACATCTATTCCTTTTGATATATCACAATATGGTTAGTAAGGAATGGTTTTGTATTCCTAATTGCTGCTGATATATCATTATGGTTTGGCTTAGCCTTCTATGGTTTGGATAATGGAGAAAAAGAACTCTTTATCACTCATTGACATCTTCCTTGTTCTTATGCTTAGATTTCCATATATTTACCTATTTGTTGTTTTATTCATTTAGTCATGTCCGACTTTTGCCACCTTTATAAGCAAGTGCTCTTCATGCTACCCTGTCAAGCACAGCTTCTTTCAATTGTTGGTTGTTCAACTTTGTATAAGATTTGAGGTTATCAAGCCAGCATGTTCTTTGTTTGTCCCTTCTTCATCTACTAACCATTCCTAGCATCATTGCCTTCTCCAATAAATTTCCACACATGAAATGGCCAAAGTAAATCAGATGTACTCTTAGGATTTTTAGCTTCTCGTGATGTGTTTGGTTTTATACGATTTAACACCTCTTTGTTATTTGTTATCTCAAATTTATCTGAGATATTTGCTTATATCTTTCTCAAATTCTATATTCATTGACTGGTATGCCTTTAGATGCTCTTTAACATGTTTCCTTAAGGTGTTGTTGTAGTGTCTACTAGCTTGGCCAACTTCAATAAAGGGTTAGACCAATGCATGGAAGTCAGGGGTAATATTCATTTATTTTCCCTATCGGTTCACAAATGTGAGCATATGCGCCACTCCCGTACATGCGCACAGCCTTCCGTACATGTGTTTTGCTCATGCATGTGCTTTCCGTGCATGTCCCTGGCCTCAAAAACATGCCTAAATAGGACAGCATAGAGCTAGGGCGGATTGGCGGGCCTGCCCACAATTTTCACTACCAGTTCGCCCAAACCGGCCCAAACCGGCTGAATACCATGTCTGATGGAAGTCAAGTGAATCAGTATGAGCCTTGATGGCTGTGTCAATGCCTCTATAGGCCATCTGCTAACTTCTGTGTTTCCTTGTAATCTTAGTTGGCCCCTGTGATGGATGAGGTGGGTCAAGACAGCAAGACATTGGTCATGGTTTTATCTAATTATTTTTTTTTAATTTGATTTATATGCCGCCCTTCTCCGGAGACTCAGGGTGGCTTACAGTGCGTTAAGCAATAGCCTTCATTCTTTTGTATATTTATACAAAGTCAGCTTATTGCCCCCACAAACTGGGTCCTTAATTTACCAACCTTAGAAAGGATGGAAGGCTGAGTCAACCTTGAGCCTTGGCGAGATTCGAACCTGCAGTAATTGCAGGCATCTGGTCTTAATAACCAGCTTAATAACAGGGTGCCTTAGACCACTGTACTACCAAGGCTTATATTTGACTTTATTTGTATGCCAGCTACGTTCAAAATTCAGGTGATTCAGAATTATAAAAAATACGGTAGACACTGCTGGTTGTTCGATTTCCGCCTCCCTCAACATATTTCTATATAAAATTAAAACATTTTGAAAGTTCTCCTATTACATGAAAGGAGGAAAAGTACCCAAAGGAATGAAGGAAACTTGCACTGCTCATAGAAAGTTCCAAATTCAATTACTTCCTACCTGACTGCATGTTCTTGAGATAGAGCTGATATATAAAATGGGCCTTCAAATGCTTGAGAGAATATTTTGGTAATGAGATATAGGGAACTCAAAAGGGGGAAAAGAAGGAACTGTTCTGTGAACAGTTTGCTTTTGGTATTTAATTTGGTAGTTTTACTATTTTTAGGTGACTCTTGAGGTACAGTTTGTGATTTTTTCCAATTTCAGGTTTATTTTTCATTTCTGCATTATCATAAATTTTATCCCCTTTTCAATGTGCGTATTTTAATCAAAATATTTCAATAGTACTGTTCTTAATACTGTGTATCCAATTCTGAATATTGTCTCGAATGCAATGCAATGTTGTATATCACTTTTTTTTTCAGCAAAACATGCATTTGTTATGTGTTTTATCTGATTTACATTTTTATAAACAAATGGATTCATTTTTTGGGTGGTTGTGCTTGAAATCACCATCACAGAAGCCCCAAAAGTATGAATAACAATGCATCATTCTGTGTTGAATTGCAAATAGGTTTAGTACTGCTTTGTAATGAGTCTTAAACAGGATCAAAATTTTGATTTGTTTTCTTTTTGATCAAGGACAACCGATAACTCAACACATCTGTTTCCTGATTCCTCATCATGTCATATTCACTTGCATACTGCAAGATTGTCTAAAAACAATTCAACTAAAAATATTGGCATTTTCAGATAGTCTCTGAATACCTTGGTTTAGTATCTACCTACCGTATTTTTCAGAGTATAAGCCGCACCTTAGCTTTTTGGGAGGAAAATGGGGGGGGGATTCTGCCTACCAGGTATTCATCTGGCTAGTCTCAGCACATTAGTTCACTCACTGGTTTTGAGGTTGGGGCTTGTTGGGGCATACAGCTTCAGCACATTAGTTTGCTCACTGGTTTTGTGGTTGGGGCTGTGCTTCTAAAGCACAGATGATTGTCGGAGGGAGCAGCAATTAAAAAAGCAGGCAAAGCACGGAAGATCGCTTCGCTCATGTTGGGACTGAAAAACAGCTTCAAAACAGCTGATCCTTGGAGGGAGCTCCAGTGACTAAAGCAGGCAAAACCCGGAAGGGGTAAGAGAAGGCAACAGCTGTTCCAGGTAGCCATTTTGGTCACTGCATGGGGTTACATTCTGAGTATAAGATGCACCCAAATTTTCAGCCTCTTTTAGGAGGGAAAAAAGTGTGTCTTATACTCTGAAAAATACGGTATATTTTTGGCTATATAAGAGTAAGATACCCAATAGAATGATTTCCTAAAAAGAAACTTGTTCATAAATTTGAAAGAAAATAAATAACAAAAAAGGTTGAAAAAGCTGCTTCTTTTAACATAAATCCAGCTCTCTAAAGTATTTTAAGTCGTCATGTAGAAAAGCAATTTCCATTCTTGTTAAAATTATTTGCTAAAGTGTAGAACAAGCCTCACAAATATTTGTAAGAGCTGAATAGCTTTAATAATAAGAAAAGGAAAGACAATAATAGAAAAGTAGCTTGACACAATTTTTTTCTTCTTCTCATATTAATTTCTGCTTTGGCAGTGGGTAGCCTTGAGAACGCTAAAATTCTGTAAGAATGTGTATCTCATTTGCTGCTTCTCTGATGAGCAAACAAGAAAGGAAGGATTATTTCATTCCCACCCCCCCACAAATGTAATACATTCCCCATACAGTTTTTAGCCTCTACTTTCCCTCCTTCTTTGCATAAGAGGCCCTAGACCAGTGGTGGGTTGCTACCGGTTCTCCCCGGTTCTTGCGAACTGGTAGTGGAAATTTTGAGTAGTTCAGAGAACAGGTAAATACCATCTCTGCCTGGCCCTGCCCCAATCTATTTGCTGCCTCCCGAGTCCCAGCTGATTGGCTAGAAGGAAAAAAATCAGGGCTCACTTGACAAAGAAGAAAGAGAGCGAGAGAGAGAGCGAGACAGAGAGGGGTGGGGGGGAGAGAAAAAACAAGCATCTTAGCTTAAAAATGGAGAAGCCAAGAAGCTTCCCAACTGATTGGCTAGAACCGATCCGCTCGTTGTAAGCCGCTTGGTGGTGGTAGATTGACAATTGAGGCCAAACTGCCTGAAAGCGGTTTCCGATGCTCTCAGTTGTAGCAGAGAGGCAAAAAACTGTTTAAACTCTTGCCACGGCACTTCAAAAGGCCACCCTACAGCTGATCAGTGATAAAAGGCAGTGTGGTGGTAGACCAGTGCACTCCAAAAGCAAATAGGAGACTAGAATGCTCCAAAAACAAATGGGCAGACTGGTATGGCTCTGCAAGCAGTTAAAAGCCTGGTAGACCAGTACCTCTGCTAAATCCTAAAGAATTGCTTGTCACATGACCATCAAACCATGCCCACAAAATAAGCCATATGCACCGGACCAGTAGTAAAAATTTTTAGAACCCACCCCTGCCCTAGACGTCCTATTTTCCAGACATCCACAAATAACATTTTACACCTGCAAAACGTGTTAAGATTTATTATTTGCTTTACACCCACTTCTCTTTTAGCAGTCATAGCTAAAAGAATAGTTAGTGACTATTCACAAATGCAATAGTAATAAAAAAAATCATTTCCCAAAGAATGTGCATGTTTGCGATCAAATATCATGCACCTGATACCATACTACATCAGAGTAATGCTGGAGAAGGGTCAGAGTAATACTGGCAAAGAATAATGCTGACGAAACATGTACAAGAGAATTTTACCTGAATCAGACAACAGCAACCAGTGATCTTTGCAGACTCTTTCTTTCTCTACAATCATTTCATTTAATAACCTGGTCAACTGGAAGGAACATGATCGATAAACAAAAAGTGGATGTATGGAACAAGCCTGCGTAATGGAAGATCTGGAGGACCTGTTTTCTCCAAAGTGTGTGTTCCATAAAGGCAAAAGGAAAGCATAAATAATGTTTTTTTTTTTAAGTTTCAGTTCACCAATTCTTTTTTTCTTATGAAGTTGAGTTAACTTAAAACAGAAAGGTTTAATGTATGCTGGTCCAAGGATAATGTGCACAGCGAGCATTTTATTGACATAATATGCAGTCTACAGTACCTGTGGGATGTAATAGGACATATTATGCAGAAGGAGGTAGGAGCAGATATTTCTCTTCTCTGGGCACTATGAGAATATATCTGCTGCGAACTCCACACTGGCAACAGGAAGGGCATCCAGCCAGTAAATACTCAGCTCCATTCAGTTGCCCCAACTCCACCCCAATGCAAGGGATTATGGGGTCATTAAAACACACACACACACACACACACACACACACACACACACAAACACACAGAGTGAAACCTCAATTCTCATTGTTAATTGGTTCCAGAAGGTGCAATGAGTACCAAAGACAATGAATGCCAAACAAATTTTTCCGCTAAGGAAAAGTTTGTGAGTCACAAGACAGCCAACACTGACAAGTTCTAGTTTATGTGTCAAGGACCAAACAAATGATGAGTACCTGGACAAAATTTTCACGTCAAAATGCATTGAGTACCAAATTAAATGAGTTTCAAAGCAATTAAGTATCAAGGTACCACTGTACATAATAAAGAACAAAGTATGTATGAGAAGCACATTAAGAGAAAAAAATATATAATTGTACTCATAATGCTGTAACCAAGATAGGAAGCTAATGCTTTATATATTCTTTTTTACTTTTCTATTATTCCCCCTGTCTTATACTTTTAGCTTTCTCCGTTATGTCTCTTTCTTTATTTTTATCTTCCTTTTAAAGAAAATCTTATACATATGGTGGCATATGATATGGAAGAGCCACTGTCTTTCTTGGCACATCCCACGATAAGGAAAATAATAATGATGATTTAAAAAAAAACATATTATTGAATCAACCTATTAAAATAGTAGGCTAGGAATCACTCCAATTTCAAAGGCAGAAAATGTTCCGAGTCATTTTTCCTTGAATGCTGTTTTTTAAAACAAACTAAAAACCAAAACAGAATAGAATATCCAAAAAGTAGCTTTTATCCTTTTCTTTCTGAGCAGTATTCAGGCATAATTGTTCTTCTATGGCAAGGGTATCAAACTCGATTTCATTGAGGGCTGTATCAGGGTTGTGTTTGACCTCAGGGGGCCAGGGTGTGTGTGGCTGGGGGGGGGGCTTGGCCCACTCGATATCACTCTTCGAGGTTCCATTTTCGGCTACGACAGCCTCCTGGAGCCCTCTGCCACTGCAAATGGAGCCTTAGTGGGCTGCACATGGACTCCCTGACCTCTGTTTTCACTGGCAGAGGCTTGCAGGAGGCCATTGTGGCCAGAAATGGAGCCTGGGAGGGCTGCACACAGCCCTCCAAAGCTCCATTTTTGCTGGCAGAGGTACCACAGGCCTCTGTTTCCATGGGCCAGATCTAAGCAGCCCATGGGATGGTTCCAGTCCCCGGGTCTTGTTTGACACCCCTGTTCTATGGAGATAATCATGCAAGATTTCCAATACAGAAGTAAAATACATCAACAAGCATTTTCATTTGGAGAAGACACCTAAATCCTAACCCTATACCCTTTCAATAGAAATAAACCAGTCAACTCTTCATTTTGTGAAGCCACACAATCAAAATGAAGCATCCTGATTCTGTCTTAGGTTCAGAGTTCATGTATGACAGGTGGGACAAATAAGACAAAGAGGACAATTGAAAATCACTGAGATGCAAAAAATGTGATACAATGTATATATAAAGCAACAACTATAAGGCAATTTATAATGTTCATATAAATGAAATAGGCATGCAAATTGTATAATATTATATCAGAGTTTGCAGCAATCCAACCAGCACACAAGTAAATGATTCAGCAGGATTAATTTGTAGAAGAAACTTGTTTATATACAATAATATAAAACATGATGCATGTATACAATACCCATGCAGCTCTTGCAACGCGATAGCAAGTACAAGGACAAGAAGCAGAAGTCAGAACCAGAAATCACAGAAGCTAGAAGCACGAAGCACAAAATCTATAATGCAAGGACAAACCAACTCTTATATGTATACAGACCAGGGGTGGGCTGCTGGGGGTTCGCAGGGATTCGGGAGAACCTCTAGCTAAGATTCTGTGCAGTTCGGAGAACCCCCAAATCCCACTCCTATCTGGCCCTGCCCACCCCGCCTCGCCCCTCCCAGGAGTTCTCACATGGCCCATTTTGGATGAAGGTAAGTGCATGGTGCACACAGAAGCTGGGGGAGGGTGAAAAGCGGGCCTACCAGAAGTTCAGGAAGGCCAGAAACAGGCCCATTTCTGGCCTCCAGAGGGCCTCCGGAGCCCGGGAAGAGCAAAAACACCACCCTGCTGTTGTGCAGGAGGCAGACTAGGCCACTCCTACCATGGCCACACCCACCCAGCAACTGGGCAGAGAACCCCTTGCTAAAATTTTTGAAGCCCACCCCTGATACAGACCAGTTAAGCTAAGCAAAGCCCAGGCTCCAAGATGTCTCCCATGGCTCACAGATCCTGTTTCTTAGTCACCAAACAGTTCCCATTGGCTGACTTGTTGTTATGGCTATCCCAGCTCATAATTTCTTAAACACTGACATATTACAAAAGAGATCTTGTAATAATTTGTATCTCAGAAAAAAATTGAATTCATTTAGACAGTAATACTAATTGATGGAAGTGTCTATTCCTTCGCATGTCTACTCAAAAATAATTGAATGACTCTCTATTTTATGCTTTCTTTGGGAGCTTAAACAAATTCAGTATCCTCTATTAATTTCAACTGATTTCCCTGGTTCCAAATACACATTTTGAAGCACAAATTAAACAACTGAAGAATGAACCCTGAGATCATTTTTGGTTGTTTGAAAAGAATTCTTTTTCCATTAACAGGATAATTTCTGGGCATATTTTCCAAAAGGCTCTATAAAGAAAAATCTGCTTTAGGCCACTAAGAAGCTAGTTTCAGCTATGGAAGAATTCTAAGCTTCTTTTCTGAATACTCTGACATGTTCCAAGTGGTCTTGGCAACAGTAGTAGTCTATTCATATGAAATGAGATAAACTGAGTACATGGAGTGTACATGGAGCCTTGCAGTCGCATAATCCAGACAGAACTGGTTGAATCCCACTACTGGATATAAGCTAGTTTGTTTATCCTGTCTTCCTTGATTTTTTTTTTCTCTTGAAGATAGCCAGTTGAATTATAAAGTTGATAATATCAATTTATCATTGTCTGGTTGTTTCATTTATACTTCTGTTGCTTGTATGTTGTACTAAATGTAGACAAAACAAAGTAAACATGGCTGTAGGGAACAACTACATGGAAGGCTTCATTAGTATAGTTCTAATTTTTTACATAAGAGTGTAGCTGCCTTACTAAAGAATAATCAGAGCTCCTGAATGTGCTGGGCTGTTATTATGTGACATAATTAACTTTCTTATATGTATGGTAGAGAACACAATAAAATCTTAGCTTTCCCCAGGTAAGTACTTTCCGTTGGAAATAAGGGGTTTTTATTATACAGGAGAAAATGGTTGAAAATGTGCTATCCTTGATTTACATAATTGATACAACACTCTGGGAGAAATATGATATGCTTCTTTCAATAGGAGCCTTAAATGCCCCATTTTATTAGCCCCTACTGAATATTTTTACTTGTTTCACAAATGTTCAAAAACCTTTTCAAAAGAAGACTTTAATCATCTTATTCCTTGTAAAAATTTCCAGGAGTAGAACATGCAGTTAAGTTTCAATAATATGTTTCTTTATAGCATTTTCAAAGCAAGCAAAGATTTCGAGGGGGGAGGGGGTTCATCCCAAACTTGTCTTGCTGCCCGTGGGTCAGATCATTTGACCATCCGAGCCGTTACAACTTGTTCAGTGTTGATATAGGTAGGTCTTTGGGTTCAAAGAAGATACGCTGTTGTGCAGTTCATCCATGAACACAGAAGTGGTTATGCAGTTTCAGTCTGAAAGCACAGAGCCTAGCACAAGGAAGTCCCTAATACAATAACTGTGGATATTATTCTGTGATGCCACCAATGATTTTCCATCAATTTTGGGGAGCTCCTGTCTTCCAAACTGATATAGGCTTCATAGCACAAGCTTCGCCAACATGTTCTGTCAGTTGATGCAGATTCTAGTTTCCTTGGCTGGATGTTACAACGGCATAGGTCAGTGATGGCTAAACTTTTTGCCACTGCGTGCCAAAAGCGGAGGAAGCATGGGGGGGTCACAAGTGCACATGCCCACTCCTATAATGTGTATGTGCCACCACTGCACTCGCTCCGCTTTTGGAATGCTATGGCCCGGTGGGCCCATTTTTTTGCCCCAGGCTCCAGAGCCTTTCTAGGAGCCTGGGGTGGGTGAAAATGGCCTACCCCACTGCCTGAAGGCTCTCCGGAGGCTGGAAATGGCCTGTTTGTTGACTTCCGGTGGGACCAGAGGGCCCGTTTTTCACTCTCCCCAGGCTCCAGAGCCTTGTTAGGAGCCTGGGGTGGGTGAAAACGGCTTTCCCCACTGCCTGGAGGCCCTCCGGAGGCCAGAAATGGCCTGTTTGCCAACTTATGGTGGGATTGGAAAGCCGTTTTTTTTGTTCTCCCCAGGCTCCAGAGCCTTTCTATGAGCCTGGGGAGGGTGAAAACGGCCTTCCCCACCCCCTGGAGGCCCTTCAGAGGTCAGAAATGACCCATTTGCCAACTTCCAGTGGGACCAGAAGGCCCGAAAATTAGCTGAGCTCACGTGCCCACCGACATGGCTCCATGTGCCACCTGTGGCACGCATGCCATAGGTTTGCCATGACGAGCATACGTTTTCCTTCACAGAGTCTTTGTAGCATTTGCATGGACAACCTTGAGATCTCTTTCTGGCCTCCAACACATCATAGAACAACTGGTGAGGCATATACAGTGGCTGTTCATTTTGATGACCTGTGCCATCTACTGCATCAAGGCTCTTATGATCATGGATTCAACGCTGGAGGATTCTGCATGATCCAAGATGTCCAGATTGGAGACAAAATCTTGGCAATGAATGCCACTGAATAGAGCAGTGGGTATACTTGTGAAACTTCTCCAAGGGTGTGTGTGTGTGTGTGTGTGTGTGTGTGTGTGTGTGTGATATCTGAATCTGCTGACCTGAAACCTGCTTTGCAGGAAATGCTTACTGAGTTATGCATTTTCTGTGGATGTTTTCCTCTTCTGGAATTTCCTCTCACCACAGGTTGAATCATCTGTCCATCTTTCCAAGGTTTGTAAAATGAAGACCCAGATGATTTGGGGCAGTAAATTGACTCTGTAAACCACTTAGAGTGGGCTGTAAAGCCCTGTGAAGCAGTATATAAGTCTAAGTGCTATAATAGTTGTTATATTGAGGAAGATAGAAAACGGTCTTTTATTGCCAAGCTGACCAAACTTGGCTATGCTCATATAAAGACTTAAAATGTTCTAACCAAATGCAATTTAATCTAAAAAGCTGTAACTGAAACAATTTCCATGACAAGCTAATATATTCCCATACTTTAATTCAAACTGTATCTCATTTCCTGGAAACCACAGCTCTTTACTTTAAAAACATTTCTCCTCTGTTCATTGATACTCAGCAACCAATAATGAATTGTACTCATCTCAAATTTAGATAAACTGAAATTAAGACCTGTCTGTTATCCATCAGTGAGTTCTTTTGTTCATCTTAAACATTGACTCATAATAATTTCACTGAAAGTTTGAGCAGCAGGATTATGTCTTCCCCAAAAGTTATTCAGTTGCACATCTTGACAGCAAGATTTTATCCACCTATTCTTCTTTGAACAGTTTTAAGAGCTCTCTCACACGCTTTCATTTTTTTCATGCAATTAAGAAAACTTTAAAGTTAAGCAGTTTCTCCAAACTGAAATAATATCCACATAAACCTACTTTCTTCCAGAACAAAATGTCTCTAACCAAGGAACCATGGAAAGAAATTGAGAAGTTGGTCTTCCATCAACTCTAAGACACCAATCTGAAATGTTTAGAGACTTATTTTCATTCACATTACCAGACTGGTATAATCACTATAATTTTCTCTGAACATCTGCTTAAATCATGGGAGATACTTTAGAGCAGGATTGTCAAACTCCTAGCCCATGGGCAGGATGTGTCACGTGCTGGCCACGCCCATGCACAATTTCGTGAAGGGGAAAAAAGTCCCAATATGTCATGTGACGATGCCGTGATGCTGTGAGTTTGACACCCTTGCTTTAGAACAAAGATAAGTACTAACATAGAATCTACCTGAATCTTTTTAAAGCAGCTGTGTCTTTCTTTGAGGCAGCATGGAAGTCATGGTGTCCTACAAAAAAGTTGGCTGCTTAAATGAACTAGAGGGATTCCTGCATCTGCATTCCTGCATCTGTATGCTCAAAAGAACATGGACCATTGTCAGTAAATAGCATTATATCAAATTAAAATTGACAAAACAATCAGGTCTCAGTCGAAAAGAAACTTCCACAGCTGAAAGATTGATAAAGCTATGCAAAATTCTGCCCATTTCCATGGCTTTTTAACCTGGTCTTATAGTGTCACTAAACCCAAATCACATCTGAAAGAAAAATGCATTAACTCTACCTTTAAATAAAACTCCTCTTAGTGAAAACATCACCTTTTTCAAAGCAATCCACTTAACCTCAGTTTAATTACTTCCAAACACCTCTGAGATGTAGATGAGCCAAATGAAAAAAATAATAATAATAAGAAAGTTAAATGCTAAAATAACTAAATCAAATTACTTAATACATAACACCATCCATTTATTAAAAGACAGACATGCCAAATAAATAGTTTCTTGAGAAAATGGAAGAAGAAAGGAAGAGCAGTGATATGAGGGCAAGGGTGCCAAAAAAGCTATTATTGAGTTCTACCATGTTTGCTTGTTCTTCATTCCTACTTTAAACCACAAATATCACAGAATTGCCACAGAGTTAAGAGCTCAGTGAGGGGAGGGAAGCCAATGTATGGGTTTATTTGAAAATTGAATGGATGGAGGCCTATAGATGTGAAGATCACAGTGTGAAAGGGGGAGGAGATTGGATCCTTCCCTTTTCTATCATAAACACATATTTCAAATTGTTTGCCCAATGGAGCTGTTAAAGATTGCAAGGTAATCCACTAGCATCAATGTATTTTTTTTTTAATTATCCGTAATTGTTATGTAGGGGTGAATTCTGGTGTTATGGAGCACAATTGAGTAAGCAAGGATTAAACCTTACCATAGCTCAGATGTGACTCATTCACTCTCCTAATGTTTATTGGGAGCAAAGAAATAACATAAAAGCAACTGTGGCTATTTGGCACAGAAACAAACTAAAGATAGGCCTCAATAGCTGATAATAGCTATTAATAGCTCAATAGCTATTAAATTAAATTAAGATTGCCAGGAGAAATATCAACAACCTCAGATATGCAGATGATACCACTCTAATGGCAGAAAGTGAAGAGGAACTAAAGAGCCTTCTGATACAAGTGAAGGAGGAGAGTGCAAAAGTTGGCTTGAAAACTTTAAGAAAACTAAGATCATGGCTCCCGGCCCCTCTCAATTCCTGGCAAATAGATGGAGAAGAAATGGAGGTAGTGACAGTTTTTATTTTCCTGGGCTCCAAGATCACCACATATGGGGACTACAGTCAAGAAATAAAAAGACGCTTGCTCCTGTGGCGGAAAGCTATGTCAAAGTTACACAGCATACTAAAAAGCAGAGACATCACCCTGCGAAAGTGCATATAGTCAAGGCTATGGTCTTCCCAGTTGCACTATATGGCTGTGAAAGTTGGACCATAAGGAAGGCTGAGCATCAAAGAATTGAGGCCTTTGAACTGGAGAAGACTCCTGTGAGTCCCTTGGCCTGCAAGGCAATCAAACCAGTCAGTCCTAGAGGAGATCAACCCTGACTGCTCTTTAGAAGGCCAGATCCTGAAGATGAAACTCAAATACTTTGACCACCTAATGAGAAGGAAGAACTCACTGGAGAAGTGCCTAAAGCTGGGAAAGACTGAGGGTAAAAGAAGAAAAGGACAACAGAGAACGAGGTGGCTGGATGGAATCACTGAAGCAGTTGGGTGTGAGCTTAAATGGACTCCTGTGGGTGGTAGAGGACAGGAAGGCCTGGAGAAACATTGTCCATGGGGTCATGATGGGTCGGACATGACTTTGCAACTAACAACAAGCTATTAAATAACAATATTCATTCAGGGAGAGCAGGAAGTCTTGTTTCAATTTCTGGCACTTCAAACATTTATTTGTACTTGGCACACACTCTTATTATTGGTCTTTTTAAAAGAAAAAAGCTACATTTAAAAGTCTGCTGGCTCTGTATTATCTACCTTAGATATGTTGGAAAAGGAAGTGTTGCTAATTTCTATCACCATTCTACAATTTCTGTTCCAAATTATCATATCAGCCAGAGAGAGCGGCTGCAGAATTGAAAAAATGCACCATATCAGCAGGATGTAAGGATGTGACAATGTTGTACTGGACATTATAGAATGCAAGTTTAGCCTCCAAACATTTTCTTTACCAGCCACTGACACTCCACTTTCATCAGACAAGAGGAAAATTTGAGGGCAAAACAGAACATTTCATTGTTGAACTGACTATCTTGTTAGTTTCTATGAAAAATTGACATTTAATACTTGATTTTAAGGGATACTAAAGCTGGGTGTACTTACTTCAATGAGCCTAAGTCAGCAAAGTGGATTTCTAGCTCAGAGCAATGATTAGAATTCAATTCCAGCAGAAGCTAATAAGAAAAGTAGCTAAAGATAGTTGGAAGTTCCTGAAAAAATAGATACTAGATGAAAAAATGTGAATAGCTCTAATAGGGGATAAAAAGTGTAAGACAGCAAAAGAAAGTCTGCAAAAAATGAAACAGGAGGTGCAAAGATAGAAAGACTATTGTAAGAGGTGGTGCAGAAATATAAAAAATAAGTGTCAGAAAGGCTGAAGCTCAGGAAGAATTTTAGGTGATGAAGGAAATTAAGAACAAAAAGTATTCTTCAAACTTAAGGAAGAGAAAAGGCTTAGTAGATCAGCCTCTTAGTGGAGATGACAATGTAACACAGAAAAAAATCTAGAACTATCTCACTCCTATTTTAGCTGTCTTCTCTGAAAATTGAGTGTTTCATAAGACAATGCTAAAAAATAAAGGGACATGACTTGTTTAAGATTGATGGAAACATACTCAGAGAATATAAGCAAATGAAGGTGAATATATATATCCCAGGATAATATTGCAGGGTCTCTGGGACCAGAGATTTTGTCTTCGGAGGTTTCGGACTCTTGCTGGAGCCCATCTTCAGGGAACTTCTGTCTAGCAGAGTGTGTGTTCAATTTTGGAGTTGGTGCAACTAACTCTGCCCCAGTTCTCTAAAATAAAGTCCCGTAGGTATCAAGATCTATTTCTGAACTATTAGACTTATTGTCTTTAGATGATAGATACTTATTTACTTACCTGCCTTTTTCATGCTTACTTGTGGCTTTAGGCTTTGTTTGATCTAGGCTGGTGGTGGCGAACCTATGGCACGCATGCCGGAAGTGGCACACAGAGCCATCTCTCTGGGCATGTGAGCCATTGCCCATTGCTTTCCTGGGTTCCAGTGCACCAGACAGCTGGTCTTCATGCATGTGCGAGTGCTGGAAACTAGAAGAGCAGCCACCTGCTGTGCATGTGCACGCTGGGAAAATGATCTTCCAGTTTCCGGCATGCGCATGCGCACCAGACACCTGGTCTTCCAGTTTCTGGCATGCATGCGTGTGCAAAGACCAGCTGGCTGGTGCACTTGCGTGCGCCGGAAATCAGAAGATCATCATGCGCACCGGGTGGCTGCTCTTCTGATTTCCGGCACATGTGCGCACTCCCATTTTGGCACTTGATGCCAAAAAGGTTCGACAACACTGATCTAGGCCATGGATATTAACACAATCACAAACTTAATTTATATCACTTTTGCACATTTGTAGGCCAAGGTTGTCATTTTGCAGTTGAATTGTATGTGCATTTATGTGTGTGCTTAACCTCTGTGACTTTCTGAATAGTGTGACAGAAACCTCATGTCATTAAAATAAGTTGGGTAGAACAGAGCAGAAAGTAGTCAGAAAGTGTGTCTTGCATGCATCCTTCAAAATCACGGTCTGTTATGAAAAATTAAGGAGTCCATATGTAATGTATCTTCTTCCTTGAGGTATTCCCAATCATTGGAGCTATATATTGCCTTACTTCGGTAGTTCAAATCCCTGAAGTTAGAGAGACAGATGGCTAAGTATTGAGCAGATGGGTAAAAATGATGAATAGCTATAGACAGGGTTACTAATAGTACATTTGTCCACTATATTAGCACAATCTGCTTCCTCCTGGAATACACCCTGAACTGTTGAGCAAGCTAACAATGAAGAGCTTTTTTATTATTATTGCTCATATTTTATCTGAAAGAACAGTTGTCAACATCACTCACTTGGGCTCGTGCCATGAGCCACTTTTTAAAATGATAAAGCGTGGCGTACGCTTTTGCATGCGTTAACTATATGTCTCGTGTGACATCTGTTATTTAACCCTGCTGCTTGCTTTATGCCCTGCTGGAATTTAGGAAGGGAAGGGTAAGTAATGGCTCCAATCAGTAATGTCTCAGTGCCCTTGAATGTTTCATAAAATCGGAATATCCACGTGCCCCTCCTGATTCAAAAGCAATGAATCTATCAGTTTTGTTTCCTGATAGATGGAAGTTTGGAATTTATATAATCCCCAGCTCTGAAATTGAACCTCTGTCGTTTAGGTGCATTTTTCAGGGGTGAGGGGGTTAATCTAGCTGAAAAATTCATCTGCATTTTTTTTTTTTGAGTTTGGTTTTCTTTGTAAGAATTATTAGATAATAAAAATGGTGACTCAATTATTTATTTAAAAGGTGCTCGTAAAATGGGATGGTATCTTTATCTTCTTCCTTGAGACATGATGTTTGAGACAAGGCTGGCTGATTGTAAAATTATTCTGATTCATCTACTCAAGATCTAATACTTCTCTACACCATTATGACATTTCATATTGATAAGTTTCTACTCTCCTTATAAGTGCTTAAAATTTCACTCTTTAGAAATGGAGGCGTTAAGCATTGTAGTTTAGAATTGAATTAAATTATTCTAGAGTGTATTTAAGTGGTTCCTTGCATAGTGGTTAGAGTGGTTACTTCTAGAGTGTATTGAGTCAAGGACCCTCAATACACTTTTTAAAGAATTAAACTGCTTACATATTTACAGTACGTACTTGTATTCTTCTAAACTGTACTGTTGATACTTTTCCAGTAAATGGATCAAGCAAAAAGCATTTTCCATTTTCAGATAACAACTTCCTACAAAAATAGCATGCCACAAATCTATATATAGTGTAATTATTAGAGTTTCTAGCAAAATCAAATCCAGAAGCACACACAGATAAACTGATTCAGCAGGATTCATTTAACTTCTTTATATACATAATAATAGATGAAGTAATCAGTGGAACAACTTGCCTACAGAAGTTGTGAACGCTCCAACACTGGAAATTTTTAAGATGTTGGATAACCATTTGTCTGAAGTGGTGTAGGTTTTCCTGTCTGGGCAGGGGGTTGGACTAGAAGACTTCCAAGGTCCCTTCCAATTCTGTTATTCTAAATTATTTACGGTACCAATAGTTGATTCTTCCAACCTGGTAGAAGTTACAGACAGAACACAGGCAGGAAAGAACAGTTAGTTTCATTTCAGCAGACAGACAAGCTCACACTGCTTAGTTTCAGTTTCAATTCTCTGCACAGACTCAGAAGCTACAGACTAAGACACGCCCTGGCTCCAGTCTGTCTCAGCTCCCAATTGGCTGACTTAGTTGCTATGCCTATTCATTGGCTGACCTTGTTACCATGTCTCTGCCAGTTCATGAATAATCTGACAGTAACGTTCATAATTCTGCTTTACTTCTCAACAAATAAATTTGCCAAGTTCTGTTGGAATATCTGCTTATTTATTCATTCTGTTACCAATGAATCTGATTAATTTGGAACATAGGTATCATATGCATTTATTTTTGATGTCCAAATTCATAAGCCTGGCTTTCTGGAAAAATTTCTCTGTCATTTTCAGAGCATTACAAGAACTAAAGTGTTGAGAGAAGCAGAATAAGAAAAATGACCCTATAAAATAATATGTAAGGAAATAAAGAAGTCAACTTTGAAATCAGACAAGCACCAGAGATAAGAAAGTTAACTGCATACAACAAGTCAGATTTGACCCAGCAATCTAAAAGTTAATGAAAGAATAGCTGAGGCTGGCATCATGATGGAAAGCATCTGGCAGAGGGTATAAGGCAGGCTGGACCTGTGTCTGACTAGAAGACTCCCAATTTGTGCATGTAACTTTTATCCCAGTCCTCATGTTTATCTAGCCACAATACAGCAGAGCAAATCAAAATATGCCTCTCTTTTCTTGTGTAAGGAGTTACGATTAACAAAGTTTTGTAGGTTAACAGAGGCTCTTCGTGTCTTCCAACAAACATTCAATTTTTTTTACTACCGGTTCTGTGGGCGTGGCTTGGTGGGCATGGTGGGGCTTGGTGGGCGTGGCTTGGTGGGCTTGGCAGGGGAAGGATACTGCAAAATCTCCATTCCCACCCCACTCTGGGGCCAACCAGAGGTGGTATTTGCCAGTTCTCTGAATTACTCAAAATTTCTGCTACCAGTTCTCCAGAACCTGTCAGAACCTGCTGAATTTCATCCCTGATGTTGTTGCTGCATAAAATCCCAAAGTTAACAAGAAGGCTTCAGTATTTCGACTGTTGTTCAGTTGAGTTCAGTTTTGTGGAATAGGTGATGCTGTTGATAATCTTTCAGTTATACATACTCTATCTCCATCTTTCTGCTGTTTCTGCTATCTTGGCTCCCTTCCTGTGGAAAAAGTCAATGATAGTAATGTCTTTCCTAGGCCATCAATTGGAAAAATCAAGAACGCTACACATTATTTCTATAGTGAAAGGATAACTTTTAGACATTTTGTAACTAGCAAGTGCAAAATCCCATAGTCCATCAAGACTATTTTCCTAATATTCTTCTTCTAATGGTGTGGAAGGAACATTTGAGAACATCGCCTCCCCATAAAATTGAATGAGTATAGTTAAAAGTTTGAAGACAACATGTTTGACTGATGGAAAGGAAAGAGGGAAAGGAAAGGGAAAGGGAAAAGGAAGGAAAAAGTGGGCTATATGAGTTACCATATTTTTCGGAGTATAAGACGCACCGGAATATAAGACGCACCTACCTTTTTTGGTGAGGAAAGCAAGAAAAAGAAATCTGCCTCTGCCTCCAGCAATTTTGCCTCATTGCAGTCAACAGCAAACAGCCTGTTTTACTTTCATTTTTGTTTTCAGCATAGCTTGATTAGCACAAGAAAAAACAAAACAAAAACTGCTCCCGCAGTTTACCTCCTTGCAGCAAACAGCAGAGGTCCCTGCAAAACAGCTGAAAGCAAAACAGCTGAGAGTCGGGAGGCCGATCCAATCAACTTGTGGTAATTAGGCTGTGCTGAAGCTGAAATGAGCTTTTTTTTCTTGCTGCTTGCTGGGAGGCAGAGGCCAAAGGGTGGGGGCCAGTGGGTGGGCAGGGCTACATTCGGTGTATAAGACGCACCTAAATTTTCACCCCCTTTTAGGGGAGAAAAAGGTGTGTCTTATATTCCGAAAAATACAGTAGTTATATAGGACAGCCCAGAGAGTATTTTTGTGATATAGTGTACACACATCCCTGCCCCAAGCATTTCTCTCTAATATTATATTATAATCTCTTATATTTCAATAGATAAGAGGATTGAGGGATTGATTGATAATTGCATTTTACGTTTATACATGTGTTTGTGCTATATATGAATATATGCAGCTGCCATTGATTTTTGGTGGCATGAATGTGGTTTGAAAAAGAGCATGATTGTAATTCAACTTGTCATTTTTAATAAAACAGAATTGAAGGCTATTAATTAAACAAAAACAGTCCTATGTCTACCTAAAAGTAAGTGTTACTGATTTACTGATCATTGGTGCCTACTCCAATGTAAAATCTTCTCATTCATGAATTAACTTTTGCTGGAATGAGGTTCCCTATTGTTTCCAAGCATGTCTAATAGCTTTAAAAAACTGCAGTCAACAAAAGGGGCTACGGAAAACTTCACAGCAGAACCCTGTTAGCAATTTTGCTGAAATCAATATTAAATAGATATTAAAAATATTTATAATCCATTAAATTTAAAGAAGCTAATTTATTTTAAAGAGCCCACCTTTCTATGCTTATTTATAGACTAGTGCTTATTAACAATTTATACCTAAGATTTAAATGAATTCATCAGGAAAATAACCTTTTCATATTGAACTATGAATATACACAGTATTCTCATAACTCATAAATTCTGAATAAAATATGGATACAAATAAAGGATGAGGCAGGTGCTCTTTTTATTAAAGGATTCATCATGCCTGTATAGAAATTTTAGATTGCAATAGAAAGTTGCCATGCAATGTTTGTGAACTGTCAGCTCCAACATCAAATTCATATTTGTATATTGAGTCAAAAAAGATTAATGGCCAAACTGAATACAAAATTAGGTCTTTTTATATCAGAATATTATTTTCTACTGAAGTGTCTTTGTGATTATAACTTACTAATAGTCTGTAATCTTGAAAAGTCAGGGGAAAGCTTCTGCTGATAGACAAACTTCTTCTTTGAAGACAACCATTCCGTATTTGAATACAGCTAGAACAGGCTATCTGCTGTCTTCAGACATTTTGAATTTATATTCCTACTAACATCAAGTAATGTAACCAACAGAAAAAGGAAAAAAAAACCCTCTCTGAAATCTCCAGCACAAAACATCTGGAGCACTAGATTAGGATAATAAGAGTTATGGAGGATGAGGGTAGAACTCGCAAACTTATCTTTTCTAATTTCCATTTACAGAGGTTCGTTGTGAAGAGAAATGAATAACCTGAAATGAGAAGACAATCAGTGCTGTGAACATGAAGTGTAAGAGTCAGTGATGAGTCAGGAACCAAGAAATGCACTGTATTTAGTGTATTCCTAAGGTATTTAACTGATACGGTTATACTATAATCCTCAACATAAAACTTCCAATTTGATTTAGTTTTTTTTATTAGATCCACTTATATTAAATTATCAAATGAGCATAAGATATTATATTTATATCTTCCTAGTCAAGCAATCACACAGTCATAAAACTTATGGATTAGACACCATTCCAAAATCTTGAGAATAGTCCCATGAATGTGCGAGAGATTATAAAATAAGATGATCATACTCTTTTAATTATGGAGACCTTCTAAAATTTAGTAGCATACTCCAGATTCAATGACTTGGTTAAAACATTTATCTGATAATTCTAAATAACAACCCTTATTTAAAGATTTTATTTTGGGAGAGTGGGTGAGACAATAAGATATCCACTTGACACAGACAGTGCCTATTGGAAGGTCTCCACTGAAATGTGATCATTTATTCAATTTACATGAGATTTTATTCACGTATTCCTTCACAAGTGGACCAGAAAGAACCTGGGAATGTATACATTAGATATAGGGGGAAATCTGACATATTTACTTATCTCTAGATGTTTATAAAGCTTTTTTCATATTTGTCATTTCATGGTCCTTCCTGCTACTAATACTCAAGCTATTTCAGATTGCCTTGATTCACTGGAAGATGCATAAATATCCTGCAATTGTTGGGTGATCATTGGAATATGACCCACCCAAGCAAATCCGGGTAAGTATGACACACCCCAGTCTGCAGTGTAATGAAATTGTTCATCATTCTGGGTATGAATGTTTTTACCTTCAAAGGACTAGCAGATTTCTCATTGTGAACAGAATATGAATCAGGATTTTGGCACTAGTGACAGATCTGATTTATTAATAATAATTCTTCTGGACACCAATGTCTGCAGATAATATGGTGGGAAAGTAGAAAAAATAATAGTCCCTGAGGGAAGGGAAGGGTATCAACACTGAAGCTGACCTGACTGATGCCATTTTTCTCCTGCCTCATAGTTGCCACAAACATTGAAAATGGGGGAAGGGAGTGGGGGGAGAAGGTAGAGCAGCTACCGGTCAAAACAAAAAAGTTTTCCTGTGGGAATCAAGGTTATCCCAACAGATGGCAGAGGAGTGACCAAGCAGCCTTCCAGCTATCTTCATTGGACAATGTGATCGGTGACGCCTGGGAAGAGAATATTTGCTCTTTTAATTAGGGGAAAAACCGTGGGAACTTTTAGAGTCGTTTTTCACTAGCTGTGCTGATGTGGTGTGTCCAATAAACATGTTCTTTGAAGAATCTACCTGCCTCAGAGTTCTGCTTTCGATGGATGCATTACTTGGAACCCTGACAAAGGGAAGGGAAGGGATCTTCATTAGACCTTACAAAAAGGTCTAAAATTCACTGGGTCATCTGCTTCATCTCAAGGGACAAGTGATTTGAGTATTCCTACATCGTTTTGCAAGGATCAAGAAAGTGTGAATGCTATGGGCAGGAAATAGGTGTCTCTTCTCATTTATAAGGTCAGAATAGAAAGATTTGGAAGCAGAAAGATGCTATCTTTACATTCACACCTTCTTACTCCTAAAATGTAAACAGTTACACATTTAAAAAAAAATAATAATCCAAGTGAATCTGAACTTGAATAAGCCATTCCTCTGTGTATTTCCTTCTTCCTGTAATGTCTGTAAAGGAAGCTTGCTTTGACATAAAGTGGAGGCGTAGGTAAGATCCATGTTTCTGTCTTACCCCTGTTCTCTTCCCCTTCGAAAGAAATACAATTTTAGAATGTCAGTTTGAATCTTCCAATTACTGTTCTTCCATTCCATTAGTCTTCCTCCAGTCCTCTCCTTAAAATAAAATTAATAACTAGCTAAAAGTTGACAGTGCAATTATATGCATTGCTGGTCAGAAATATGTCCCTTTGGGCTATCATCAAGTATAAGACAAATACTGACTCCCAAAAGAGTGGCTGAAAAAAGCACAGTGACAGTGGAATGGAGGAATTTATTGATAAGGGAAAAAAGTGCATCCATTCTGTTCAGGCTGTGTATATACAACTCGTTTAGTTGTGTCATGGGGGATTAGCATATCATATATATATCCTAATTTACCAAGTTATAGACTGAGACCACTAACTCAGAGTGGGCAGTGGGTGGTGTTAGCTTGAAACAAAGGAACAGATGATACAAAATCCTTGTTCAGGGAAGCTTTTCTTAATCTAATTACTTTCTTTTAACAGCTAAAGAAAATTGGGCTCCAGAAAAAGATTTGAGTGAAATTAACCACAAAATAACTCTCTGTGGGAGGCACTGCATTAGCACTAAATTTAAAATAAGGAAAGTCCATGCAGCTGCAGGGCCTTATATCACCTCCCACTCACCCTTTAACAACAGAAGGCTTCTTCTCTGGGATGTGAAATTGTGATGGTTCATGCATCCACTAAGTCATAATGCAGCTCATTAGGTTTTGGCAAAACATGTTGTGTCAACCAACTGTTGTGGTTTATAACCCATGGTTAATGTTTTATTGCATTATGTGAATTTAGTGTGATTATTCAATCAACCATAATAACAACAACAACAAAAAAAAAAGTAAAGCATTGATCTTAATCACTGGTATAAGCATAGGTGACCCATTTATGTTGTATTTTTTCGACACCAAACATTGTAAGGTGTCACAAAATGGCACTATCAAAATGGGAGCACAAAACAGCAATTACAATAAAGGGTGATTTAAAAACAGAAGAGATTCATCAGATAATCCACCCAACAGTATGGAGTTGGAGACATCACGAAAATATTCACTCTTGCCCAACTCATCTCTCTGTTTACTTCTTTATTACATTATTTCCAACCACAATCCATTCCTCTCTCAGCAGTTTTCTGGATCATAAGCTAGAGCAGTCTCCAATAACAATTTTATTGTTTGTTGTTGTTTTAAGCAGTAGAATAAACATTCACTTAGAAAAAAAGTCACGAGAAAAGTCACCCAGTCAATGCTATTCACTTTCAAATAAAAATGGGAAAATTATTAAAGCATTTCTGAAAATATTAAGCCCCAGTCCTTGAAGAGACAAACATTCACAGATGCAACATGACAAAGTGTTGTTGTTTTGTTTTTTTTTTAAAAAAAGCACCAGTGGATTGACTGATTTTCTTCTTCCTGTCTGAACTTCCTAACAGTGAGCTGTCTGTTGAAAATGTGCAGTTTAGCTGGAACCTCTATCACATTAAAGTTTACAATGAATTTAGTTTTTTCCCTTTAAAAATTAGACCCTCTCTTTCTGTGGTTTAACCAGAGGAAGCAACATTTCACGGTGTGTCAAAACACAGGATGATGGTATAATTCAGCGAAATGAAGTACGGATTTCCAACATTTTCAAAGTTTCACATCTGTTCTCAGCTGGAACCAAAAGCACTAGAGGCTTTTATTCCACTAAGCAGTCAACCTGAGCCACATATTAGAGTTTGTCCTTTACATTTCTAAATATAAACATAATAGGACTGCCATCCTTTGAAATGAAGACAAAGCATAGTAGGCCACCTCAATTGTGCCTTTTGATAATATTGTGCAGCTCCTCTGACAATTAGTCTCTGACTTAGATGTGTACTTATTTGCTGCATTATTTTCACACATAGATGATTCAAAGGAGATAAATAAATAATAAACAGAATCACTACATAAACTGATTTCATTTTTGCAAGAGAACAGATATCTGTTTGGCAATCCTATGCAAATTCAGATCAGAATCTTTTTCTTTCTCTCGCATCTCTAACTCAAGCTTTTCTATCTATCTATCTATCTATCTATCTATCTATCTATCTATCTATCTATCTATCTATCTTTTTTAATAATACTTTATTGATTTTTTAAAAAGTTTTTTTAAAAAGATAACATCAAATCTCAGTTAACATCCGGGGTGTCGTGCGGTTACTTATTTACATTATATACATATCAAGTATCTTCAAATCTATCATTATTAGAAATAGACATATCCTTATAGTCTTGTTTTATCTATCTATCTATCTATCTATCTATCTATCTATCTATCTATCTATCTATCAATCTATCTATCGATCATCTATCTACCTACCTACCTACCTACCTACCTACCTACCTATCTATCTATCTATCTATCTATCTATCTATCTATCTATCTATCTATCTATCTATCTGTTAGAAGAAATATCCTTCTGGGTTCAGTTCCAAGTGGGGAAAAAGACACTGGATTCATGGAAGCTGCTTGGAAAGAAGGTTTATTGATGAACAGGATCACATATCTTGGAGATCTTGGGCAAAAAAAAGTTAAGAGATGCTGAGAGTCCCTGGGTTTTATATCCTCTCTGGCTTTGAACTTCCTGGGGCACAGGAAGAGTATCCGGGTTGGTTGCTGCCAGAGGTCAGAAGCTAGTTTTTTAGGTTGCCTTTGTGTTAAGTTAGGTTGAATCTTGCTGGGTGATGCAATGAAGGGCAATTAAATGGCTCTGCCTGAAGGAGGTATATCTTTGTTATGTAGAATAGACTGGCCCAGGCCTTAATGGCCCATTAACAAAGATAGGGGGGCTGAGTTTCTGCCTCCTTTTTAGGGGAAATATTATGCCCTTTTAATATTTCCTAAAATATTTCATTTTCTAGGAGAGGGGTGGGTTTAACTTCCTACATATCTATCTATCTATCTATCTATCTATCTATCTATCTATCTATCTATCTATCTATCTATCTCTATCATCTATCTATCTCTATCTATCATCTATCTATCCATCATCCATCAACTATCATTTATCTATCTATCTCTATTATCTCATTTCTATTTTCTCTCTGTGTCTCTTTCTCTATCTTGGTGCGCGCGCGCACACACACACACAGTTCCATGTGCTCATGCATGCCCAACCTGCCACTCATGCAGGTTGAGCTCCGTGCCTGGGTGCATGCCAGCCCAGCTCTCACAGAAGTCAAGCTTCATGTGTGTACTAGCCAGCCGCTCATGCAGCCCAATTCAGAACAGGCCATGACCCCGTAGTTGGGGACTAAATTCTTGTGTATAGGTCAGAGGTGGGTTTCAGCAGGTTCTGACCAGTTCGAGAAATGATAGTGGAAATTCTGACTGGCCCCACCCCCATCTATTCTCTGCCTCCCAAATCCCAGCTGATCGGGAGGAAGTGGGGATTTTGCAGTAACCTTCCCCTGGATTGGGGAGGGAATGGAGATTTTACAGTATCCTTCCCCTGCCATGCCCACCAAGCCATGCCCGCCAAGCCATGCCATGCGCACCAAGCCACACCACAGAACCGGTAGTAAAAAAATTTGAAACCCACTACTGGTATAGGTAATAATAAAAAAATTATTCAGTGCTTTGAAAAGTACTTATATTATTATAGTTATTGTAGATAGGTCTTTAGTCTGGCTAAATTCTATTTTTAAGTAAACAACAATAAGTGAACTATTCAGAAGTAGCTCTTGCATGTCATGCTTAGTTCTGTGGACCTCACAGCTCCTGTACCAATGCTGGGAGAAAAAAAAAGGAACAAACCTCAAATTTTCTCTGTGATGCCTTACCTTTCCAGAATGTTCCAGCAGCAGCAAATGTGAGGTGGTATAATAATGAAAACATAATCATTTTGTGTGCCAGTGGCTAGAGGGCTTTCCTTTATATAATTGAAATACAATAATGTTTTAATCTGTGCTCTTAGTTAACAGCTCTAATTTTCAGGGTGATTAATTCTTAGGACTGGAAAGTCATGCAGTAGAAACACATCAATTATGTGGCATACAACATGAGCCAACTTATAGTAATTGAACTAAAAACATCCAAATCAGATGGCCGGACAGATGTTTTGCAATCTACTTCTCATTTGATCTTGTTTCTGTCGGATAAAGACTACACCCTTTATTGGGTGCACCAAATGTTCTTTGGAATCATTGGACAAAATCTAATCTATGGGATGATTTTCAATATTTCATACCATGCGAGAGAACACAACCACTTGAAAGCAGCAATATTTAGTCTAATGGACTTGGAATGTATCACCTGTTCGCAGAGTTGGCTAGATTTCTAAAAGCTGTTTTTGGATTTATTCTGAATTTATTCTGAGCGGGGTTTTATTTGTTTGTTTGTTTCAGAGGGGAGAAAAGAGTAGAAAGAAAGAAAATAAATCACTCTAAATCAAACCAAAGGCTTTATCGCAGGAAACTTTCAGCACTCTAATAAATATTAACAGTATATCTCAGAACAAGCAGACTAAGCCCATTTTGTTTAGAAGTTGACAAACAGTGTGAAAAGGGAAAGGTTTAAAAAAGTAACGTATTATCAGAGTCCTATAATCACTTAATCCCACTATATTTCCTTTACCACTTATATTGTGAAGCTTATATGATAATATTCAACTTCGACAAAGTAGAAGTTATAATCCAGTATCTTGGCTCAGTATGATGCTGAAATTTCTACAACACTAGCCAGGAGGCTACAAAGTAATATTATCTGTAATTTGTCCATTTCATTCTGGATGTATAAAAAATAGGCATCTGATAATACCTGAACAGTACAGGTAGTCCTCGACTTACAACAGTTCATTTAGCGACCATTTCAAAGTTATAAACACACTACAAAAATTTATTTATTTATTTATTTGTTAATGGAACTTATTTGCTGCCCTATCTCCAATGGACTCAGGGCAGCTCACAACAATTAAAACAAACAAACCATTAAAACAAAAATCCAAGTTAAAATTAACAAAAAATCATTAAAACCCAGTTAAAATTCTATTAAAACTCCCATCAGTCCAGGGCGGCCAGGTGAAATAGCTATGTTTTCAAGCCACGGCGGAAAGAGCGAAGGTCGGGGGCCACCCGGAGCTCCAGAGGGAGTTGATTCCAAAGGGTGGGTGCGCCCACAGAAAAAGCTCTCTCCCTGGGGGTAGACAGCCGACACTGTCTGGCCGACATAATAGACTTTTCACAGTTAAACCAGGGGTGAAATGCTCCTGGTTCGGACAGGATCACCCGATCCGGTAGCGAGGGAGGCAGGTGGTTCGGAGAACCGGTAGCAAAAATCCCTGCCCGCCCCATGCCCAGCTGTGCCGCACAATCATCAGAGGCTTTTTTTTAACTTTTAAAACCATTTTTTCTACAACCACTTCGGCCAAAAAATGATTTTAAAAGTTAAAAAAAAAAGCCTCTGATGATCATGCAGCTCAGCTGGGATCGTCAAAGGCTTTTAAAAGAAATAAACCCTTTTTTTCTTTTAAATGCCTCTGATGATCCCAGCTGAGTTGCCTGATTGGCAGAGGCTTTTTTAAAAAGCCTCTGCCGATCAGGCAACTCAGCTGGGATCATCAGAGCCTTTTTAAAGCATTTTTTTACAACCTCTTCACTGAAGAGGTTGTAGAAAAAATGGTTTTCAAAGAAAAAAAAAATTGGCCACGCCCACCCAGTCACATTACCCCCACCACCACCAAGCCACACCCACAGAACCAGTAGTAACAAATTTTAGATTTCACCACTGAGTTAAATCTTTGCAGCGTCCTCATGATCACGTGATCAAAATCCAGATGCTTGGCAACTGGTTTCATATTTATGACCGTTGCTGTGTCCCAAAGTCATGTGAACACTTTTTGCAATCTTCTGATAAGCAGAGTCATTGGGGAAGCCAGATTCACTTAACAACCGGGTTAACTAACTTATCAACGGCAGGGATTCACTTGACAACTGAAGCAAGGAAGGTTATAAAATGGGGCAAAGCTCACTTAACAAATGTCTCACTTAACAACAGAAATTTTGAGTTCAATTGGGGTCATAAGTTGTGGACTATCTGTCATTGATATTTTCTTTATTGCAGCTGAAAAAATTGAAATCAGCCGTGCCAATCTGGTTGGATATTTGAAAGCCCTTTCAGTTCAGGTCAAATTGATAAAGGATTTTCTAAGAAGATATTGGTTTCCACTATCCACTACCAACCTGCCTTCCATTGAGGACCTGTATACTGCACGAGTCAAAAAGGGGGCTGTGAAAATATTTACAGACCCCTCACATCCTGGACATAAACTGTTTCAACTCCTATCCTCAAAACAAGGCTATAGGGCACTGCACACCAGAACAACTTGACACAAGGACAGTTTTTTCCCGAACGCCATCACTCTGCTAAACAAATAATTCCCTCAACACTGTCAAATTATTTACTAATTCTGCACTACTATTAATTTAGATTTAGATTTAGATTTTATTGAATTTCTATACTGCCCTACTCCCGAAGGACTCAGGGCGGTGCACAGCCATGAAATAAAACACATAGATATACAAAATTTAAAATCGAATAAAATGAATTAAATAAATTTGGCTGAATTAATACCCATAATTTAAAATTCCCATATTTTAAAATACAGTAAAAATTTAAAATTTACACTTAAAAGGGAGAAGATTTAGGCGAGGCCAGCTTGATGAAATAACAGCGTCTTCTCATTGTTCCCACCACCCATCTCCTACCACTTATGACTGTATGACTGTAATTTTGTTGCTTGTATCTTTACGATTTATATTGATATTGTTTCCTGATTGCTTATTTGTACCCTATGATTATCATTAAGTGTTGTACCTTATGATTCTTGACAAATGTATCTTTTCTTTTTATGTACACTGAGAGCATATGCACCAAGACAAATTCCTTGTGTGTCCAATCACACTTGGCCAATAAAAAATTCTATTCTATTCTATTCTATTCTATTCTATTCTATTCTATTCTATTCTATTCTATTCTGTTCTGTTCTGTTCTGTTCTGTTCACTGGATTTCAATTTTATGTCTTAATCCAGGGGTTAGTGTTATTACAAATTAATTGGTATTTCTAACTATTAAGTTATAATATGGTATCTGTCAAGGATGTATCTTTTCTTTTTATCTTCAGTTTGGTTCCTGAAACTTTAGCTTAGTCAGTCTAAATACATTAAGGCTGTAATTGCATTCAATACTGAATTTGAATTCTTCATATACGGCATGATGATTATATTATGGCTATTTTGGGTAATTAAGCAATGCCATTACCAAAGTTTACTGAAGTGTATAAATAATATGACATATTCTGGTTACACCATCAAGTAGAAAAAGTTAATTTGCAGCTTTTGAGATTAACTAAATATTGTCCACTATAAGAGACTGGAATTTACAATTCATACTGTTTTTATAAAATGGCAAGGTTTATTTCTTTCTCAAAATACATCACATTAGGCTGAGATAAATACATATAAAGGTGTAGATGCAATTTTATTAGACATAATTCAATTAAAATTTCCATTTAGTCTCTGGTACAAGATTAATGTTATTAAAAGGAACATTACTTCAAGATTAATGCATATTTCAAGAGAGATTCCAATGTTAATCCTTACTAGATACTTCCAACAGATATATAAATTAAGCAGGGAGTGTTGTAGTTTATTTGGCAGGCCACTGAATATCCTTGCCCAACTGACCAGATTTTAACATAATGACAATTTTGGAAAGAGCTGGTAGAGCCATGGCCTTCATAGACTTAGTACAAAGATACAAAAGCAGATAAACATTATTAGATGAAGTTTAATAAAGGCACGGAATTTCAAGGAGGAGGAGGAGGAAGAAGAGGGGGAGGAGGAGGAGGGGGAGGAGGAGGAGGACGAGATGTGTTTGTGTTTGCGTTTGCATTTTTGTCATGGTGAGATTTAAGCATAATTTTGGCATTTATCTTCATCTGGATCCTGTATTCATTTCAGTCACAGAATTCTATATTGGAACAATGGTAAAAATCCAGGGTATATACACAAACTTTTATTCAGGCATGACCCAAAGACAGAACAAACAAAAAGCTGTATGATAAAACGAATACAAAGTTTTAAAGAAACAGTGGCAACACAACAATGGGAAAAAATATGGATAGATCTCTAAGATTTACACCAAGTTATAACCTAAAAGAAAATTGGTTCAGAATGTTGTATTGATGGTATAAAACACCATCAATAATATCTAAGACAGAGTAATCATAGAGTAATAGATGATGAAAATGCCATGAAACATTTTATCACATGGGTTGGACATGTTAATAAATAAACCTAAAGTACTCAAAAGACATATATAATACAATACAAAAAAATCTGAATTTCAATTTGAAATGAAACCACATTTTCAACTACTTTTAATCTCAGGAAAATTAACAACATCATAATTTAATGAGATGTATGCTTACAATAGCAAGAATACATGTTGCTCAGCTTTGGAAGAAAAACCCATCTCCAGCAATATCTAATTTAGAACTTGAACTTAATTTAAGCAAGAATGCTTCCCATATATACATTATGCAGCATGGTGATCTAGTGGTCTACAATTTGATTTATACTTATAAACACTGCAAATTAGCAGATGTGTAAAAAAGAGGAAGCCAGAAATTTATGAATTCTTGTAAAATTCTTGTTTTTCTTCCTTTTCTTTTTTCCTTTGTTCATCTATCTTTTCCTTTCATTAACACGTGTATGTCTGTGTGTCTGATCGGATTGAGAAAAAGGTGTTGATGGTGGATACATTGGCCCAGTATCTACAGTATATACTAGAAAATCTATAAAGATGTTCTTTGCTATGAATTGTAATCTATAAAATGAATGAATGAATACGTACATGACTAAATAATACAAAACCAATAAAGTAAATCTTTCACTGTTCCGTGAGCCGTGGGGTGCAAGTGGTTAGAATGCAGTACTGCAGGCTACTTCTGCTGATTGACAACTGCCAGCACTTTGGCAGTTCAAGTCCCACTGGCTCAAGGTTGACTCAGTGTTCAAGATCAGTAAAATGAGGACCCAGCTTGTTGGGGGCAATATGTTGACTCTGTAAACCACTTAGAGAGGGCTGTAAGGCACTGTGAAGCGGTATATAAGTCTAAGTGCTATTGTTTCTTTCCAAAAGAAACAATTTGTTCCATTAAATGCAAAGAGAGTTTAATTATTAAGTTTAATAGGAACAGAACCATAAATAGCAAAGTAGCTTTATAGCCCTGTTAGTTGTTGAATCATCTTATTAGTGATATAAACTCCAAAAAAGTTTCTTATTGTAATTCCACAGTCCACACCCTTCCAAGACTGAGTGGCTGTGGTTCCCGGCATCCCGATATAGTCAGTTGACTCCATCACTGACTATCGGGGGCGAGTCTTTGGCCCCTGCGGAGAGGGTGCACAATCTGGGAGTCCTCCTGGATATGCAGCTGTCCTTGGAGGAACATCTGACGGCTGTAGCCAGGGGGATCTTCTATCAGGTTCGCCTGAACTGCCAGTTGCGGCCCTTTCTTGATCGGGATTCCCTGTGCACAGTCACCCACGCTTCGTCATCTCGCGCCTGGACTACTGCAACGCTCTCTACATGGGGCTCCCCTTGAGGAGCACCCGGAGGCTCCAACTGGTCCAGAATGCGGCCGCACGGATAATCACGGGAGCCGCTTGGCGCTCCCACATAACACCGTTCCTGTGTGAGCTGCACTGGCTCCTAGTGGTCTTCCAGGTGCGCTTCAAGGTGTTGGTTACCACCTTTAAAGCCCTCCATGGCGTAGAACCTAGTTATCTTCGTGATCACCTGCTGCTATCGATGACCTCCCACCGACCTGTGCACTCCCACAGAGAGGGCCTCCTCGGGGTGCCACCAGCCAAACAATGTAGGCTGGTGACCTCAAGGGGGAGGGCCTTCTCTGTGGGGGCACCTACCCTCTGGAAACAGCTGCCCCCAGAGATAAGGAGAATCCAAGACCTCGGTGCCTTCCGTTGTGCCCTTAAAACTTTCTTTTTTCAGCAAGCCGGGGTGGCTTAACATATTTTTTAACATATTTTAAAAATATTTTTAATTGGTTTGTTATTTTAAATTGGGGCCAAATTAATATATATCCTTTTAATTGTTTTTAATGTTTGTATTATATGTTTTTATCTGGCTGTACACCGTCCTGAGTCCCTTGGGAGAAGGTGCAGTATATAATTCGAAATAAAATAAAATAAAATAAAAAAATAAAAGTATTGCTTCAAATTAAATAAGGGTAAGTTTTATAGCACTAGTGAACCTTCTGACCCCCCCCCCCCACTCCCGGGTAAATAGTTCACTTAAAATAATGTCAAAATTGGTTGTGTTACCTTTCAGAATACTGGAGGCTTGCAATACAAATATTCAAATGGCTTCCAATTAAACAGAAAATAATTATATATAAGAACGAATATTAACACATGCTCCAAGGCACAAGAGGAAAAATAACTAACTGTGATAACGCTGTTCTTTATTTATCATACATCAAGTTAGCACAGTGCCATTTGATATGTTTTTCATTAAACCCTTGCATTTTCAATAAATATTTTAACATTCAAATTAGCCACCACAACATTGGGTAGAAAAAAGACAGCATAAAGTACTTTTGCTTCTAAGTTATGTTATAAAGTAGAGTGCTGCTGTTATTATAGTTACAATGAATATCCTCAGCCCCTTCATTTCTGATCCAGAATAGGTAAATATTATTTTTAGTCTGAAAAGGCACAGATATCGAACATTCAGTAGCAATAGTCTGATGTCTTACATTCTCATCCTTGGGGAGTGAAAAGAGTGAAAAAGCTGGTTACAATCACACAATCAAAACATTGTGTCAAACGGTCTGACTAGCAAACCCAAGAAAAGCAGACACTCTCAGGAACTTTGAAATCCCAAAAGCAAAACTTTATTGGAGACATCATTTTGGTACTGAAGAATCAAAAGCAACTCTGGTTTTTCCAGTGCAATGCATATATAGTTAAACAAGAGCTTCTTTTTCACCCCACCCTTAGCTGGTCACATTGTCCAATTATGAATCGTCCTTTTGTTTTGAGAACTTGTTTTGTTTTCTGTCAGACACTTGCATCAGTGGCCTTGGTAGATTCTTGGCTCTCACGGTCCGTCTCTGACACCTCTGCATTTTCTCTCCCTTTCTCTCCCCCCAGTTCTTTGGCAAGTTGAATAGCGATAAGGCCTAAACATTTCAAAAGCGGTTCAATCTTGACACCTTGTCTCTTCCAGTGTGAATACAATTTAATAGATGTGCAAAAGGGGTAGGGATTCAACCATCCTGCCTTTTTTGACACCAATCTCTCCTTTCCCCCAGCAGAAAGTTCCCATTCATACCTGCTGATAAAGGGGTAAGTGACTTGTTCCAATTCTGAGTTTGGTTTTTAATAAAGAACGTGGGATGATGGCAGGGGCGAAATGTAAAATGTGTTACTACTGGTTCTGTGGGCGTGGCTTGGTGGGGAGGTAATGTGACTGGGTGGGCATGGCCAACTTTTTTTTTAAAAAAAACTTTTCAAAGCATTTTTTCTAATACTTTGAAAAACCTCTGCCGATCAGGGGCCTGGTGGCTCAGCAGACTAAGCATTGTGATTAACACCAGCTGTCTGCAATTACTGTAAGTTCGAATCTCACCAGGCTCAAGGTTGACTCAGCCTTCCATCCTTTCAAAGGTAGGTGAAACGAGGACCCAGATTGTGGGGGCAATAAGCTGACTTTGTATAAATATACAAAAGTATGAAGGCTATTGCTTAACGCATTGTAAGCCACCCTGAGTCTCCGGAGAAGGGCGGCATATAAATCAAATTAAAAAAAAAAAAATCTCAGCTGGGATCGTCAGAGACCTTTCAAAGCATTTTTTTTAACCATCTCTTTGGCCAAGAGGTTGCAGAAAAAAATGCTTTGAAAAGCCTCTGAGGATCCCAGCTGAGCCGCGCAATCATCAGAGGCTTTTTTTTTACCTTTTAAAAGCATTTTTTCATCAGAAGAAGTTGTAGAAAAAATGCTTTTAAAAGTTTTTTTTTTTTAAAAAAAAAGCCTTTGATGATCATGCAACTCAGCTGGGAGGGGGCAGGGATTTTTGCTACCGGTTCTCTGAATCACCCGCCACCATCGCTACCGGATCAGGCGATCCAGTCCAAACCAGGAGCATTTCATCCCTGGATGATGGGTTAAAAATAATAATCCAGGCTTGTATTTTCTGTTTGGTCAGCTTCATGCAATCACGGATTTAGTACTTATCATCTTGGTGTTCCTTTTCATTTTGCATTACAGCATGCTTGATTGGTTAAAAGAAATCTTATTCAGTAATATAATACATACCCCTATCCCAGTGTTCCCCAATTTTTCTGGCTTTATGGACTGGCAGGAGTGGCGGACTAGAGCTTTGCACACTCACTTACCATTTACACTGCCCAGTTCCCAACAGACCACCAACCGGTACCAGTCCACAGATCAGGGGTTGGGCACCCCTGCTCCAGCCCACCCCCTGTCCTGCTATTCTGGCAAGGATGCTCCTAGGAGGGATGAGGAAAGAAAACTAGAAATGTATACCGACAGTGCATACTCCCAGCAGGTTCACTGAATGTGTGCTCATCCCTGCTACCCAGTTAAACCAAGCAAGCCCATTTATCGAGCAGCAGTGTCTCTGAAGTGTGAGCCGAGGCTGTATACTCTCTATTTAATGTGTGTGCTGGGTGGATGAGGGTAGTTTTAAAATTGGAGGTGGGAGCATCAATAACTTGCATTTTGTGGATGACACTATTTTGATAGCTGAAAGTACGAGTGATTGTCAAGTTCTAGTAAAGAAATGCCAAGAAGCACAGTAAACAACTAGAAGCAGAAGAAAGATTGACGCTTCTGAACTTTGGTGTTGGAGAAGACTCTTGAGAATACCAGGAGAAAACAAACAAATGGATCATAGAACAAATCAATACAGCCTTCTTACCCAAAAGAACAAATGAGCAGCTAAAATTATCATATTTTGATACATTATTCAAAGACCAAATCCCATTAGAGCAACAAGATATATATTTCTTTTTCTTTTCTTTTTGTGTGGTTTTTTTTTTCTTTTGTTTTTAACTGTAAGCCACCCAGAGACATTGGCAGCTGAGTAGCCTGTAAAATTGGTTAACTTAATAAACTCTATTTGCTTCATGGATTTCTAGGGCCACCCAATTCAAACAATGTGACTTTGGATGGCATATGACACAAGCAAACAATAAACAAACAATCACACGATATAGATAGATAGATAGATAGATAGATAGATAGATAGATAGATAGATATAAGCTACCTCATACAAAAATGGTGATAAATTGTGATAATTTATTTAATTATTTATTAAACTGATATTCTGCCCATCTCACTATCAAGCAACTCAAGCATATAAATAAATAAATAAACTACCCAGTCAATAAAATGGAGATCAAATGTCATCTGTCATCTGCACCTCTATAACTGTCTGGTTTGGCTCTGCAACCCAACAAGACAGACACAGACTTCAGAGGATAATTAGAACTGCAGAAAAAACAATTACTATCAACCTGCCTTCCACTGAGGACCTGCATACTGCACGAGTCAAAAAGAGGGCTGTGAAAATATTTACAGACCCCTCGCATCCTGGACATAAATTGTTTCAATTCCTACCCTCAAAATGACCCTATAAAGCACTGCACACCAAGACAACTAGACACAAGAACAGTTTTTTCCCAAACGCCATCACTCTGCTAAACAAACAATTCCCTCAACACTGTCAAACTATTCACTAAGGCTGCATTACTATTACTATTAGTCTTCTCATCGTTCCTATCACACATCTCCTCCCACTTATGACTGCATGACTGTAACTTTGTTGCTTGTATCCTTGCAATTTATATTGATATTGATTTTTTCCTAGTATGATTTGATTGTACCCTATGGCTATCATTAAGTGTTGTATCTTATGATTCATGATGAATGTATCTTGTCTTTTTATGTACATTGAGAGCATATGCACCAAAGACAAATTCCTTGTGTGTCCAATCATACTTGGCCAATAAAGAATTTTATTCTATTCTATGTGATCATTGAACAACCAAAACAGGAACTCCACTCACCTGGGTCCAAATTCCTAAAGAAAAGGCTAGATTTTAACAATCCTAAAGGTTATTTTTCAAAAGGACTTTCCTTGTTCGGAAGAAGTTTTTTGGATGAGAAGCAAAATATCTTCAACCAAAAAGAAAGAAAGTCTAGTGGCCTTTTGAAAAAGAAACAAAACACCTTTGGGACAATCATGATCTGGATGACTATCTCCATAGACAATTTTAACAGTTTTTCTAAAATCAAGTACAGCTGACTCCACTCATATATTGGGGCAGGGGAGAGTCATTCTAGAGTACAGGGGTAAGCACTGAAAAGAACAGGCTTCCTAGGTTCCATGGGATGGCAAAGTTTAAAATAGGAAACCTGGATTATGACCTTTTTATGGAAGCATGTGGAGAGGTCAGATGTTCATAGAGAAAGTGCCAAGTAACCCATTGTTCCATTGTAGAAGTTAGTTTTTCCCTTGTTGGCATATTTTGTTTTATAACATGTATTTTTCCATTGTTTCTTTTCATTTTATACAGATTTTTTAAAAATGTATGTGCTATTTTATTGGATTGTTGTATGCCACCCAGACTAACATTTTGTGAGATGGGTACCTGTACAATTTAATATATAAGTAAATAAATTCGTAAACCACATCCTATGCCCGTGATGGTGAACCTATGGCACGCATGCCCGAGCTGGCACGCAGAGCCATCTTTCTGGGCACGTGAGCTCTCACCCAACTCACCTGCAGCTGTACATGTGCAAATGCCCCAGCTGGTTTTCAGGCCTCCGGTGCACATGCGTGCAATTCAAGGCACGCAGCTGGTCTTCGGAGCTGTCCTGCACAAGCACCCATATTTGCGCATGCATGTAAGAGTAGTTGCACACAGCATGTGCATGCATAGATGGCATGCACATGCATGCATTGTGCGTGTGAAAACTGTTTACATGTGCAGATGGTGTGATTGTGCGCACAGCGCATGGGAGAACCACATGAAACCTACGTGCATACACAGATGGTGTGGTTGCGTGCACAGCATGTGGAGCTGCACATTAACACAGATAGCACACGCATGCATGAAGCACGTGAAGCATGTACCTGTTCAGCACTTAGTGAGCAAAAGGTCTGCCACCACTGTCCTATGCCATTTAAAGGTGATAACCAGCACCTTGATTTATACATGGAAACCTACTGGAAGCCAAAGTAACTCATGAGTAGTGATGTCACATGAGTATAATGCACTGCCTTTCATACCTACCCTGCTACTGCAAATGGTACTAACTGAACTTCTGTGTGGTCTTCTAGAACAGATCCATATAGAACATGTTGCAATATTCGAACTGGGAGATGGCTAAGGTTTGAGTGACCATGAACGATTCTCCCAGCCTAGGAATGAGTGCAATTGGTTCACAAGATATAGTTGTGCAAAATCCCATCTGGCTACATCTGCTGCCACCTCTTTAAACAGGAGCTGTGAGTCTTGGGGACCCCAGACTGTTCAACAGCTCTGAACAGGGTAGTGCCACCCCATCTAGAACCAAAGATGAATATATTCCAGTTCCCTGATCCCCAAGAACTCAGAATTCACTCAATTTGGCAGGGTTGAGCAGAAGCTGTTCTGTTCCATCTAGATCTTTACAGTATCCAAACACTGGTTCAGAACCTAAACACATTCACTTTGACATCCAGGAGCAGAGACATACAATTGGATATCATCAGCATACTAAGGATACCTCATCCGATGCCAGCAGATGACTTGTTCAGTGGATTTATGTATTGAAAAAGTGTGAGAGAACTCTGAAGCACCTTGCAAATCAGGTTCCTGGGGCTTGGCCACTCTCCTCCCAACAGCACCAATGGGACCTTGGATCCAACAGCACCAACTTGGAGGAAGAACCACCACCAAAGAGTGTGTCCCACTCCCAGCCTCTTCAACTGGTTCAGAGGGATATCATCATCAATGTTATTGAAGGTTACCAATACATCAAGAAGAGTCCTTAGGGAAGCATCACCTCCATCTTGAGGTGTTCAAAGTTCATTAACCGAAGCTATCTCAGCACTATGCCCATCTGAATTCCAATCCCTGGAAATGTTCAGTTAATCTGTTTCCTCAATTTCCAACTGAAGCTGTAAGCCAGCCACCTTCTCAACAAAAAGATTACAGTAGTCATGGGTACATATTTGGGGCAGAGCAAGTTCAGATTCTTCTGGAGAAGTCTATCTACTGCGTGTGGTTCAGGGGTGAAATGCTCCCGGTTTGGACCGGATTGGGCAATCTGTTAGCAATGGAGGCAGTAGCTAAAATCTCTGACACCCGCCCCCCCACCACCCATGCCCACCCAATCGCCTGGTCCCCACTTGCCCACTTGGCAGCTTGCTGCTTCTTTCGGGCTCACTCACTTTTCCTGCCTTGCTTCAGCTGCTGCAATCAGTTGCATCAGCTAGCAACTTAATCTGCCTGCCTGCAATCAATCCAATTGGTGAGCAACTCAATCTGCCTGCCTGCCTGCCTGGTGCCTTCAATTTGGTAAGTAACTGGGGTTTTCTTTGCGGGGGAGCTTTAAAAATAATTAATTGGGTTTTTTTTAAGGAGTTTTATTTGTTTTTTAGACAGCAATTTAAAGTTAAGGAAGTTTTAAATTTAGCTGCTTTTATCTAAAAATATAAATAAAATAAAATAAAATAAAATAAAATAAAATAAAATAAAATAAAATATTTGTGCAGCTTTCTGAGATTTGGTGTGTTTCTGTAGTGTTTCACTCTAACTACACAAACACACAAAATCTCACAAAGCTGTATGTGGCATTTTGTGTGGAAAAAGCATGCACATTGTTTTTTAAGCTTTTTGTGGCTGTGTGAGGTTCCTGCTTGTTGCAGAGGCCATTTTGGGTCAAGTGCAGCTGCTTTTACATTGTGTGTGAGTCAGTTGTGTTATGTGTGTGTGTGTAAACTGTAAAAGTTGGTTTTTAGTACCTCTTATTGTTTTGTGTACTTTGTTTATTATTTTTATTATTTATTATTATTGGCCATCCCCACCTGGTCATCTGACCACCAAGCCACACCCACTAGGTCACCTGACCACCAAGCCATGCCCACCAATTAAGCCACACCCACAGAACCAGTAGGGGAAATTTTTAGATTTCACCCCGATGTGGTTACTTATAGTCAACATTGATTTGATGGCAAATAAACAATTAATCAAAGCAATGTATTTTTTTTAATCAAATTGGGGACTTATTGGGGGTCCAGGATAATTTGATAGCTTTCTAGTCAAGCAATCTGAATTTGGAAACAAACCCTTCTGTTAAATCAGTCAACTCTGTTTAGTTTATCGTTTTTTCCCTGATAAAGGATACCATTCCTAATTATGAACACACTTTGCTTTAAAATGTGATATTCTGATAATTCTCTATAGAATTAGGAATCCATTTTGTGGTCAAAAGAAATAATAATCTGATTTCTAAATTGGGATCTGTTATCTAAATTGATCATTAATAATCCTAATTTGGATCTGAATGAACATGACTTTTAAAGTTTATAAAATAAATTGTTGTATTAGCTCAAAAAATAAAAATAAATTCTGGCAAACCATTACCTCCTAGGAAGAGTAGATGCTGACTTCTGTTAATCCAACTCATTGGGCCATTTTGTTTATACAACTTTCTCTGGAGAAAAATTATTCTTTAAGATCTGAGCTTCTTGAAGATGTTCCTGTTGAGGATAAAACTGCCCTCTGCAAAGTGGTGCAATGGACCAGACAGCGAATAGATATGTTGCTTAACAAAACACACAGATACTCACAGACTCTGAACATTTAAAGAAAAATAAACAGTCTTTACTTGTAGTAAAAAACAAACTTGGATTCTCAAAAACAAAGATAACTGTTGCAATATTTTCAGGATCAGACTCAATAAATCTAGTAAGAGTTAAGAGTTCAAATATATCTCTCTTTATTTACACAAGGCATTCTATATTCACTGAATATTCACAGATAGAAGCGAGGAAATTGATGCATACAGCTCCTTATATATACAATGGGTGGAGCTAGGTGTGGGAGTGGTGAATTATGAATACATTAAGAAGTGAAGAATAAATTAACCCCTGATACCCCGTTCATATACTATTTACACATTAGAGAATAAGGCATTTACATGTGACAAATCCCCCTCTAAATGCCGATTCGTTAAGCTACACCAATTACATTCAGATTCAGGACAATACAAGACATATAACTTGGAAGTCAAGTACTTATGCTGCTTAGAAGGTAGGGGCTTTGTCAGTATGTCAGCTAATTGTTCTGATGTTTCACAATGTACTGCTCTGATAAATCCATCCTGAGATAATTGCCTCACATGCTTAAATTTTATATCTATATGTCTGGACCTTTGTCCAATGGCGTCAGATCTAGATATTTCAATAGCTGCTTTATTGTCTTCATGCATAACAAAAGGTAAAGCAGGTTTTTTCCAAACATCTGAAATTAAATCATTAAACCATACAAGGTTATTTGCAGCTTTAGATAAACAAACATATTCTGCTTCTGTCGTTGAAGTGGCCACTAATTCTTGTTTGCCAGTGTACCAGTAAACTGGACAATCATTTAGGAGGAATACATAACCGGATGTACTTTTTCTACATGAGGTGTCTCCAGCCCAATCCGCATTTGCGTAACATGTGAGGTTTGGTTCCTTAATATTATTAGGTTCTAACATCAAACAAAAGTCTAATGTATTTTTCAAATATCTTAATATCCTTTTAACAGCTTCCCAATGGTACATTGTTGGTTTGCTGACATGTCTGGATAATAAATTGAGGGGTAAAGCGATATCAGGTCTTGTCCAATTGGAAATATAAAGAAGTGAACCTATGACTGAACTATAAAACGTGTTATCTTTGAATTCAGGGGATGATTCATCAGCATTTCTTAGGAAGTCAGTCTGCATAGGAGTGTCACAAGGCTTGGCATCACTTAGATTACATTTGTTTAAGAGCTCTATGATCTTATCTCTCTGAGTAAGTTTGAATCCTCTTTTAGTCTTATTAATTTGAACACCAAGATACTTATTTACTTTGCCTAAAGATTTCAATGAGAAATGTTCATTTAGCTTAGTTACAAATGTTTCTCTTCTCTCTTTATGTTTACCTATGTATAAAATGTCATCCACATAGATCAATACAAATTCTATATAATCATCACCTTTTTTCACAAAGAAACAGTTATCAGCAGTAGTAGCATTGAAATCCATAGTTTTAAGTACTTTTACTAAACAATCATACCATCGTTTACCAGATTGTTTTAACCCGTATAAACTCTTGTTTAACAACCAAGTCTCATTCTTGTTTGTGTATTGACTGTGAGGTGCTCTTACATATATTTCCTTATCTAGTTTTGCGTGTAGATACGCAGTCTGTATGTCATATTGGAATACATCGAGATTGAGTGCTGATGCTACTACTAGAGCTGTTTTGACACTCTCAGTTCTTACTGTGGGGGAATATGTGTCAGTATAGTCCTCCGGATATTTCTGTGCATAACCTTGTGCGACTAGTCTGGCTTTGTATAAAGTATTGCCTCCCTCTAAGTTTTTAATTTTATATATCCACCTAGTACCAATAATTGTTTTGTCTTTTGGTGCAATTGCAGGTGTAAATAGGTTTAATCCTTGTAAACTTTCCATCTCTTTTTTCATTGCTAATTCCCATTTTTCTTTTTCTTTACGAGGAAGTTTTAACACTTCTTCATATGTATTAGGTGTCATTGATTCACTATCCATATGCATTATGTAATCCTTGTATTTATTTGGCATTTGATTTCTGGTGTTTCTAATTGTTTTTTCAGGTTTACTATTATTATCATGCAAATATCTTGCTTCCTTTTTTGTTAGTGTGTCTGTCTTTATTTTGTGTTGGCTATTTGTCCATGTTTTGGTTTTGTTTCTATGTTTGTTGTCATTTTGCTTTTCTATAATTCCTTTTTCTTGGGATTTTGTATCTTTGTTGTTACTTGGAAATATTTCATTAAGATGTATTTTAGACCAGTTGGCCTGCTCATGGAACACAGCTGTTCTGGAAACTATAAATTTGTTATTATTATCAATGAATCTGTATCCTTTAGTGCCTGTCTCATATCCCATAAATCTGAGTCTTCTGGACACATTTTCTCCCTTTCTTCTTAATTGTTTAGGTATGTGTACGTCTGCAGTGACTCCAAATATGTGCATGTGTGCTAATTTTGGTTTCCTATTATACATCACTTCATATGCTGTCTTATTTACAATGCTGGACCAGGTTCTATTCTGTGTGTAATTGGAATAATGTAGGGCTTCTGACCAGAATTGTTTGCTTAAGCCAGCATCTTCCAATGTGCATCTAATCATGGTTTGTAACGTTGAGTTCTTCCTCTCTACAATTCCGTTCTGAAACGCAGAAAATGTGCTAGATGTGTAATGTAACATTCCTTTGTCCTTCAGCCATTGGGAGAATTCTTTAGACATGAATTCACATCCCCTATCTGTCATGATTTGTTTTATTTTGGTATTGTGTTGTGTTTCTACGCGCTTATAAAATTCTTTAAATTTCTGAAAAGTTTCATCTTTGTGTTTTAATGTATAAACAAATCCATAGCGACTGTAATCGTCCACTATGGTCAAGAAGTAACGTTTTCTATAAGTGATTGATGGAGTTAGTGGACCAACTAAGTCCATGTGTACTAAATCAAAAATTTTGTTGGTTGACCTAGTTGATTTCCTTGGCCTGGGGTTGGTTTTTAGTTTTGTAGATTTACATACTGAACATTCCAAATAGTTTTCACAATTTTTTATCTTAACACCTTCTGCGTGTTCAGTCATTTTTTGTACTACAGGAAAACTGGCATGTCCTAACTTCCTATGTAAAATATGAGCACACTCATCATGAATTGGCTTACCTATTTTTGGTTTTTTTTCATTATGTGCATCTTTGTGATCATGAGCTATTTTACATTCATCATTGTCACTATTGCTAATGTTTTCATCATCTACTTCAATACAATCTTCCATATTTGAATCAATGTTATGCAAACATTTTTCTTTTGTTATTAAATAAGGTAGGCCCCCTTTAATCATCACTGTACCTATATCTATTTTATTTTTCTCCAAGGTCGCTTTTCCTTTTGAAAAGACAATGTTAATATCAGAATCCCTGCTTAGTTTTATGGCACTTAGTATGTTATGAGGTATTTCGGGTATTAGTAATACCCCCTCTATTTTTCCTAGGCCAGGTAAGGTTACATTCCCTCTACCTAATACTTGAACCTTTTCTTGGTTAGCTACCTTTATTACAAATTTATCTTCTACAAATGAAGATAGTATATTTTTGTTATTGGTGGTGTGATTAGTTGCTCCAGAATCAATAAGCCAATTATTGTTCTCTGTTTGCTGTATGTTAGTGTTGTCTTGTTTATTTAATCCATTCAGTGAACCAGATTTTCTATCCTTTGAATTATTTCTGCCCCCTCTATTCTCTCTGTAATTTGGCGGGCTTCTATATCTATGTCTATCAATGGAAGACTGTCTATAGTTGTATTTGTTTCTGTATTCTGACCTATGTCTTTCCTTTGAAATTTTGGGGCAATCTCTTCTATTGTGTTCCCTAGATCCACAGTTGTGGCATCTAAATGCTTCATTATATTTTTCTTGAAAAGCTACTTTTCTATATGGTTTGTGTTCTGTGTGATTGTTAGAGCGACTCCTCCTTGAATTGTCTTCAGCTATTAACTTATTGGATAGACTTTCTATGGATAAGTATCCTAGATTGATTGTGTCTAAATGTGACATATAATTATCCCATGATGGGTCAAGTGAGTTGATGATAACACTTTTCATTGTTTGATCTGAAATCACCTCCCCCCTTAAATGCAGTTCAGCTCTTATTTTGTTTAAAGATATCAAGTGCTCACTTATGGAAACCCCTGGTTTTATCCTAGATGAAAAGAAATCTTTAGACATCCTTGTGGTAGTAGCTACACTGTCACTGTGAAATAGATTGAACATGCATTGAATAATTTCTGAAACAGTCAGATTTTGCTTAATGCTGTGATACATAGCAGGAGATACACTAGAAATTAATAAGAAAAATGCTCTATGGTGTAAACAGTCTAATTTTAGAGTCCAAGGTCTTTTTGGGGGACTAGTGATAAAAAACAGTAAGTTTTCTTTCATAAAGACAACCTGGAGCTGCTGATACCATTCTTGTAAATTAATGCCATCTATCCTCAGCTTTGGGAAGTCACTGGGCAAATTTCCGACATTATTAGGTCCATTACTTACAACCTGAGGTAGTCCATGGTCTCGTAAATGCAGAAAGTTACAAAATGGCGTGGGGATGCTCGCAACGAGCCTGCACGGTCTTCTCAGCAATTCATGTCTTCCTGGGCTGTCTGCGTAGTCTTGCACATGCGCGTTGTCCATTTCGTCCCTGAAGTCGTCGTGAGAGGTTCTCGTCGTTGCAGCTCGCTCGTTCTGCTCCTCCTCAGACGAATCGGTCTCTGGCTCGATCTTGGGAGTCCTGACGATGTTGGCTGTTCTTTTTCTTCTTTTGAGAGCGTTGGTGCTTGCATCGGTCTATGGCGTGGGGCGGTATCGGCAGGGCTCTCTGGGTTCGGGCGTCAGCGCTCTCGTAGTCAGGATGGGAGCGGGTAGTTTTTGAGGCATTGGCTTGCTCGCTTGCTTCTTAGTTAGCTTTTTGGTAATTTTTAGTTTTGGCCCAAATGCAGCAAAAAGCGTTTTCATTGCTGATTTTATCTGATTATCTGTTGAATCACCTTCACTTTCCGATTCTGATTCTTCTGAGGTGTTTGAATTTTCTTTTTCGTTTTCGTTGTCTGGTAATGTTTTTCGCGCCAGAAATTTTGAATCGAGTTTTCTGATTGGCTCTGCTTCGCTCACCCTGGAGGTCTGTTGAAACCAAGATGGCTGCCATTCAAAATTTTGCGCGGGATCACCGTTTTTCTTCTTCATGGTATTTTTTTCTGCAGTCATATCACTCACTATTTTTGGGTCTTTTGTTTTTCCAGTAGTGATGTGCTTCTCTCTCGCTGCTCCGCTGTTTTTCAGTATATCTTGGAGGTTCGCGATGAGGCTTTCATCATTCTTCTGGCTCTTTAATAGTTTTAATATCTCTGACCTGAGTTCGTTGTTTTCTATTTTGATTTCCTCCCGATCATCATTTTCATCTATTATTTCTTCGTCTTCAGTGGTGTATTCTTCAGATTCTCTCGAAATCGCGTTTGTGGATTCGTCGATTATTTCTTGATCCGTTTCCATTTCTTTGCTGTATGCCCTGGTGTTGGGCCTATCTCTCTTAGACATTTTTTTAAATTTTTTATTGAGTCAATTAACCATCCTCTGCTACCAGCTTGTTGCAATATTTTCAGGATCAGACTCAATAAATCTAGTAAGAGTTAAGAGTTCAAATATATCTCTCTTTATTTACACAAGGCATTCTATATTCACTGAATATTCACAGATAGAAGCGAGGAAATGGATGCATACAGCTCCTTATATATACAATGGGTGGAGCTAGGTGTGGGAGTGGTGAATTATGAATACATTAAGAAGTGAAGAATAAATTAACCCCTGATACCCCGTTCATATACTATTTACACATTAGAGAATAAGGCATTTACATGTGACAATAACACTTCTTCAAATAATCATGGTTCAACAAAAACATACTTTGCTTACAATTCCAGTTCTCTTCATAACACAGACACAGTTCATTTCAGCAGTTCAACCTTCTAATAGCAGGAGCAGAAGTGAATGAACATCCTGCCTTCTTTTATGTCTGTTTAGCACAGCCAATTAGTCATTTTGTAGCAGTTAAAGTTACAGAACATAGTTTTCTGTATATTACCTACCCAACCGTAGGATAAGCATCCAACATTCTCCCCTTTGGGTAGACTAATATATTTATAATCTTAAACCATACTGTTCACATGTATCTATATGTTTCCTACTTCCCTGTGCTTTTGTGAAATGATCAGCCACATTGTCTTCTGATGCACAATATACAAGTTCTATCATCTTATTCATTATGCATTCTCTTACATTGAGATACCGAAGATCTGTATGTTTTGTTCTAGTCTTTACAGCTATATTTGTCACCATTTTTATTGCTGCTTTCATTGATAGCTTCAGTCTGAGTTTCAATGATAACCTCATTTTCAATACCTAATTTATTCCACCCTACATGCTCCATAAACCTGGCATTTGCACTGTTAACTACCGTTACTGTTCCTTTTACCTAAAATCTGTAGGACCTGTGGTTTGAATTATAACCAACAAATATTAATTGTTGTGTCCTATTCTGGCCCTTACGTCTTAACTGCGATGGAATATGTACCCATGCAGGTGATCCAAATGTGTGTATGTAGCTCAAATCCAGCTTCCTTCCATGCCATACGGTATATGGAATTTTTTTTAGTGGTTGTATTTATGGTGTTGTTTAAGAGTGTAGTTGCACACATAATTGCTTCTCCCCATAAATTAGCCGGTAAACCTGCATCAGCTAACATTGATCTCATCATTGCTTGTAGGATTTGTCTTCTCCTTTTAACATATGAGTTATGTTGTGGTCTATATGGAGCTGAACATTTGTGCTTTGTACCAGCATTATCTAACATTGATTTAAACCTTGTGTTTACAAACTCAGTACCATTCTCAGTTTCAATGGTAACTATTTTTTGATTTGTTTTTCTCTCCATAAACTTAATCCATTGCACAAAATACCGAAAAGTATCTACCTTAATCTTCAATAGGTAGCAGAAACCATACCTGGAATAATGGTCAACTATACTGAGAACATAGCAAACACCCCCTAAATTAGCCTTCATTGGCCCTATTAAATCAACAAATACCACTTCCAGTGGTCTCTTCATTTTAAACCCGTCAAACCTATTAGCAGGGATTGTTCTACTCTTTTGCTGATGACAAATATTGCAATTTAAATACTTGTTACATGGTTTCAGCTTCAACCCATCAACTAATTTTACAGTTTTCTGTAACATCTTAAAACTGATATGCCCCATATGTCTATGAAGCAAGTGAACACATTCGTCATGTGGTTTGACAGTTGAGTATACAACATTTGTAACATGGTTACTAGATAATACATATAAACCATCTTTCAGTTTTCCAATAATCTTGGTTTCACCTTTTTCAATTAAACAATCATTGGTTCTAAATGTTACTGTATATCCTAGTTTAACCAATACTCTAACCGAAATCAAATTAAAGTTTAGATTTGGAACATATAACATATGCATTTTTTCTTTTACATATGGACATGTTGCCGTTCGCTCACCACATGTCTTTAGCTTCCACCCATTTGCTAAAGAAACCTTATTATTACTAGGCAACATTTTCACAAAATAGTTTTGTGTTCTGACAATGCATAGCAACGCCCCGCTATCAATAACCCATGAATCGTGGTTAACTGGTTTCTTATCAGACATAGCTACATTACATTGTTTCTTATCTTTAACTATGTTTTTTTTTTGTTTCAGCCTTCTGCAAAACCTGGCTATATGACCCTTTTTGCCACAATTAAAACAATGTTTTACAGCATATACATGGTTATTTGCCTTTACATTGACATTAATCGACTCGGGTTCTTCCCTTAGTTGTTTTCTTTCTTCTCTCCTTCTGGCCTCTTCTAATAGTCACGAGGTTACATTGGCCAAAGTTAGTTCCTGCTGTGTGAGAACTTCAAATGATATTAGTACGTCATCGTAGCTCTCATCTAGCAATGATAACAGTATATAAACCTGTTGCTGCTCGGAAAAAACCACCTCCTTCTGATGTAGCTCTCGAAAAATGCTTTTTATGCAATTCAGGTGTGTTAACATGTCACCACCCTTAAGGAGTCGTGTGCGAAACAACCTTCGTGTAATGTTAATTTGCGTCCCCACAGTGTCATGAACATAAAGACGTTTCAAATTGCCCCAGCATCTTGCAGCAGACTGTTCACCCTCAATGTGAACAAGCTGGGTATCGTCTAGAGACAAACCAATAATACACAATGCACTCTCATTCTTCCTTTGGAACTCGGCTATCTTCCTGGCATCCTCGGCATCGTCAGCATTCCAGGAGGTCACATCTGGTGGATTCTGCACTACATCCCATAGCCCTTCTTTGCGCTTGAGACTGCACTTGGTGGACCAGGATTTGTAGTTAGTGCCATCCAGCTGGGTAACCAGCGATAAGTTGGGAGCTTGTGCCATCCTCACCAGGATATTAAATATGTATCAGAACGTCTGGAGCAATAATGTGTGTCACAATTCTCTTATTGCTGTAACTGGTACACACACTCTGGTACTGGGCCCATAACCAGTGTTGAGGGTAAAACTGCCCTCTGCAAAGTGGTGTAACGGACCAGACAGTGAATAGATATGTTGCTTAACAAAATGTACAGATACTCACAGACTCTGAATGTTTAAAGAAAAATAAACAGTCTTTACTTGTAGTAAAAAAACAAACTTGGCTTCTCAAAAACAAAGATAACACTTCTTCAAATAATCACGGTTCAACAAAAACATAGTTTGCTTACAATTCCAGTTCTCTTCAGTAACACAGACACAGTTCCTTTCAGCAGTTCAACCTTTTAATAGCAGGAGCAGAAGTGAATGAACTTCCTGCCTTCTTTTATGTCTGCTTAGCACAGCCAATTAGTCATCTTTGTAGCAGTTAAAGTTACAGAACATAGTTTTCTATATATTACCTACTCAACCATAGGATAAGCATCCAACATTTTCCCAATATCCTTTGAATTCCAATGCCTAAAGCACCCTTGGATCTTCAAAATTCAGCAACCTTCTATGTTTTTGAATAAGTCTTTTCTGGGGCATTGATTTACCTACTTAACACATTTCTGACCTTGCTCTTGATTGGAAAATAAGTCCTTTTTCATAAAGGAAGCCTTTCATAGCCTAAAGAAACAAACTTAGTCAACTTGAATGAGGGTATTCAGTAATCCAATAAATATAGATCTCATTCCTGGATTTGAGATAGTTAATAGGTGATAGCCACATCGACTAAGTTGTTGTATTAATTGTATTGATTTTCAGATGAGCAATCCAGTGAGTTACAAATGGCATCACAAATAGAAACTTGTCCCAATTATTGGTTGATACCAATTAGAGCACATAGCAAGGACTCCTTTATCTTTTCCTTTGCCTGGGGGAACAATCCGAGCTTCCAGAGATTTAAAAGATAAAATCGTGCAGAACTTGCCAAAAGTTACACTCTGTTGTATATTGAAAAAAAAAAATTGCCTCACAAGATATAATACATAACCCAACAATAACCTACTTGGGAGAAAATGGTGTTTGATAAATTTGAACTGCAACCTTCACATATCTGTTCAGAAGTAGACTTTTCCAAATTCCTTTGAAGCTACAATCCTTTTGCAAATGTAAGCTAAAAGTCTGTTTTAGATCAGACATAAACTATTTGTGAACCCAAAGCCTCGGGGCTCAGAAACACAGAGACTCTTCAAAAATTACGTAATTTTATATTTTTTAATGAAATAGTAATGTATTTTTTATTTATTTAATGAGTTTTATTATTTAATGAAATGTCAAAGGAAAAGCAAGGAACTGCAAGGAAAGAGACCAAGTGCCCTTAACTGATTTTAGCTAGAAATGGAAATAAGAAAATGATGTTTGTTTCTGGCATGAACTAAGGCTTGCAAGGAGCAAGAGCTAAGTGCTGACTGCTCTCTTTTTTCCCCCTTGAATGATTTCAGCTGAAGATTGCCAAGAAAATTTCAAAATAAAGATGTTTGTACTTCTTTCTTTGGGTGGATGTTCTGATTGTAGGACTTCTTCCAATGAAAGTATGAGCTCTCCCCTGAGCAGCAGATGTTATCCATCTTACTTTGGAAGTATAAATATATTACCACATCCAGTTGCAACGCTGGTTAAATGGAGTGTCAAGAAATAAAGGCAATGTGAAGATCACATACCTGTCATTTTTATTCTTTCCAGCCCAACAAAATGTTAGAAAAGATCTGTCGGCCAGCAGGATTCACTTTCCAAAACCTAACAGCAGAGGACAGGACAAGGTCCGGCATGGAGGGAAAAGCCAGTTCTGGTTGAGGAAAACAAAGAAGGGGGGGGAGTTGGGTTTGTTAGTCTGACAGCAACTAAAGTAGCTGTGGACTGCTGCATCCCACCTCCTTCCTGGTCATATGTCAAATACCCAGATATATGTCTACTAACAATCAATCAATGGAACAGCTTGCCTTCAGAAGTTGTGGGAGCTTCATCATTGGAAGCTTTCAAGAAGAGACTGGACTGCCATCTGTCAGAAATGGTGTAGGGCAGGGGTGTCAAACTCACAACGACACCTCGTCATGTGATGTATCACAACTTTTTCCCCCTTTGCTAAAACGTGCAGTGGGCATGGCCAGTGCGTGATGTATCTG